>NW_027176251.1:11929696-12262196 GCF_023055335.1 Clinocottus analis | reverse complement strand
CCTGTCATTTTGGAGGAGTGCATCCCTCAAGGAGCGTAGCCGTCAAACAAAAGTGGAGAGACAAGCACGACGAGCAAACAAACCCAGAAACAACAACAACAGCGGCCACGGGCGCAATCAAGTTTGTCCTTGAATTTCCACACCTGTGAGCGCCGAACGCGACTGGGGCCATTTGTGAATTGGAAGGAACGCGACATGTTTGTCCAGCATCAACTCGGCAGCGTGTTTATCCCCCTTTCGTTTTTTTTTTTTCCAGCATTGTTTGTCTTTTCTTTGTGGCGCCGAAATGCTCAAATTGCATTTCTCAGATGTTGGTTCCCTGGAGGTGTGCGCTTGTCGGCAGGTGTCTGCGGGAAAAGCGGAAAAAGGGGAAGGGGAGAGAGGAAGAGGCGCTAGAAGACGGATAAAGGGAAGAAGAAGTAAAACATTTTTTTAAAAGGACAGAAAGAGAAGAGAGAGCGCGAGCAAGAGAGATCTCCCACTCATTCTCTGCTTCATTTGGAGCTGAATTTATGCCGAAATGCTTCATCTGCTATATGTGCTCTTTAGCAATGTAAATGCATGCTGATGAACTTGGATCCTGCAACAATATGGCACATGTTTCTTACACCGCAGAAACTTTTTTACAATTAGTTGTTTGGCAGAGGATGATAAACTATCCGCAGCTCCTGTGAGCGACATCCAAGTTACGGAAGTTTAGAACAAACGCACATTTTATTTATTTATTTCCCCCTAAAGGTACAAACTAAATCCTACTAAAAAAGCATGACGCACGGTGCTGTTTCCCCGCAATAATAATTCTGTTTTCCTTATTTTATTTCCAAATCAATTAACTAACCTTGAGATGAGCTTTGCTGCTGATAAGTGCTGTACAGTTCAGCTCAAATCCCCCGCTCCCCCTCTCTGCTTTGAGAGAGGCTTCCTCTCCAGGCAGCATATAATAGATATTGAACTGTAAATTTGAATTGAAAGCTCGGGTCATTGTGTCTCATTGACTTTCGACCACAAAAACCAAATGATGTCTTAGTTGAGAGAAATATATCAAAGGATATCAACAATTACGAGTCATAAACACGCCTGGAGACGTGCCTGGCGGGCGTATAGCAGTGGGAATTAGCATGTTGAGCTGATAAATATGCATGTAAAGACGCTCCCAGGGGAATAACACGCGTGTGATTGATAGCTTTGGAATTGAAGGATGTGTAAATTCCTTTTATTCTGGGGGTTGTGCTGTTGTACCGCCGAAATACATAGCACTTGTTAAAAGTTTTACCAACTTTATAATCCTTAATGCCACATCTGTTTGCTGTCTTTATAGCGCCTGTAAAACGTCATTAAATTATTACCACCAGCTGGCCTCATTGCACAATAACCTCACTTATCTGTTATTCTCTGGGAATACTTTTGATTTATAGACCCTCTTAGAATAAATGATATTTTATACATATGTATATATAAATAAACAAGGGGAAATGTGTTCTCTTAAATAATTCATGAGTTGTACTTTGAATAAAGTTACTTAGTAGAAGTTTTTTTTTCTTCTCTCGTTTCTCTCTCTCTCTCTCTCTCTCTCTCTCTCTCTCTCTCTCTCTCTCTCTCTCTCTCTCTCTCTCTCTCTCTCTCTCTCTCTCTCTCTCCCTCTCTCTCTCTCTCTCTCTCTCTCTCTCTCTCTCCAGCAAGTATAAAAGAGTTGTTTGTGGCAGATACAGATTGAGAGACGTTTGATTCCAGTTTGGACGGCAGAGCCGGTTTGTCTGCTGAGTGGAATCTAAATGTAAAATATTGTCCTTTGATCAAATGTAAAGAATAAGGTTTTCAAAAAAATATATAAAAAAACTTTCCGGCTGTTTTTTTGAGAGCTACTGTGCAAATATTATCATAGTTATTAAGTCTCTATCTTTAAGATATAGCAAAAGAAGAACACGGTTTTGCAATTTTTAAAAAATTCCATATCCAATCGATTCTCCTCGTCACCGTCGTTGATCAAGTGTGACACAAAAATAAAAGTTAAGTTGAGCAGCTTTTCTGTGCAGTTGAATCTATATTTAAAATGAAACTCAAACGTTGGATGCTTTCGGAAACAACACACACCGTTTTAACAGTGCTTCAAAATCCAACACCTCATCACTCAACTCTAAAGAATTCCAGCACCCCCTAATGTCAATATGAAGCTACTGAAATTAAAAGGGGAAAAAAAAAAGAAATGGACAAACTGACAGGCATCATTACAGCACAAAAGCACTCTGAGAAAAGCCGGAATAATATCCACACAAATAAATGCAGCTCAGGTAGAGGAGTGATCTCTGTGGCGATGCCGGTGCTTATAAATAGCACTCGCCCTGGAGTAGCAATAAAGGCTGTTTGCGTAGCTGCTATATGTTTAGTATGTAATGATATATTATTGCTCTAGGTAGTGGGAGCATGTCCTATGTGCTCTGTCCTCTTGGGTATAATTGCTTCAGAAGAGATAAACTGGAGAGGGAGAGAGGGAGGGGGACGAGGAGGAGGGGGAGCGAGACAAGATATTAAAGATTAATAAGGTGTGTGTGTGTAAAGCTGTAACTCTCGAGAGTGATTCTTTTCATTTAGCTATAGTCTTTTATTTCCCATTGTCCCATCTTATCCTTCGCTCACTTTGAAATTCAGACTATTTGGAGAGACCCTCAAAGGCCTCGCCGCTGTGTGACGCAGTGAAACCATATCTCAAGCTGAACCTGTCAGTCACCGCGGGCGCATTGCTCCACGCGGTGCATGGCGGGGATTCTATATTTGCTTCTTGCGTCTCTATGTTTTTCAAATGAGACTATTAATTAATAAGTTGTGGTGACAGTGAGAATTCAATATTTTTATTATTTTTTTCATTTTGAAGAAATAAAGAGCGTTCATTTTATTCTCATTATCAGATCAAAGTGGCTTTTGTCTTTTCCTAAGCACTAATCTTGGAAATAAAAAGACACCAAACGCTATCAAGAAACAAACCTGTAGCTGCTCCACCGATGACGAATAGCTGGCTTTGTGCCTTCTGCCTCTAACAAGAGTGTTTTTCATGGTTTGGGGGCACATTTTATGATCTAAAAACTGCAGTAAAACACATTTATTTAGTGATGTAAAAACTCTAAATGTCCACAAGGTTTGTCTATGAGATGTGGTAAATGAGCTACAGTGTTTTCTTTTTCTTTTTTTTACAATAGATTTAGGTCTATTTTGTTTTTTTTAAAGTACTTTACACATTTACAAATATGACCATTTTCAATGCAAGGAGAAGATGTGTGGATGTGCATTTTGGTAGCTTATTGCTTTAAACTCCAATTAAAACAAGTAAAGCAAGTGCACACATACGGGATATCGACACACACACACACACACACACACACACACAAACACAGAGACACACACAAACACTGAGAGTATCAGTGTGAAGCTCAGAATAAAGGAGCCTGTGAATTTGGCCAGGTTTCCGTGTCAGAAGCAGCCTGTATGTACGTTTGCGTTTTGCAGGCTTTAGAAGGCTTTTTTTTCACACCCTGCTGTTTTCCCCTGATAATTTAATGTCCATATTCTTCTCTTCAGGCATTAAAACCCTCTGAAGTTCATTCTCTGCCTTTGTACTCTATGAGGCTGCACAGTGGGGCTGGGAAACACACACCACCCTCCGTAGGTCCTCTGTTGTATTGCCTACCGAGTAACCAACCAATTACCGAGTTCAAACGCGCAGCTATCACTCTGTTTTCGCTGCTATCCTCTGATTTGGCCAGTGTTTGTACCAGACTTGTTTCCTCGCTTTTCAAACTGAGCTTCTAATAGAGATGGATGTTGATCACGGCCGTGTTACTTATTCTCACAGATGACGAGGCAAATCCTCTAACTTGAAAAACTCCTGCTGGAAGAATATTGACTGCAGTCTGCCAGTCTCGCGTTTAGTGTCACGTCAATAAAAGAAAAAACGGACAAGTAGGTGAATAATAAGAGTAACAATTGCGTTGCTTCTGGTGTGTTCACTGGAGGCCGCACTGCTGTATGTGCAGAATTGAGTGACACCAAAACTGGAAGCGCATGTGTTACAAAAACACAGAGAAAAACTTTCAAACAATACCAAAAAAGGTGACATATAAAAGATATTTAACATTTTTAATGTTTGCTTGCACACACAAATTCACAACTCACACGACTCGTAACTGTGTGTTAATATCCGGCAATGCATTAAAGGAGAAATAAATAAATATAGCTATGCAGGAAATAAAGGTTGGCCGTCGGATGTAAAAGGTTCCATAGATTTAATGTTTGATAAATACTCCCCAACCTAGAAAAATGATGGTGTCATCTGAGCGTCTCTTAAAGGGGCCGACGGGGCCAACGCTGCGATCAGATTGGGTAACATGAGGAGAGGTTTGCTCTTGTGCTGCGATGAGACGCGGGCGGGACAAGCCGGAGCTAGCATAGCTAACAAGCTAACAACACTGTCCCTTATCAGGCGCTCCATTAACATTTACCTCCATGACTCGTTGTAGCCAAGCATCTTCTGTCAGTCATCGAATATTCACTCACTGAATATGTATAGTTAGTTCTATTAAAGCCTTTCAACTGAAGGCTTCTCATACAGGCGGCAATGTCCCACAGAAGTAATGTGAACATTCTCACAATAGAAATCTCAAGTTGTTTAACAAGAAAACTGAACCCCAGATAGTCCTCGTGATTGTCCCACAGCAACACGTTCTCTCTTCTTCTTCGTCTTCTTCTTCTTCTTCTTCTTCTTCTTCTTCTTCTTCTTCTTCTTCTTCTTCTTCTTCTTCTTCTTCTTTTTCTTCTTCTTCTTCTTCTTCTGTGTGGTAAAAACGTGCATATTGTGAGAGCAGGGCGGCTCATGATTTCCCCAGCGTGGCTCATATGGCCTGTCGAGACCTCAACCTGTCAGCACACCTGAGCTCCCTCCGAGCAACCCGGCCTTTCTTGCTGACTCCGTCTCTGGTGTTTACAGAGGCGAGACATGAAAAATGCAACAGAGGTCGTCGTCATCAGGTGTCTTGGGGGGCGAGGGGGGTCCGGGGAAATCACCTGTGCCAAGGCGGTGTAGCGCCGGCATCTTTGCCGAGATGATGCTCGTTGCAAAAAAAACCGGAAATGGCTTCCTTATACAGTAAATGATGTGTCCCAAGAACTACATTTTCTCTGCAGAAAGCACAGAAGATGGATTACAGGAGAATCAGGCAGCACTGTATGTACCATTGATTTGATAAAGCTGAGTTTGAATGCTTATAAAACTATGTTGACAGCCCCAGGGAGTGTGACAGCTTCTTCAATTAACAATTGATGCTTATATAAGAACATCCGTCTGTAAGTTATTCATGATTTCTCATACCAGTTGTTGTCATAAATCCATACGTATGCAAGTTAATAGATTTCCGCCGCTGTGTGACAAGACTTTCCTTCTCCATCTGACCCCGCCATATGCCATAAGACGTCTCTTTTGTCCATATTCACTGTATAATTATATCCAGCCGGTTTTGTTTTTACAATACACCTGTGAAGAAAAATGACTAGAAACTGAATGCAAACCATATAATTATGCTCAAGTTCTTACTCAAGGCTTACGTTGTGTATCTTGTGCTGAAAATACTGATATTTCATGAACTTTGGGTTAATCAAACCTTTAGAATATTTGTTGTTGTATGTTGAAACGCTCACATAGTGTTTTTTTTTTTCAACAAACAGCTGAGATACTGTGGCATATTGCCAATTAATTGATGGAAAAAACAATACGCCGTCCTTCGATACGACAAAGCCACGCAGGTGTGCGGCTGCTGTTGTGGAAAAACCAAACGGCTAAATTTCAATCACATGGATTTTCTATGGTCCGAACTGTAATTTTATATTGCCCACATACACGTGATGTGTGTTTTCTCAATAAATCAAGTTTCAGAATTTAGCGTTTAACTTCTAAATAGACTAAGTGTTGACCTGCAAGTTTCCAGGTGACTGATTGAGGCATGCAGAATACATTTCTAAATTTATACACACAAAGAACTGACTTTACATTAACACATTAAATCTTCCACTATAATCATATTAAATTACAGATTAGTCCATTAGTAATGTGAGATTGGCAGGTGTTTCCAATACTGCATTGTTTTTTTCTTCTCATTTTGTTTGGGTGATTCTTTCAATTAGATTCAGAGTACAGGTATAAACGCAACAGCAATTTCATCATTCTTGCTTGACAATCTGGAGACGTCGCCATCATAAGATGCAGTTTTTCACCATCATGACACAAAGAAGAGAATATATATCTTTCACTGAAACCTGAAGAGACAAACGAGCTGCGCCAAGTGAAACGCAGGCATTAACATGCTGTCGGGTTTGCAAGTTCATACAATGACAGACGGGTGGATGCATTTGATGCCCCCCCCCCTCCCTACACACACACACACACACACACACCATCCTTCACTAAAACCACCCAGACGCATATTAACTACATCTCCTGCCACTGCCAGCGTATTGATTTCTCACCCCATCCCCCTCTTTTTTCTATTCTTAGGGACATAATGTCACAACATGAGCATTTTGCTATTTAGTGAGAAAGAACAGGGAATGAGACACAGTCACCTCACACGTTATTAAAGCATGAAGTTCACTAATTGCGGTTAACACTTAAGCACTTTATTAACTTGAGAAATGTGATATGCAGTGGACAGGTGTGAATATTAAAGCAAAGGGAAAGAGAGAGAGTTAGTCGGGAGTGTTGCTTTGTTGCTACATATTACTGAGCTGTAATATCAAACTAACAGTTTATTCTTTTTTTTAAGCATTTCTCATGGATTAGTTTTTTCATGTTTACAGTAAATTAATCCGTGAAGCAAAAGTAAAGTCAGGAACGTGTTGGATTGTACATTTGTGACTTTGGCAACCATTTTGGCAACATTAAAGAAATGCACCGTGGAAGTTGCAGGCCGCTAATTCATGAGATCAGCAGATAGCGTAGCGCTACTGACGAGCTGGGCCTGTAGACCCTACTTTACCCCGGGTCGTCCAGACAAGTTAGTAAGCTCTAAACATTTTAGCAATACGTCAAAACGTCTGGTTGTTGCATGTTCGGTTGGCCGAATCGACATTCACTTCGACCGAATCCCCCCTGGGACCCGAATGTTTCACAGCAACAGGTGTTTCAGTTTAAGAAGGGGCCGTGTTGACTCAACATACTCAAAGCTCAGAGTCTATGTCATGGTATGTGACGTTCTGTACATGAACACATATAACTGGAAGCGACTCTTATGCTTGTGATTTCTCGTTGGTGTAACGTCACAAGCTACGATAACAAGCATCAGAACATTGCTTCCTAGAGAACTGTTCAAGTAATCAATGTAATAGTTTACAGTTATATCAAAACATGACAAAGCAATCCAACAAAACCGCGGCACTAAAACACTGCACCTCACCACAAGGTTAGCTTGCAATCTAGCTTAACTTGTGAGCTAGCAGCGTGAGCCAAGCTAGCTCTGTGGCGGTAAAAGCCTGCAGAGAGCCAAGCGAGGGGAAAACAAACACAAAGAGCAGAAAAAGCAGTTCACTCGCCAGCTGCTGTTCACTTAATAAAGACAAAGTCCATCTGCTTTTCTTTGTTAACACAGTTCAATGACGTGGTTGTTCAGTTTATCGGTGTGCTTCAGTGAGGATGTCACTTCCAAACATACTCATAATAACCCTCCCTGGGAAAGCCGTTCTCAGTAAATACAGTATATCTCTCCTCCTCCTTCAGCCATTGAGTATTAAAACAAGTAAAACACTAAACATGTCATAACTTTTCTTATGTTTCAGCCTGAATTAAAGCTCCTATACCGAGGTCTGCTGCAAGGTTGACACCCCTGTTGACACTCTGACCAATCACAGCGCATGTTAATGGCCACGGTGGGCCACTGACGCATCACATGTCACATTTGCAGGCGCTGCACGTCAAAGAATACGCCCACTTTGTCAAACTGAAGATCTGATTTGTTTAAGTCCATGACAATCAACCACATGGTCTTCTCCCCGTGTACTTCGAAAGGCCTGCTTGAACTGCTTTGCTCCCATGAAGACACAGAAGGACAAAATCTGATTGGATGAAAGCCTGAAGACAGACTAATAGAGGAGGACAATGAGAAAATAAGCAAATAGGGAAATAGTTATAATACATGTAGTGTATTTGTGGAAAACAGTTAAACTTAACTTTGTGATTCTGTTCAGGCCAGTTTAGTCGGCACTGACGGGCATTAGAAGAAGCATGCAGTTATTTATGTTGAGATGGCTTGTCAACTGGAGAAGACGCTGACTTTTGTTTGTCTTTATAAATTATAAAATAATCTAGCCATCTAGTGCATGTTTAAGACCACTTTCACAAGATTCTTGTTTTAAAACAAAAGCTGACAACATTTAAAGGCGGAAGACAACTTACAGAACGTTACATTTTTTTAAGCAAACTAGCTGTAGCTAATAAAATATTAGAAGTTAGTTTTTTAATTAGTCTTCAATGTGTCATGACGAAATGAAAAACTGTCTTTGTGAGGAAAAGAGAAGTCTGAGGTCTGCAAATTGTTGACAGACTGAAATATTTCATAATGACATGCCTCTTCAAATTATTTAGTTTGGAAGTTGCCTGGCAGTGAACCACCAAACAGGTTTTATTGCACCGCAAACAGAAGCTCTTTTCTCCTCCCTCTGTAAGAAGCAGCATTACCAACTTTCCAAACCGGGTGTAAAAACTAGAGCGTGACAGCTGCATTTAAATATGAAATAGCTGCCGATTTGGTTTCAGACACCTTGTACTGTGTGCAAACAAAGCCACCGTTTCCACCAGAGAAAAGAGAATGCATTTAAAGCACCTCTTTGTCGTTGTTCAGAACTGTGTTCCCTTTGTTTGCATTTGTCTCTCTTTTTCTTTTTTTTAGGGGGAAAGAATGGGATGAAATATTTTTAAACAGTAATTACCTGGCTGGGATCCGACATGCAGGGATTAATGGGTGACTGCGGAGCACCAGGTTTCGGCAGCGTGTTGGAAGGTAAGGGAGTGTGGGTGTGTGTGATGGAGTGGTGGTGGCAGTGGTGGAGGTGGTGGTGGTGGGAGCAGGGGGGGGGGGTTGCAGAACACGGAGGAACCAAAGACTGGCAGAATTCTGCTGCAAGTGTCTTTTCTTTATCCAAGCTCAAGTCACTGCTTCACGCCAAGTCCGTCACAAATGAACAAGACAGATTTAGCCCTCCCGCCTCATCCCACTCCCTCCAAATCCATTTGCTAAACGTCTGTTTTCATGCCTTCCGAAAACAATATTGTTACATGTTTGAGGTTATTTT
Organism: Clinocottus analis; assembly: GCF_023055335.1. Taxonomy (NCBI): domain Eukaryota; kingdom Metazoa; phylum Chordata; class Actinopteri; order Perciformes; family Cottidae; genus Clinocottus; species Clinocottus analis. The sequence continues at coordinate 12,252,872 of NW_027176251.1, read as the reverse complement.
TACCTTCTTCGCTCTGGCCCACTCTGTCGCACAAGTCGCAATTCCTACCGAGGAGTTAAGCAAATCTGTAATCGCGCTTTGTTCAGAACCCTGTTTTGCATGTAATTGACAATCGCAGGCAATTTCCGATCAATTCACATCGCCACAAAAGCACTCGAAGCCGCCTGCTCAGGCCAAGCTCGCATCGCTGGAGTCGAAGAATGCCGCAGTGCACTTTGCGTTCAGAACTCAATTAAGCACGTCCTTGGAGTACAATATCTCTGGATTCTTTAAATCGTTTGGATAGTGCAGAGAGGCGATGAGGTGCTCTTGCAGATGGCGCGCGACTCAGACTGTAATTAAACAGATCAGTGTCTAATACACAGTCTGATATCTAGCAGCAGTGCGGCCAAATCTCTGTGGGAAGAACTTCCCGAGGTTCTCAGGAGGATCTCAAGGTCGCTGCAGTCGCTGCAGATTCGACGGTCGTGTTTTTGCTCTGAGGAGCCGGGGCTTTGCAACTTTAAAGTCATCTTTTTCCTTTCTGTTTTCATGACTTCTGTTGCTGCAGCAGTTTATTGGGCAGTTTTTGTTAATGTTTTACTTTGGCACTGTGCAGCTTCTTTGTTGGCAGAGTGTTCTGGAAACACTGAATAATAAACTGAAATGGAGTTTTGGACAAACAAAGGGATTTTGCCGAACAGTATCAACTCTGTTCTATCGTCCCGACTGCAGTGTGTCTGGGCGTCACTTTCAATGCTACATCTAAATCGGTATCTCTTTTATTTGTACAATAAACTCATGAGAATGTGTTCTGTTAAATGCAGGGCAATTTGCTCGCAAATAACTTCTGGCACAGGTTTTTTGAAATAATGTTTCCATTTTAGAGACTGGTTTAATATTGGTGGGGAGTTTTTTTTGGGGATTGCCAGTCTGTTTTGGCATTTCTCCACTCTGATATTCTGTTCCTGCCTTTACGTACAGAAGGCTTTCTTGCAGCTGTTTGACTTGCAAAGTCCCAACCAGAAGCAAAAAATGATCCGATGATATTTCTTCCCTTTGAAAAGCGAACAGCGTCGTTCTTTCTCAGATTGAAGAGCTGCCATGGCCTTGATGAGAAGAGACACAATGTGGGCTCCATCTTGCCAGCAGCTGGAGTCAGATGACAACAATTGTTTTGTACATTCCTATGACCGCAGATACATTGAATATCTATGTTTTTGCAGTTAATTAAAAAAAGACAAACCATCACAAACTAAAACACAATGGGCCATGTTCTATAACTCCTTAAACTGGGTGCATAAATGACCCTTTCTGACCATTTTTACTGTCATTTCCCTTCAACTTGGTTTATCACGAATAGATAAACCAGACCACGTAGAAGAGAAAATAAATAACTTCCTTTTTGTGTGTGTTATTGAAAACATATACACATGTTGAAGTCTTCATAAATAAGACAGATTGAATACATTGAGGTGGAGTTAACATGCTCTCACTCTTCTCATTTCTTTGAAATTCTACAAATGTATTTGGCAACCCTAATAAAATCACCTGAGGGTCCCGACCCAGTGTTTTTATTCTGCTCCTTAGCAAAGAGCTCGGCTGTAACATTAGTCTTGATACAAAGGCTGACTTTGTGTAACATCTTAAGATGATATTTTTAATTAATCATGTAACTTCAAAAGCTTTATTTGTCTCGCTTGTTGAAAGTGAAATAGACCAAGGGGCTGGATTGAGCTGATAAAAGCTTTCACCAAAATAAATACATATAGAGTGAATGATGCACTTAAAAAATCAAGGCTACAGTTTAACGTCTTTTTCATCTCTAATTGCAAGCTAATGAATCAAAGTCATTAATAATTTTATGACGCTTTTTTAATATAACTTTCATTTTTTTTATTTTCTTGGCAGAGTTTGAAAAGACGGAACAAAGCTGCTGAACAGAGAGAAATCAAAGCACATGTGGTTGGACTGCTGAGACGTGTGAAATTGCCTCGTCTGTCGTTTGAACACAGCCCAGGAGAAGTTTTCAAGGTTGCCGAATGCTTCGCGAAATCTCCGAAATGTAACTGTTCGGTGGCTTCTTGTGTCAGTTGCCGAAATTCTGAGAAATCCTTTTGATGAAATGAAATGTCAAATTCACATGACATTTAGTTTGTCTGTATAAAACAAGTTCAACAGATTCTCCTTTTACAATACACCAAAAGACACTTGTTTTGTGTTTCATAACTATCACAACAAATTATAATAATACAAAAGGCAGGTTTTAGTAATACAAAGTACTCTGGCTCAAAGTAGTTTTTTTTATTTTCCTTGTCAATAAAAACTACTGTTGTTCATCACACAAGCAGCATAAATATTCTGGATTTATACCAGGTGATAAAGCAGCAAGTCTCATAACATGCTCCAATAACCTACCTGCTCTAATTACAACAGCAATCATAAAATGTCAGAATGGAAAGCAATATAAACAAAGCATAACATTCAAGACGACAATATTGCACTGATTAATATAGCAGCGATGATGTTTCAAGTCGTTTCCGTATTAAATGTAGATGCCCCCTGAGTAAAAAAAAAAGAGAAAAGAAATTCAAAACTTGTACACTGAATCTTGATTTTACTTCGTGTGTCAACTACACAGTTAGAAATAGGCCACTTTGTCACTTTTTTGTGTTTGTCGTCATTAACAAAGTGCTTAATTAAGACAATGGGAAAGATAGCGTCTCATCACAAAGGAGGAGACATTTTTGTGAGGCTGTTATCTGACAGTCTGGACGATAAGATCACGCCGAAGCCTTCAGAAATAAGACGTTTAAGGTGGGGGTGAATCAAGATCAGCACTAATGTGATCGCTGCCATATGCCAGTATGAATCTAATAAGACTGATAATCTCGCGTCTCATTGCTGGCGGAACCAATCTGTGTGCGATAAGGGGGCTCACATTTGGGGCGGATCGGCAGCATCGTCACATCGGACCAGAACGTGAAAATATCTCCCATTAAGATCTGGAAACAACAAGGAGAAGTCACGCACACACAAACCAGAAGGAGATGTACAGATACACTGTGGGGAGGGATAACATCCACGCCTGCTTTGAGCTGTTAAGTCGCCTCGCTCTCTATACGTATAACTGACAACTTTAATAAAATCCACCGTGATCATCACGTAAAGACATCTTTTAAAAAAAGCAATGAGGTCATTTATGTTTAACCTCTTTAACAACACATGAAATATACGTATTGATTCAAACAACCATGTTTTTCTCCTCTAGTAAAACCTCCAGGTTCATTGCTGACCCTTATTTGACATTTTCTTTGATATGATCAAACCGAGCAGCTTCCTCCTTCCCTCTCTCCTTCTCCATTATGGGAAAAATTATTAACATCTGCTGCACAGACATCAGGAGAAGTCATGCGTGCCTTAATGGCCCCTTGTTTAGTCATTTATGGGTAAGCATGTCATTATTTCAGGATTTATGATCGACCAGATAGAGAACGCATTCTCCCGGAGTTTCACCTAGCAATTATTTATTTGGATTTTTATGGCAACAAAGTTTCTTATCCTCCCTCTCTATCCAATTAATGCTGATGATCAAGCATATCTTAGTGCTTTCGAAGCTGCAGCTTTTTGTTTTTATCTGCGTTTATGTCCTTTGATGGAATGTAAAACATTTTGTGATGAGCCTGTTTTGGAAAAAAAAGCGGTGTATCGATATGTGTGGAGTGAAATGTACACAGTACATCCAAGGACAGCCAAAGACATTAAAGTAAGTATGTGAACAACAGAAAGTTAAACCATATGATATTTGTTTTAAATCTATAAGAATAACTATATCTATCTAATGTCTACTGTAGCCCAGAGGCTTGTCGATTATCCAGAACATGTTTTACCAAAATATTAAAAACACATAATTTGTCAATGCTTTGACCACCACAAAAGAAAATCCATTCACCTACAAGCAGATGAAGACAGAAGCCGCCGCACGAAACCAAAATGTATGAAATAGAGTTTATCTGCATACGTTTCTCAGTTATTTGGGTGAACCAACTTTAAAGATTATTATGCATCGTTAAAGGAGCAGCATGCAGGATTTAGTGCCATCTAGTGGTGAGGCTGCATATTGCAACACAATGAAACCCCGACGCTCTCTTCTCGTTTAAATAAACGCCTTAGGCATTGCTGGAGCCAGCGTTTGGTTTGTCCATGCTGGGCTACTGTACAAACATGGAGGACCCACTCCATATGGAGATATGAAGCGCTCCTTCATAGCTACTGAAAACATGATTCTTAATTTATTTTATTACACACAAATGAGAAAAAAATACATGAATAGAAATATCCATTTATGGTAGTAAATCCCTCTTAATCCTATAAATGCTAATTTAATCACTACCTTCAAGAAATGAGGCTCCGACAGAGAGGAATGTTTTATAAATGTCGCCCCGTAGATTTAGCCTATTAGCCCAAATGAACTTCTGATGGCCAGGGTTCTTCTTTTAGGGAAGAAAAGCTGTCGACTGCACAGAACCGATTGAAAGCTCCGTCCTGGGAGATAAATATTGGATTGCTTCCTCTTCCTCCTTTGGTATCCTGTTGCTGCACCCTAATTCCATACTACATTATTCTACGCAGGTTTTAAATTGTGTGATATTGTGATCGTGGCAAAATGTACTGCGCTGAGAAAAGAAATCAGTTGGCAGGAATACATAAATGCATTAAAAAAAATTTAGCGTGTTGGGATGTACAATATTGTCCCACAATGCAATGGCTCAGCTGCACATTACGATAAATTGTAAATGATGGGAAGACAGCTCATAGTTCAATTGACAATCAAGGGTGCACATATTTCATAATTCTCATCTTGTGTAAAACTGTTATGTATTAGTATACATTTTAATCCTAACTGCTAAAGAAAGGTTAGTACAATAGTAAGGAACCGGGACACAGCTACTGACCAGTTGTTAAAAACGTGCTGTGTGTAGTTGTTTTCTGGGTTTTGTAGTTTAAATAATCCTTCCGCCATTTGAAGTCACAAACATTAAAAAAAAAAGTGCCAAGTTCATCTTCATGGATGTCTCAATATAAAGTGCAAGGTGGTGACACCACTAAAGTAAAAGGCAGCGCACGTTATCGATACATCCGCCTTGCGCCCTCCCACACATGCACGCACGCACGTACACCCAGCCACAGTGCTCGGAAATTCCTGCAGTCACGGCATCTCGCACAAACCTTTCCTGACATTTGGTCCCTCTGCCCCGGAGCAGCCCTGAGGAGGCTGCCTCGGATCAGGGTCATCGCGTCACTCAGTCCCTGAAGCTGCAGCGAGAGCCGTCAGAGGAGGGGTGTGAGGCCTGAAAACCGCCCTCACATCTGTAGACGCCGAGCTCCCCCTCCAAGACGAGAGTCGACACGAAGCGCACCTGCTGCTTCGGAGTGATTGATAGCACAAAAGCTAGAAAACAAACTAGAGACTACACACCAGCCACGACGGCAAATTAGGCCTGGGGCGTAAAGAGAGAGAGAGGGTGTGTGTGTGTGTGTGTGTAGGTAGTGGAGGGGCTTGGGGGGGGGGACCACACCCATTTTAGAATGGGGCTTTCATTTTTATCTCAGCTACAAACCTGTAATGTCTTGTGACTGCTTCTCGCGTGGTTGTGAGTGATGCTATTGCCATGACATATAAACCCTCTGACCCAGTACTCAAGGCTGCATCTGTAGTAGTTCCCGCTACAGCAGGTGTCTCCACATTGTGCCGTGATGGCACACAGACTCGCAAGGTGGAAACAATACCGGCCACGCTGCTGTCGCTGCTGGTAATCTCTCTCAATAAATCCAAAATAAGACTGTTTGCACACAGTGAGATGGTGATTTCTGATTCCAAGATGAACACAGAGTTTCGGAGATAAATTACTCAAACCGTCTTTGGCAAGTCGTGAAGCACAGACAAGGCCTCTCTCTGATGTGGTACGAGATGAGGATGCACAGAGGGTGTGTGTGTGCGTGCGTGTGTGTGCGTGTTGGGGGGGTGGTTCATCGCAAAAGCCACCATCTGGTGTCAGCGCGTGGTGTTGCTCACCATGACCAATTGTGTCATTAGATTATTGAATAATTAGAGGAGGGATCATGTCTACCCAGAGAACATGCCTTTCAAGTGTATTAGTGTGTGTGTGTGTGTGTGTGTGTGTGTGTGTGTGTGTGTGTGTGTGTGTGTGTGACTGAGGTCTTGATCAGGAAGAGCTGCATTGTGTCTGCAGAAATATGTTCAAGCAAAGTTTGAGACAAAGGTTTCAGGCTGTTTGAAATCTATTTTCTACATTGTTTAATGTTGTAGTAAAATACTTAATATGAGAATCTAACTCCCAGTTTCCCTGTGCAGTCACCATATCTCCCTGTGAGTACAGCGCTCCCGTTGAGTTGAGGGAGAACTTTAAATGAGTCTTACGTTGCTCTGGGCAGTGAGGAATCTTTTATTAATGAAGGTTGCACTTTGTCTCAGGTGAAATCGTCTCGAAAAGCGTCAGGGGACTTCCTTTCAAAGCCACCCACCGCTACAACACCAAGCTAAGTGGGCTTCCTCCCACTTTAGAGTGTACATTTAATGTTAAACTTCAGGAAAATGTGGTTTGGGAACTGCCTTTGTGGCCAGGTGGGACTTCAGAATGAAAATAAGGATATGTATGAAATCCCAGACCATTATGAAGAAAATTAGATTAGTGTGGGGAGGCGGTTCTCAGATTTATGTCTGAGTCAGCCACGAATCTCAAATGGAAGAGTGATCGCACAACGAGATATCCACTCTTAGAAACGCTTTACACCTACACAAAATGGATGTTTGTGTGAAAACAAAGCACATTATGGTGTACTCTTGAAGTTACAAGTCGTCTTGAGACAACTGATTCCCACATGGCTTGATTTTCTCCAGACTTTACAAAAAAAAATAATGTTTTTTTTTTTTTTAAAGATCTGCAGACCTGCAGGAACTGGGATGATAATTCAGGATGGGAATCTAACATCAGCGAGGCCAATCACCAAATCAGTGTTCATTTAACGTAGTAAATCCAAATCTGAAAAGTAACTAGTATCAAATAAGTATAGAGCTGTAAAAACTAGAATATTTGCTTCCAAAATTGCAAAAGAGTAACAGTTTAAAGTAGCAGAGTACCTCAACATAAAAGTACAGCTCTTGAGTAAATGTACTTTGTTGCTCTCCAATACTGTTCATGTGGCTTTTCAAGATGATTACAACATAGTAACTTTGAGTTTAACTTGTTAATTTATACTTTATGCCATGCTTATTTAACAGTTGTAACATTTGAGTTGCACAGAAGGGAATCAGGTGTGGGAAATTAAAATGCTTATCAAAGAAAAATAATACAGATTACAGCATCGCATTATGAGTTACGGTGGTTTTCAACTATTCACCCCGTATAAACGCAATGGCTCACTTGACTCACTGGTCTGAAACTTTTCCTCACTTTAACAATTGCTTGTATTCTCCACTCACATTTGACAGTTTGTGGTTCATGTTGTGATCAATGATGTTTTGTTGCAGCTGCATCAGGAACTCATGCAGACGACGATTCTGTGACCTTTTCCTTTGTTTGCGATGTGGTTTCGGCAAAAGCAGCGTACGTGACCCTGTTTTACAGCGTGAGCCGTCTCCGCAGCCAGTCAGCGGACAGGAAGTCTCACAGTTGATCTTCTTATTCTGGTTGCGCTCCAGAATATGTGACAATTATACAGTTTTTTTTTTCTCAAAGATAAAAATATAAGAAAAGCTAAATTCAGGTTTGATTGTATGGCCGGATGTCATTCAGGTGTTGAAGCCCTGTCAGGGTGTCGTTCAGGTCGTGGGCTCAGCTGTTTTGAATGTTTTTAGATGTTTGTTTAAAATAGTGAATTTAGGTGGCAGGTCCGGTGTTATCTTGTCGTCCGTGCCGCCCTGAGATGCGGTTGACAGGCTCTCTGACTCCTCGTCGCACCGTTTTTTTTTTTTTTACGGCATTTCAAGCCTCTCGTTGAAATGATTTATGTGGTTAGCACAGATGTTGCTCAGATCCAGATTTTTCATTCAATTACTGAATCTATCTTGCTGTTTTAATTATGGCTATGAAAAGTCCCATATCCCTTCTCTTCGGCTGCACTCCTCAGCCCGTATCTGCTTCTGTCAGGTATTCCTTCCTCCTTCCCCTTTTTTTGTTTTTCTGTTTGTTGTCGCAGCGTCTAGCCGTTTGGAGATTGGGCTGTAGCTCAACAAAACCACTGGGAAGTGTCTGAGGTGCGCGTGCAGTGACGGGGAGGACCAGCATGTGCTCGAGGAGAATACAGAGGCCTCAAACGGCTGCTTTGAATGTATGTGGCATCCTGTTGTCCTGATGCATCTGAAAAGTTTCCTGTGCCACATGAATTCAATTATGACCCTAATTTACTTAAGAGGAAAACAGGGGAATGTCCACTAGCTGCTGTGATGCCCTTACCAAAAAGTATCATTGGGATAATAACAGTTTTATTTAATTAAGTTTTTGTTCATTTTACAGTGCTCACCATTTTAACTGTTTCAGTGAACTCAAATTATGTCTAACTAATTTTGAGTGCAGTATTTTTCCTCAATACATGTGCAAATCAATGGGGATTTAACAGTAACCATACATTAGAAACCTACTGTGTACCCTATTTTTATCAATTTGAGTGGGCTGAATGCATCTCTGTATAATATTCGTCACAGTTCGACAGCACACTTCATCCTCCAAACGATCATAAAGTTGAGTCGACACCTCTGAAACAACATGAAAAAAGCTGAGACTGATGACTGTAGAATTTTATTATTGAACTGTATCAGATTACAAAAGTTTAAGCTAGGTGTACCTAATATTACCCGTGTGTTGAGTGTATGCTGTACTTGGACATTTGAAATGCTTAAATATTTAGTTATTGAAATACACAAGAAGATTCCAATTTTCAAGTTTCATCATATCAACGTAAGGTTGTTTTTGTGTTTGTCTGATTGCATAATGAGAAGTGTATACATCCACAAAAAGTGTCATTGCTAAGTTCCTGTTGTGTATTAAGTGAAATACAATATGACTCACAGTGTTTGAGGAGGTTTTAAATTTCACAACCAACCATTTTTTTTAATTTCGATTCCATTAAATGTGTAAACAAACATAATGAAATCATTTTTTTGACAATCCAGATATCTCAATCCTTTCTAGCGAAGAAGTTTTTTCGTCACTCATTTTGTTTCACTTTAGGGTGTCACGTCCTTCAGACCGGGGCCAACTTGTTCAAAGACAAATCTCTTTTCTTTCCAAAGTTTGCAACACTGCACCCGGTTCATCATTCTCACTTTGACTTCCTTTTAAGTGATATTCAGACATCCACCGAGCGCTCGCTCTTGACAGTCAAATGCCAGCTTGTGTGGCATAACAAGATGACTTATCTTAAGTTGATAAGACAGATAACAAGATGCACATCCTCGGCTCTCGGAAATGCACACCAGCAGCCGTAGTGGCGCTGTACTCGTCTGAAGCTCTCCTTTCGGTCCTTGGAGTATCGGCTTGGCGGCACACTCTACCTGCTTTTTCTTTTTTTTGTGTGCTTCTTCTCTTCTCTGAGGTTTTGTTTTTCCCACTTAAGTGGCGGAGCTCTTTTCCACGGTTCCAGCAGACCTCATGCATTTTTATTGCCATCTGGAGAATACCAACAGGTCTTAACAAGGGGGCTCTTGTTGTAAAAACTGCTTACCGTGGAGACGGACTCGGAGTCAACTCGACTCTTTTGAATGGCTGTGACCTCGTGCGTGTGTTTGTGTGTGTGTGTGTGTGTGTGTGTGTGTGCGCGTGTGCACGTTTGGCACTGTGTCTGTCCGTGTGTGCGAGCGTGCACGTGTGCATGCATTTTTGTTTGAAGGAAAGAACTGGAAAGAGCAGAGGGAGTGAGATGTCGCTCACATATGCATCAATACATTTAGTTTGTGTTTGAATAACAAGCTAGCACAAATAATTCTTGTCTCGTGCCTCCCCCGCCCCTCCCTTCCCCTGGAGCATGAGAGTTTGATGGGCCGTCCCAGACGCCGGTTGACATTTTGTCCCCAGTCCGATCGGATGCCACATAAAAAAATCACTCAAGCGAGAAGCCGGGAGGAATACCCAGCCCTCCTCCCCCTCAGTGTGTGCCTCTCAGTGGGGAGTGCAAGGTGAGCAGAACTTGAGCTTGTCATGGCTGCACGCCTCTGACAAACATAAGTAGATGCTAATGGCAAAATCGTGACAGAGCAGAGTCCCACCACCATATGGCTAATTGCCACAACAATATCCTCTGTGTTATTAATCACGTTTTCATAGTGTGCCATGATAATTGGAATAATTAGGAGGGGAACAGGCACTGGGATGCATCTGCAACATCCGTTGCTTGTTAAAAAAAAATAAAAAACACAAACCCCGGCAAAAAATGTGACATTCTCCCTTCCTTGTCCCCCATGTTTGGTCCCTCCTTCTGCCCGACTACATTCATGTTTACCACCTTCACCTTTCTTTTGCCTCAAGCTTCCTCTTTTCGTCTTCTTTCCTTACTCCCTCTTTCCCTCAGCCTTCTTTACCTCGCTAATCGCTCTCTAGCTCCCCATCTTGTTTACAGTTTTGCGGTGAAAAATGAAGTTGATAATTAATGAATATAGTGACGTGAGGCCCTCGACTGTGAATAGTTCTGGGGCGTGGTGGGGGCATTTCAGGTAGCTGAATGAGGCCACATGCCCCACTGAGTCTGAACAATGAGTGTTTGGGGTTAACCCTTTGTGGGTCAGGCCATTGCTTGCACTGCAGTTTGTGGTAGTAGTGGTGGTTGTCACTTTGTGAACCAGTTGACAGTATTGTCCTAAAAAATATAAGAGTTATAGATTGTTTCTGTGGAAAACTGAGGTTGGGGAGTCATGTCGTGTTGGAGAAAATCATCATATAACATAGCTTGGAAACATTACATTTGGAAACATAAGAAAACATAATCTGCAACTTGTTAAGTTGAACACATCTGGTTTTATAACAAATAGTTCCTAGAAATTAGAAGGTAGACAATGACACTGTGTCATGTAACTCGGGTTGAGTAAACACATTCCTCGTACATGAATTGTGTGATCTGTCAAAGGTGAAATGCATCACTTATTTTGTTAAAAAATAATACTTCTTTACAAAATTTGTGGTACTGGTTTTATAGTCTCAATACGAGTACTCCTCAAGCACTCCTTTACAACATCCTGTGGGCTCTGATTTATTATTCAGCAACCCGCTCTGCTGTTTGGCCCATAAATCTCCTTGTTTATCCAGGAGCAACCTTAACGTCTCAGCGATAGCCCAGGCATTTTGAAAACCCAACTTTTATTGATTCCGACAGCGAGTCAATCAATAGGACATCTGTAGCATTAGAGGGCTATTTCGGTTGTCTGGGCTCCCTCTGCCAAAAGCGTCCAGGAGAGTGATCCAACTTTTCTGGGCAAGTCTTAATGAAGATGTCTTTCCTTGAGCTGCGTGACCTCCATCTGAAAAAATAATGGGCGGACAGCTGAGATACAGAGATAGAGATCATCAGTGGGAGTAGGAAGGAGTAATCATAGATAGGCAAAGGGAGTAAATAAAGTATAACTATGCTGCATCTTTGGTCGTGGCAGGGATCTATGAGAAGGATACGCCCTTGTTTCCACCACCATTATCTGTTTAATGGAAAAGCACTGCTCGTGTGCTGGAGGCTGCATTGCATCCCTGTTTTTAGAGGTTTGTTTTAATTTCTTCTTTGTGGTAATATCACAACATGTTGACAAATTAATTCTTCAAAAGTAATCTGCTAATTGACTGAAATTAGACATAATGAAAGAATAAGACTTAAAAAAATCAACAAAGATATTAATGAAGCAATAGATAAATTCTTAACTGAGCAGCCAAAGAAGCTATTTTTCAAGCATATATTTTTAAGTTTTTGAATTCAGTTGTTCCCCTCAACGTCACGGCTGAATTTGAATCATAACTAGATCATACAATTTCCTGTCTGAATCAAAGCCTGTATGGCCCCTATGCAATCCCCATGTTTTCTAATGGAAACAAGTATTTTGCATTAAAGCTGAATTTTTTTCTAAATAAGTTGCACACAACGGGTGAGTGTAGTCATTTAAAGGCGTAGTTCAGATTTGTTTTGGAGTTGGGTTGTATCTGGCGAGTTAACGAACCGTTGTCGGTCCCCCCTCGCAGTTTGGCACGCACGTTAACCGCAGATTAATTACAGTTTAACGTTAACCATCACAGTGTGAAATTAGGTTTTACAGACTATCGTTATCCGTCAATATTCAATGAATTATGTGATCAGGACATCGGCATTAATGCTTTTCTCGTCACCAAATTCCGATAATTTTACATTGTGAACTGACAGCGTGGTGCTGCTAACGCTAGTGACGCTAGCAGCACCGCTAATGGCTAACGAACGGGGCTCAGCTCTGTTACAGTGTGATGCGTTCAGGCTCTGCTCTGTGAAAATGAATATTGAGCAAAGGTATACTTTAACGTTATCACGATGTGATCAGATGTATTCTTGTAAAATGTAGTGTTGGTGAAAAACTTGATTTAATCTGGTTGTTTTGAAGATGTTTTCACAGCAAAATGAATTTATATGAGAGACGAATTATGACTTGTTTACACTAACTCTAATCAGCTTATAATGCATCATTAAAACAACTAACAAGCTTGGTTTTAATCAATAAAAATACAATCTTTTATTGCCTTGTCATTCAAATAGTGTGATTTTTCAGAAGAAAACCCCACAAGAATTTACTATAACAAAGTAACAGGGTAGTCTTGGGTCTTGCAGACGAGCTGCTATAATGAAACGACAAAAGTATCTGTCTTTGCCACTATGGGTCATCATTGATGAGAGAATTTATATCGGTGGAAAAAAACAAAACAAGAGCATTGATTTCTAAAACTTGTATTTCTTCATCTTTTTTCTTTTGTGCGGATCCGATCCGTGACACGGATCTGGACCGTGAGTTGTATGATCCGTTGCCTCCCAAGTTGTCTGAGGTACTTATCTGTAGTCTGGGTATTGCCTCCAGTAGATGGCGGTCGTGAAGCCCCAGTTTGGAGAGACAGACGGGAGTACCTACCAACATGGGAGAAAAGCAATGTACTGCTTTGAGCCACCTAAAAACAATGATATCGATAACGGGGAACGTGATCCCTTATCGACGCTCTCTTCAAAGCTACCATTGAATCCATTGTCAAAAATGCTGGTATTTTACCGAGCAGAACACGGGAGTTGATTGTCTATTTGGATTCAGCAAAGGGAAATTATTTGGGATTTCCTTTGTATGAACACTATTGAGCAGAGTCTTGAGTTATTTTTTTGAAATTTGGGCAGAATCACTTGTACATTATCGTTTCACTGTTTTCTCTAATCACTCCGAAGGTCTCCATAATGACTAGACTCTCCATTTAAGCAATTAGCCTCTCCAGGGCACCCTGTTAACGCCATTCACACCTCCCTCAGTATCGCTTATCAACACTTCAGATGACACAGCCAAAGACCAAGCTATTTTTTCTCTCCCCGCTTCCCACTCAGTCGGTTCTCTTTTTCACAGCTCGCTCTGTCATTCATGCACATGCAGTCGACGTGCACGCAAAGACATTTACTCAGATTCAAACATGCTGACACCAGTCGTAAATTCAACCTTAGATTATTTTACAATTGTTTTAAAGAATACAGTTGTTCCAAGCAAACAAGTTCCTCCACTTAGCTCGCCTAACTTAGCCTAGTACGCGAATTTTAAAGATACTTGTTACTTCATCTGATCCTCAAACTGTCTACAAAACCATCCAGCTCGTATCTGCTCGTATCGGTAGCCGCTCAGCGTGCATCTTTTTAATGGAGTGGATTGTTTGCAATGCGTGAAGATGCACATCGGCCTCAATGATGGAGGTGTACTCTCCTAGTAGTATCCACTACTGCATTGGATGGAAACATTTAAACAAACTTTTACGTTTGCTAAAATGAGGTGATATTAAAATTGTTTTGACTTTGACATTGACTGCTACCCTGAGGCTTCAACAGTATACCAGTAGGAAATACTCATGAGGTATTTTTCTGTTGAACTATAAAAAATGATTATTGTTCCCATTTCACGTTTTTCTTTCACTCATCTGCTCGATGATCCTCATCACTAGAGGTTTATGTTACGGCCTTCACCAGTTTAACTTATTTTCACTTCCAACACGCCAAGATGTGCGGCGATGCGCCAGCAAAGGCATGAAAGGAGAATCGGTGCTCTATTTAAAATGCGTAAAATAATTCCAGCTCTTATGTATTTCATGAGGAAGGAAATGCATCCAACACATTTGTCAAAGTTTAAGGATCCACTCAATGAGCGAGTATCATGGATGGTAAACACAACTTTTGTTTGGTGCCATTAAAATCCCACAGTGCACCTTTTAGGCTGCAGATTGTATCATCAGTTTGCTCAGAAGAGTGATCTTGAGCTTCTGCCCGTCGTTAGTGTTGTGCAGCAACATTTTAAGATGTTTCTTGTGAGCTAAATGAAACTTTTTGTGATTTTTTTATTTTTATTTTTTTTACTTCCAAACGTTGTACTTATGTCAGCATTGGATGCAGCTTCCCTTTTCTTACCTGTTGCCTCTTTCTCTGGACGACAGTGTTTTGTTGATCTTCTGTTCCGCACACTCAGGCGATCTGAAACAACCTATTTATTTGAGCCTCTTCAGCATCTGCTTTCTAGAAATGTTTATGGCCTGACTGCAACTCCAATCTGTCACACAGACGTCACACACTTGACGTTGTCTGTTTATAGTTGTCTTTCAGACGTGTGTGTGTGTGAGATATATGCTGAATAGGCGGAAAAGAATTATGGTTCTTGTGTAGAACCGGGAGGAGGAGCCCAGGATGCTCTTCTACCCCCCACGTTGTCATTTCAGACAGTTATGGACCCAGAAATGGCGAAAAGCAGCTGCTCCTCTGACCATAAAGCCCTGAGCCGAGCCCTTAATTGTTCCTGTGTAGAGAGGGAATTATCTCCACCCAGGCCCACCCTAGGGACCAGGAGATGAGGAAGGAAGAGGAGGCAGGAAGAGGAGGGGCAGGAGGGGGGGCTGTGTGGATGGACAAAATGGCAGGATGGATGGCAAAGTGTGGGCAGATTTTGGCACAGCCACCTGAGGGAGTGGGCGGCAGGTGGAGAAGTCTCCCTCATTCACAGCTTCTCTGAAAGCCAAAGACGTTCCACTGAAACTGGGTCATGACTGAGATCAGCGGGCTGTGTATTTCGAACGTTGTATGCAGGCTGGTACTTTATATATGTATTTTTTATTGTAAAAACCATAGTTTATTTAGGAAAGTGCTATTCAGATTTACAGTAGGACTGGATTGGTTCCATGCATGGGCCACGGAGGATGCTTGTTTTTGATTGGTTGGCGGTTGCATAACAGGACGCCTTAAACAATGTCCCTAAACTCTCACTGGTCAAACCGAGGATACGTTTAGGTTTTCAAGTTTATCTGAGACGTTCCTTGTAGAAGGTGCAATCTCCACGTCATAAAGCAGGTCGAGGGCTTTATGAATACTGTGTAGACGCATAACGCTCAATCCACAGAGAAAGGCAGCTTTGAAACCAGCTGTCTGGACGTTCTGAACGTTTCAATGTCACAGTGATGGTCAGCGGTCGAGGTGCTGCTAAAGTCTTTGTAGTTGACACTCGGACTGGATATCGCCACGGATTTCCCAGATCAATTTGATTACGAGTCACAAGGTTTCCTTTTGATTTTTTAATATTCAATATAGATTTAATTGTGTGTGTGTGTGTGTGAGTGAGTGTGAGTGAGTGAGTGAGAGAGAAAATCCCCTTTTACCCTGCTTATGTCATCTATTGTGGTCATTAATCATATTACAAAAACACACGATTGAACTTATTTGGAAATAAATGATTGTATTTCCATTAAAATTTTTGCTTTGATTAAATCAAATCTAGGCATCATATAGTTTTAATATCCTATTATGAGCTGCTCAGAATAGTGATGAGTTGTTTAAACACGTCATATTTCCCTGTCTAATATCTCTATAGCAGTAAAGTTGTCTTGTGTTATTAAATGTGTCACATGGTGGCCTTCAGTGAAGCAGCTTCCAGCTTCATCCACTGGCAAAGGCTTGTATTCATAGATCGCTGTCGGAATTTCATAAATTGAGATCGGCTCATTCAAATGAAGATTTGAATCAGAAATCTTATTTATTTATTTTTCACCCAGCCTTGGTTGACACATCCACTTCGTAAAGATGGCGACAACGCAGACCAATTGGAGCAAATACACTTTTTTCCAGTCGGGGGCTTAAAGAGACTCTAAAACCAAGCGTTTCAAACAGAAGGTAAATACAGGTATATTTTGACAGACGGTTGAAAAATGATGTTTTTTTTTTAAACATTAAAGCATGTAAACATGTTTTAGTAGAAACTTGAAAATGAACGTTCTGTGTCTGCTTCAAACGCTCACGTTGAAAGAGTTATGGGTCGCTTTTCTCTTTCCTCCTTTACATAACGGCTGTGAAGCAACACTTGATTGGAGTGACTTCCCTCTAAGAAATAGAGGACATATGGCATGTGGGTATTGTATGAAGATGGTCTTATCCAAAACTATCTTTTTAAAACAACTGCAAAAAAAACACTTAAAAAAAGAAAGAAGAAAAGATCATCTGTAGACTTCTTGTCGTTTTGGATGTGACTATTGTTTAAATGCAATGATGGTGTCAGTCTTGTCGTCTTTGTATGCATCACAACTGTTAATTAACCTGCTGGTTAGTTGCTTGATGAATTCATTAATCACGTAGTCGGGGTGTGTTCGATTCTACTTCGTGATTCGCTTCATTCTTTCCGAGTTGGGCGAAAGAAGAAGAAGCAAATTTATGATTATTGAGGTTACTGCATTGAGACATAATCTTTGAAAGGAGAATTGCGACGCATCCAAGAATCAACTTTTTTTCTTATACTATATCACAATTTACACTCAAAACAGAAGCTGGAACCAGAGGCTAATATATACACATATTCTGTGATACATTTTCTGTCCATCATCTAAATAAATGAATTAACAAATCGTTATTATCCTTTACTTGGGATATTTTAGCTACAACTTGGTTCAAGTCCTTCCCATCTCTCTCTCTCTCTCTCTCTCTCTCTCTCTCTCTCTCTCTCTCTCTCTCTCTCTCTCTCTCGCTCTCATTTCTCTCTCTCATATCTCTCTCTCATATCTCTCTCTCATATCTCTCTCTCATATCTCTCTCACTCTCTCTCTCTCTCTCTCTCTCTCTCTCTCTCTCTCTCTCTCTCTCTCTCTCTCTCTCTCTCTCTGTCTCACTCTCATATCACTCTCATATCTCTCTCATTTCTCTCCCTTATCTCTCTCTCTCTCTCTCCCTCTCTAGAGGTGAGCTCTAGGTTGCTCCCCATATTAGTTTGCTTTCCACTTAATGAGGCGGCGGAGCATGAAGGTCCAAGCACTCCTAAATGCCGCGTTCATTAAACCAATGGTGCTTAATGATGACGGCAAAGGCACCCGCACCACGCGGCCCCTACTGAGGGCGACCATTAGCGTGTGAGCCGGCCAGCTGGGGGGACGGAGGGAGCCGTCAACTGTCAACAAGCGTGTCACAAGGACGCTGAAAGATGCCTCAACGGGAAGGAGAAGTTTTGTGATGCATTGTGGGATCGGTTACAGTTTGATAAGGCAAACTTTGTCCACTGTGTTTTTGTCCCGTTAAGCAGCATTTCTCCTTGGCGCGAGTACTTATGGATGCAGTTGCAACAATATTTGACATGTTCTAATATTGAAGTTGTGGTTTGTTGTTGTTTTATTAGATAATGTGTACCAATACGTCCTGGACAATAATAACAATGATTGAATTAAAAAATAAATTAACTCTCGAGCTGCAGCTAATGACTATTTTTATTATCGCTTAATAAGTCAATTATTTTCTTGATTGATTCATTAATGCTTTAATGCATGAACTATCCCAACATAGGCAGACAATCACAGAACTCAAAGGAAGATCCTTAAATGTTGTCAAAGCAGAGAAATTAAACACACCAGCTGAGGTTTGGCAGTTTTGCTTATTAACTAGAATTTAACATTTCATCACGACAATTGTTGTTAACGACTTAACTCTGTTTTAACTTTGTGGTGCTGCACAGCTTAGACTGAGGGCCCATCCTCCCTGTGCAGACCGCTCGCCTCCCTGTGGCTGGTCTCCTGGTCGCGCTGA
Source organism: Clinocottus analis (assembly GCF_023055335.1). Taxonomy (NCBI): domain Eukaryota; kingdom Metazoa; phylum Chordata; class Actinopteri; order Perciformes; family Cottidae; genus Clinocottus; species Clinocottus analis. The sequence continues at coordinate 12,234,599 of NW_027176251.1, read as the reverse complement.
GGACGAACATATTTAATCAATTCTGAAATAGTATTAACACTTAAGTCAAGATTTAAAAAAATGTTGTCTGGAGAATGTTTACCTTGATTGACAGGACTCTTTATCTCATTGTTAAAAACCTTCAAAGACAAGATGACTTTTACATACTGAATCTATTATGCTGAGGATCCATTATGGTCTGATTTAAGTGTCGCATCCCGCCTTGTTTTTACGCAACGTTTTCATCTGAAGGGAGCGAAAACTGTAGCCAAAGTTGTTGCACGTTTCCATCCTCTACCGTTGTGCGAATATCTGAACTTAAATGCATAAAGAAACAATTTTGGGATCCAATTTGATCCAGTCCTATCACAGGCCCCTTACTAATCACACATATTATTATTACTCATTTTATTCTCACCTTTTTGAAGTCTATAGCTCAAACATACAGTAAGTCATGAAGTATTATTTATACATTTCAATCCAAACATTAAACAATTCAATAAAATGTCGTTACAGAGAGGACATTTACAGATGTTTACTAGATATATTTTAGTATAGAAGTGACACCATGAGGATTGAAAATATTGCCACATTTCTTCAGCTTCTTCTTCTTTACATTGAGGAAATTTTCTCCCTTTTTTTCCTCTTTTTTTACAGCTGAGGTGCTCCATCAAAGGTACTTCATGAGGTGTTTAACAAAAACAGAAGTCCAGTATTCAGTCCAAGGCTCTGCTCAGCCTTTTGCTTAAAACTGTGTGTGGCCACTTCATTGTATAAATGACACACACACACACACACACACACACACACACACACACACACACACACACACACACACACACACACACACACACCATGTCTGTGATTTCCATGCAGCTCTCAGAGGACACACTAATGTATCCAAATATATTTACAACAGATGTTTCATTTTATTTTTCATGATAAAAACCCATTTCAGAAAATTTACTTCATAATGGTCAGAGCAAGTTTTTCTTCTCTCTCTTTCTTTTTTGGCTTCTTCTTCCCTCGCATGTAAAGTGAGAGAAGTGCACCACCTAATGGTTGCATTCGTCTCCTCGTTCAAACTTTCACTTTGCGGTATATGTTTACAGGAGATAATGAGTGTTCTCTTAACTAAAACTGACATTTGGAACGCACGATTCGTTTACTAAAGAGCCCGCCTGCCCACTCGAGTCACAACAAGGCTCACGCACGGCTCAGGCAACACGCCTCATGCGCGGTTGATTGACAGCCTACTCGGGAAGCAGCACATGGACGTGTCCTCCATGTGCAGTAAAGTAAAAAAATACTGCTCCCACTAATAATTATTTCATTAGAATCTAACCTGTTGCCTATGAAAGAGGTGTCATCATGCTCATGGTGACATGCTCAGGTGTCTTGAACTGCAGCCCAAAAAAAAAATACTAAATAGAAAGCATGCAACAGTAGAAAATCATTGCACAAACATGTCATTCTTTGCCTGACTAAAGAACAAACAATGAATTGATCATCAAAAGGAATGCTGAATAATTTTCTGTTGATTTATTGATTGATAAATCAAATAAAAAGCTCCTAATGTTGCCTTTGTCGCTATGCAATCAATCATATTCTGAATTCTGCCGCCTCGTTAAACAGCTCTACGCAGTTTACTTGCTCATTAATATTTTCCTGGTATTACAAAAGATGACGATATTACGACTGTCATATGGGTCATGCAAACATCTTATTGTCCGTTGTTGTGTTTTTGGACTATGTGTCTCAATAGGTGTCACTTTGCGACACACCACCAGCTGTGTTGAACACAAACCAACCTATTTTTTGATGTGTGCAAATATGGGACCACCGACCTTTCCAAGAAGGTGGTTGAAGGAATGAACGAGGGATGCTTTGTTCAAACAAGTTTTCCACCGGTTACTCTGAACAGAGTACGCACGGCTCCATGTAAAGGGGAATATTAGTGAAACATTCATACTAGCAACGTAAACGGCTGAGTAGGAATATGGCGAGAGCTGGAATATTTAGTGCATTGACTAACTTTACATTCCTGTGTGAGTAAAGTTTATATCAACTGATAATAGTGTCAGTAGGACATCCAAAAAGTATGTTTTTAGTGAGGGGGCTTGAGCAGAAGAAGGAGAAGAGGAGGAGATGAGGAGGATTAGGTGAGGCGGGGGACAAGAGGCGCTCTCCCTCTCAGCCAGCCGGATAGGGAGAAAAAGAGTGGGGAGAGAGAAAGCCAGAGGAGGAGGGAGGGTGGAGCACAAGAGCTGGAGAGACTGTGAGTGTGTGTGAGGGCTAAGTGAGGCCTTTATAAATGAAAGCAGATGCCTGGCATTATGAACTTGTCGGGTCGCAGATGGGGATGGCGGTGATGGAGCACTTGACTCCCCGGATGGTTATCACTCACTCTCCTCCTCTTGCCTCTCAACTGCCTTCCCCAGTGCTCGGAGGGTGAGAGGGAGAAAAAGAATGGGATGTTAAGAAAAAGAGAGAATATCCATAGTGTCGAGAAATAAGGGGGACAAGAAGGTGGACTTTTTCAGTGAGTGATTAGTAGCCCTATTTAAATAAAGGCCGTGAATACAGTATAAAGAGAAAAGCTTCAGGTCTTTTTTTTCTTCTTCCTCCTTGCTTTTCCTTCTTTGATTGATCTCGGCGTCGGTGTGCGGTGATTGATTGGATTGCCTGCGGAACATCATCCCGCTAACTAGTCGCTCCGAGAAGGATGTTTGTCACTGCCATTGATCTTCTTGTAAATGAAATGTTCCATTTCCAGTGCATTTTATTGTTAAATGCAGTTCATTAGCTACTCTGAGATTTATGGCAGTGTCTCCTCTCTTGGGCAGGAAGAGGAGAGAAAGGGACAAGAGGAAGGGTGGAGGGGAGAGGGAGAGAGAGAGGGAGAGAGAGAGAGTAGACGGAGAGCAGGACAGAGACAAGTGTTGATGGTACAGAGCTGCTGCAGACTTGATAAATATGGACCAAGTTTGCCAAGAGATGAGATAATGACGAGGAAAAGGAACTGACACACTGCGCTTCCTGATCTACTGCAGTTATCCCTCTCATGATCACTGTGGGAACGTCTGCATCAATACTCTTAGTCCTGACAGATTCAATTTGGTAGTATCAGAAATCCTGGAGCTATCTATTAGCTAATATTGGTCTTTTCTAAGCTTGAATGGATAAAAGAAAAGGTCAAATAACATGTAATTATGCAGTTTCATGCTCATGAATCACATTGGTGGCCTGCTGATGGTTTTTGTTTTTGAGTTAGTTTTTGCTAAAGTGCTGCTGGTAATCCATGGTTGATTGTGGCGCTTCGTTTGATGTTGGCTGGAGAGTTTAGAAAGAAGTATTATTCACAGTCACTTTTATGAGAAAAACATGAGCTGCAAAGCGTAGAAAAGTTATTTCTTTAAAAGGATGGAACAAACAATTGAATGAGCTCAAGAAACGGGTACAATCCATCTTTCTGAGTTCAGCAGTTGAGATCATTTATGGGGGAAAAAACATCCTCAGGACACGACCAGGATTCTGTTGTAAGAAACGCAGTGCAGCCCTGTTACACTCAAATAGCTCTAACATATGTGATCAGTAGCCCGTCGGTTCAGATCCCCTAACCGGCAGCGAGGATCCGAACAGGGAGAGTGAATGAACAACTCTCCGCTCTCCCTCAGCAATTATCACACACGTGCCGTTGATCAAGACACTTTGGTCAAGGCTCAAGGCTCCAATTACCTGAGAGGAGCTGCTGTGGTTGTACTGGGCAGCTCCCCAGCAAGCAGGCCGTCTCTGAAAACCACTCCACTGATCTTTGCCCGTCACAAAAGATTGAACTTGCTTGGAAGCAAGGTTTGTAAATAAATAATTCACCTGCCTTAAGTCACATAATTAGGCTTCAACAGAGACGATGTGATTCAACACTTTTGTTGAACTCAAGTGCAAAACGTGACTGAACTTTTTCCCGTTTTCCATCACTAATCACCACCAAGAAAAGAGGATTCATGACTCAGCAGTTTGGTAATGTATAGTTACTCTGGCCACTGCGCTGCACGGTGCTGCTGGCTGTAATCACCGACTTCAGCCTGGAAATGCCAAACTGTGTTCTAACAATTTTATTTTGTGTGACAAAATTTGAAGAAATAGTTCGAGATGGTTTGTTGTCTTTGGGCTCAGCTGAGCCAACTGAGAAGCATGTGTCCGCCTTGAGGACACACTGCTAAACAAATGAAAGTGTTTTTAGATGATGACGCAACCTGCTGCCTCCTTTGGAAGTCCTCAACCTTGTCTACAACTAGTTAAAACCAGGCGTTGAGGACATGGACTGGAGCCGGATTCTTCACCTGCAAGGCCTGTTTCTTCCATCGGTGTTAACGAGATTCTAACAAATGCCCGTTAAAGCCTTGACACACTACAAGGAGTCAGGCAGCCTTTTTGTTTGGCATGGGCTTTCCCTGTCCTACCTGACTCTATTGTCCCTGACAGAATAAAAGGTTTTGCTTGTGCTTTGCTCTCGACGTGGAGCTTGTGGCTGGACTCGGCCTCGCCTCGGGCTAATCTCTGCTTGTTAAGAGTTTCTGGCACATTGAAGAGCCAGACCACACCGCTGTTTGACTGTCAAACAGTCTGCAAGAGCAGGGCAATTACAAAAGTAAACTTTGGTGTGTGTGTGCGTGTGCGTGTGCATGTGCATGTGTGCGCCTGAGAGATATATGCACTTGTGCTCAAATCACTGACTGCTATGAGCGGAGGAGCCCTTCTTGTTGACAACAGGTTTCTGTAGTTTTTGTCGCGCTCATTACTTCAGTAAAGAGAATATCTCTTCGTCCTCGCACACATTTTTTAAGCTGCACTTGTAATTTATTCAGCACTAACATCCAGGCTCTACTAACCTCCGATATGTGCAACACAGTTCAGAAAAAGTGCTCCAACTGTCTTGTATTAAAAAGGTGCCTGTCGCCTCTCAGAGGCTCTAAACAGGCCGACGGCTGAGCCAGTGGCACGACGGCGAAAGTGCTGGAAGGTCGACGCTCCGCTTGCGGGACGGCGTCATCAGCCGTAACCACGTCTACAGCGCGGTGCAGAGCGGCGGCAGACCGCGTAAAAAAGAATACAGAGTTAAATAAATAGTTTGCTGCTCTTCGTCCTGTAAATTGCACGAGATTTCAACAATAGCGTCTGTAAATAAGTCGTCATGACTTAAATCGCGCGAGTGAAGCCAGAGCAGCAGGGCGTGTTGAACTCGGCCATTTCAGGAGAATTCAGGAGAGAGAGGAGTGTCATCTTATTGCTTGAGTGTTTTATTTATTATTCTACTTATCCCTGCCTTTCTGTAAATACACCTGATTGGTAGCTGTACTTTCTCCAAGAAGCTGCAGCATTGCATTGGTAGAAACGGACTGTTGCGTGGCAGCAGTAACGGCTCGTTTGAATCAAATACTCAGGTTCATCAAACGCTTTGTGTAAGTTTTGCCCTATCATTGACTTGGATCGTCGCGGAAATACATACGAGACATTTTCCTCCTGATTTATTCACTCCATAAGCCTCCAGTAAGACGGCTAAGTATATTAAAAATTCACAACAATAACCACATTTGATAAAAGTGCCACAGTGCCTCTGCTTCCAGCAATGTCACCTTTTCTTTCTCCATTAATCGAGTGGAAAGAAAGGCTTGTTTTTGTCTTTTTAAGAGGCGGTATTAGCCACAGTGGAGCAGTTTCTCACCGCAAGCTGACACCGCTAAGGTTAGCCTGGCATTTCCACAAGATGTGATGCCTTTCATGGGTTGTTGAGAGAACCGGGCGGAGCAATGGATCAACCGAATTGGCCAAACTATCTTGGTAATGGTGAGAAGAGACGTCGTCTGAGAGTAGTCACTTCTGTAAAGGGAAGGACAACATAAAGCTGAGTAAACTCAATAAAACATTTTGTGTGAGTGGGTGTGGGAATGGTCTTTCAGGTAGAAAGTCAGCAGCTTGTGTTAAAGAAGCTGAGGAAGATTTGGACGCCACAATGAAACCCAAAGCTTGCTGTAGAATATATGCTCACATGACTTGAGGCATAACTGCCAACAGACTCATGAAATCAACCAATTGTTGTTATTTAAGTCGTAAGAAAAGTGAGCAACACCAGTCATTTTCCAATTGTGGCTGAGGTGCCCTTCAGCAAGGCAGTGCACATCGATGAATCTATATCTGTCACTCTAATAATCATAATCAGTGAACAGTGAGTCTGTGGGAAGACAGAGCAGTTACTGGTTGGTCAGAAATGATCTTGATCTCGAACTGTTGACCAATAGATTTTCATCCTGTGTTTGAGGCGTCTGCCCCGCGTGTTTTGACAATTATCGACACCTGTTTTGGGGCTGTGTTGATCATTCACAGTCTCCAGAACACAATGTTTACAGTGAATATTGGAATAGGAATATTGTGTTAAACACCTTTTTTGTTCTCTTAAAAGTGGTGACTCACAAGATTTTTTTTTGTTGTTGTTTCTACGTCAACACATCGGTGCTAGGTGTTGATTGCTGTCGTGTTTCTGCACCGCCGTTCCCCAGAGATCACCTGTCAATCAACGTGTGAGTTATAGAGACGGAGAGCAATTAGGTCCCGCCCACTCCGGAGGGGAAAAACAATTCATCGCTCTCAGCTTGTGTAAAGGTGCCTCCTTGTCACTCTCTTCTGCTGGCAAACAACAGCAACATGTCGTCAAAGCTGCCGTGTGGTGGGAAGCAGTACCAGCAGGATGAATCACCCAGAACTCACACAAACAACACAGTCCAGGCAAACAGAAGAATGGTAAAATGTCCAAATAGTAAACAATTACTTTAAATAAAGCCAAAGCATTGCCCCCCAATGTTGCATCAGAAAGCCATATCCAGTATTATGTTGAAGTGAAGTGCCTCAGCTAGCTGCAGTTGCAACTTGCTGACATTAGCTCAATCATTCATTTTAGTGATCAACTCCTCACCTGGTGGACACAGGGTGCGACAATAATCCTTTTTAATTGCTGAGATTTAACTTTTTTAGCGAGATGCTGGCATTTTGTTAGCATTTCTGTCCTTGTTTGCATATTGTGACTCTGTAGCAAACACTGGCTCGAGCATAAAGCCATGAAAAGTAAGAATATACATGACAACGCATTGTTAGAATATAGCCGACTATTTATCAGAAGTACAGTATCAGGCAATGATGCATGACATATAACGTATTATCATTTAAAGGGATGTACATAGTTCACACAGTGGAGTCCAATTCAGTTTCCCTCCTTACACAGATGTGATATTTTCATCACATGACCTGCGGCCACAGACGCACGCCACATGAATAGGATCAAAAGGCACACAGCCTCCACGCAACTTGTATTTCAGGGCTTCAATTTGAATTGTTGCCATGAAGGTAATTCAGTCTTACATCATTCACATGAGACCACTGTCTTTTTTTTTTTTAGAATCATTATAACTTGGCAAATGGCCTGGAAAATAATGAGAAAACAGCTGAAAGAGTCAAATATTGGACTCAGTGGAATGTTCAGTTTCGACGCATTTCTATAACTGAAAACTGAACCTCAAGTGAGCGTAAAACCACCCTTTTTTCTTTTCTTTTCTCCTTCCAGCTTTTCTCATGCAAAAATAAAACATGTGAGTCGAAACGCGGCTAATTTTGCATCACGGGGGAAATGTTCTCTCGTCCCGATGACGAAATGAAACGAGTAACGTCAGGATTTCAGAATTCTGGCGTCAACTTGGTACCAAAGTATCTGTTCTCGTGACATCACCACGCTGGTCACTTCTGGCCATTTAGATCTGGGAATTTTTAGAGGACGCTTCCCTGTTTTTTGGTGATCCTCTTGTCCGGAGCAGAGAACCACAACAGCAGAGAAACTAGAAAGCGAGAGCCACCGGCTCAGTTTTATCTTCATTAAGGGAAATCTTTGTCAGTTTTGCAGTGCTGGTGTCTACAACTCCACTTCCTCTCTGATAACAAATGAGCTTACACCGTCACAGTGTAAACCTGCTTCCACTGGCGACGCCAGGACCTTGAGTTGTTTCTCATCCATATTCAATCCCTCGGAATTGGGGACGGTGACATATGGTTGGTGCTCACGCTACATCTCCCCCTCCTCTGTACGAGAGATACAAATTCAGAATTGGATTTAACACTTCAATTCCCCACTGACCAACAAGGCTGACACAATTACTATGCTGGATATGCCACACACACACACACACACACACACACACACACACACACACACACACACACACACACACACACACACACACACACACACACACACACACTAGTGTAATCCAATTAGAACACAGCCAATGTTCGTGTGTTTGTGTGTGTGTGTGTGTGTGTCAGAGAAACCGTTTATTAGAAATTCATATCTGAATGCAAACGTTATTAATAGATTGACATTTGAATTAGACTCAAACAGAGAATAATTGCTAAACTCAAGTATAGAAAGTGGTGGATCTCAACTGTTTTCTTCAAACTGCTCCAGGGTCAGCGATCAGAAGCCAAACATGACCTCTGACCCTTTTCTCTCTTGTCATTACACAATGACAAGTATGTGAGGCCAAAAATGGGACGAGTCAATCACTTTCTATGTGAAGTAGCTGACAATGTAGCGTCATTTATTCAGTGCAGCCTTCCACTGACGAAGCACCGGCCTTCTTGTGTTTCCAGTTTGTTGAAATCCATTACAGTGTGAGCAGGTTTCTGCAGTGCAGCGAAGTACTATCAATAAAAAATGTCCCTTCCACGAGAACAAGCCAACGTCTTGAACGCAAACATGATACACAGGCTACTTTTACACATGAGCCAACGATGTGCATGTTTTTACTATTAATTATGAACAGATGCCGCGCAGTTTGTGCATTACAGCTCTCTTCATTTCCTCCAGGACGTTGATGGAAACCTGCAGGCGGCTGGAAGCGTCCTCACATGTCCCCTCAGACAGACTCAGGGAGAGATACCAGAAGGTGCGAGGATCAATATTGTCTTACGATCGATTTTTGGAAGTTGGTGTCCACGAGGCAGCTGCTAACAGGGATCCAAATACACACAGAATGTGCTGATTTACGGGAATTTGACTGCCTGTGCTGTTTGTATTCACTTCAGTTTGTCTTCTTGTTAATCCCCATGGTGGCGATTGTTTTACAGGAGAATAGAGAACCAAATCTAGCAGGAAAGTGCGCTCTGACAAACTTCCCATCGCACGCACAGTCTAATGGCGCAGGCTGTCCAGGACGGAGTGCGTCTGGTTCAGTCGGGTTTCCTGCAGAGTGATGAAAATCTTAAAAGTCACGGTGGAGCATCAGCGAGGACGCAGTTTAGAAAATCTGCCACAGAGGCATCAGCTTAGGTTTCACAACATTACATCACCGGTCTAATTGATCCGTTTGTTTGGGCTCATTTCATACCTGCATGGAAGTGCTGATGATGGAGGTGTGTGTGTGTGTGTGTGTGTGTGTGTGAGTGTGTGTGTGTGTGTGTGGGGGCAGGTATTAGCCCTGACAGATCGCACTGTTAATTGCTAATTGTGTTTCTCATTAGGCGCAGGGGTGACAGGTGTTGTTAGAGTGTTGTGAGTTCTTTCGGCACTCTCCCATGAATTGTGCTCGCTCCCTGCGCGGCACATTGCCGATCCGCTCGCTAATGGCTCCCCCGAGAACTCCCATCAGCCCCTGGGCTCGGTGCAGCGAGGGGTCGGTTTTAGATACTGTGTATCAGCAACAGCCGCATTGGGAGGTCTCCGAGCAGAGAGCTTAGTCAACTAGCACGTCCTTTCATCCCAGTCGGTACAGTACTGTGTGTGTGTGTGTGTGAAGGGGATTTGTTGTAAGATGCTAAATGTAGTAAAAACAGAAAGCGACACAGATGCTACCGGTGACATCTTCGATTCACGGATCTCTCTTGAAATATTCTGATCAGAAGGTTGCAACACTTTTCTGGAAGAACCAGAGTTGTTAGATATTCACATGATGCAAAATAATGTTTTAGTCCATTCAATGTGTTGATTAGAAGCAAGGAACGAGGCTTCCAGTCAGAGCAATATAATACAATATTTACCTAAAAGAGAATGCTGCAAAAAATCTCAACAGATAAAAGCTTTTTGCATCATACCTGGTCTCATTCAGGATGAATGTAACGGTGGAAACGCATTATAGTTTGTCATGAGAATCAATCAATAGCAGTAAACAGCCTTTCTTCTGTCTTTCCTTTCTTCTTGGAAAATGTACTTGCTGATAATCTTTGTATTTTTTTTTTTTCGGTCTGAATGTGGAGAAATGAGATTAGAAAATTCAAGCGTCTTTTGTGGGATTAAAGCACACTCGAAGACACTCCGGGTCAGGTCCCCACCGTGTGTACTTTTGTTAGAAAACATGTTTGATGTCCTCAAGACTGCATTTACTTCCACATTACAAGATGGAGAGGATTCTCATGTAATGCACGTAAGCCGCGTGGCATTCATATTTAACACCTCACTCAGCCGGTTGAGCGTAGCAGGTCAATAATTCCACAACTCACAACAACAAGTCTTGTACACGCCGGGGACAATGAAATATGAAAATGTGTGCCGTTTTATTGGACGTGGTAATCGCATCTCGGAGCATCAGTGAGGACACAAATTGTGTCTTGTTGAAGGCCTGATATGTATTTTCAGGAAGGATAATGGGCTTCTGCCTCATTTTTGCTAGATGGCTGTTAAAACGTTTGCACTTGCGATGCACTCATTTCTACCTTCATCAGCGGGGGGAAAAAGAGAAGGTATTTAGTGCAAAAGAAACAAACGATGAGCCGGTTAGATGCCTCATTTCTTAGGAAATCTAGAGTCACTGATCCGGTTTGTCTTTAACGTGTCACTTTTTGTTATATTAGTTAGCATTTCACGGTTGACACAAATAACTTTATTTATCAACTCTTTTTCTTCGTGTGATTTCTCATCGTAGGAACGAGAGATTCAGTGCAACAGTAAAGGAAACCCAAAGCTTCCAGTCCAGCTTCAAGGCATTGTCATACATCGGAAACGTGTCGTACCGCTACGATTTACCTGCTGTTTTTTTGGCATATTAGTTTTTTTAAAACCACAACAACGGATCTATGAGTCTCGACGCCGTTTGCCCGTCTGTGGCTCCTCAGCCTCCAGCCTGTGTGTGTGTGTGTGTGTGTGTATGTGTGTGTGTGTGCGCGCGCGTGCTCAATAATAAATGAAGGTACACGTTGCCGAGTGCAGCAGGGTGGCTCATCGTTATTCTAACAATGGAGGCCGGCCTGATGTCATGGAAATGTGGTTCAAGATGGTCAATCGATGAGGAAGATTTGATTTTAGTTTAAATTCAATAGGTTACCCAACTTTACTTTACTCTTTTTCCATGTTTCTTTTCCCAATTTGCCCTTTCATACAGATTTTAGTGCAGAGGTGCTTTTTAAATGACAAAGATGGCAGTTTAAAAATGCAATACAACATTTATTTAACGTTGAACTCATGACACAACAGGGTAATGTGTTGCGTTTGGGTTCTTTGATACTGATACGCTGTGGGTGACGAGCGGATCCTTTTCCCCCAAATTTGACAGTTTTCTCCAACTATTGGGAGCAGAAACGGGGCAGACATGCAGTGCTCGGCTTGGACAATGATAATTGCAATATTGAAGTTATTGCAACAGTCCTCTATGCACATATTCACTTCTTATTCCACATATTTTTGGCTTTAAATGTCTCAAAATGTCAGCTACAGAGTGAAAAAACTTGTGTATTTTTTTTGTATGAATCAACACCAATCCTAAAACATTTGGGATTTCAGAAGGCTTAAACTCCTAAACTGGATAGATCTGGAGTTTACGGTTACAACCAGTTTCCAAAGATGTTGAAATGCACATTTTTACCGCTTGATCATACTTTGAGAGTTTCGTGCTTGTTTTGGTCGTCGTTGAACTCGGCCACCATCTCTATTGTTTACACAAAAAAAACTTACCATGTAATAGAATATTCAGCTCTGGGGGCTGATTGTTTTGGTGACAGGTAATTATTATTATAGTTGCACGGATCCTCGTGCACCTGCTTGGCATGCTGCTTTGCCTCTGTAGAGCCTGCTTGTTGTCGCTGGCTACTAATTACAACCTGAGGACGAGGCCTCTGGACAGCCCCGTTTGAGCGTGGCGCGTCCCTGCGGTGGTCCTCGCCCGTCCCTCACCGCGGCTATTAGCTCGGCGTTCGCTCCACTTGGCAGCGACTATTAGCCTGGGTATTAACATCTCGCTGACTCACTCTGATACCGAGATGAGCGCCTGTCACGGCACCCATGCGGATGTTCATTGTTCCGGAGACCTCGTGGGGACGCGCTCCAGCGCCGAGTGCTAATAATAATAATTACTCCTCAGGAGACGGGCGGGTCCCCGCTCAGTGCAGCCGTGTTTTAAAGTCAACTCCGTCGGCGTCCCCGAGCGCCGACGAGGCTTTGCTCAAGTGGCGGTTGACGTTTTCTAGTAAAGTTAGATATGGAGTTAGGATATCAATGTACCGATATTTGCCTGTTAATGAAATAGGAATAATGGCAATTGGAGATTTGCCGTGCTAATATGATAACGGTTTATATCTCAATAAGAAAGGGGTTGTCTTAACTTAAATAAAAGACAGTTTTTCCCTGTTCCACTTTTTTGCTTTGGCCAACGTAGTTTCTCCTAAACGCTTAAAACAGAGTTTTCAATTGATTGGAATCATGCGAGTACTTGATGACAGATTGAGTTCAACATGTCCATTTAAATGCATGTCACTGTAAAGAGTAAACAAATTGATCGGTGATGACAAAAGTAAAATTGCTTGAGAATACACTAAGTTAATTTGAGTAAAACATAAGATTTCTACTAAAACGCTTAAACTGACGATGATTTAAACACTTTAACACGACTTCAAATAATACACATTAGTACAAATTAATACAAATTACATCCTAATAGTAAAATACTTAGATTAAAGTAAAGCTACAAGTAGAACCAAATTGTTTCCTCGCCCTTTTAGAACAGTTTCTTTTCTTTTCAATACACTTAAAAGGGTCCTATTTAGATAAATATAATACAAAAACTAAACATGAACTGTTTCTCAGTCATACATACTAATACTGATATTATTATATTATTGGCTGTAATGCGTCGGCCCCGGATGTGTCCTCTGAATATCCACCCTGGTTTCTTTAACCTTCACCTTCCCCTTCTGACCTAATGCTAATGTGTCTATTTCCCATGTCTTCCTTTCCCCATGTTTCTTCCGCTACATTAGCAAGTACACCATTGGGAGCACACCCCCCCCCCCCCCACACACACACACACACACACCGCTCCACCCTCTCCCAACTGGAGGGGAGCTCAGGTCTCTGGGGATCTTTTTATTTTCCAGCACACACAGCAGATCCGTCCAGCTCCAATTAGCTCATTATCCACGCTAACAACTTCAGCAACAACCTCGGCGCTGGTTGAGTGACTGAGTGACGCGCAGCCGCGCGCAGGCTTCTATACAGGATTCAAGTGGAGGCTGCAAGGAACCTGCGTGCAGGTGGAGCAGCTGGCTTCTTTTGTGCATGTCTGTATGAATGGGTGTTCAGTCTCATACACCTGTTTTCAGCCGAGGTTAGCGAATGAGAATATACGTAAATCCACACATGAGGAAGAATGAAGAGTGGTACCGCTTCTTAATGAAACACACCAACTGATTTATCTATTGGTTTTTACTTTTTTTTTGGTAACTCTAAAGATTGAGTTCCTCATCCTACCATGTCATTCATCAATTTGCTAAATCCGTACAATCCCAAATGTTTTGCATTTTTTAATGAACATCAAATACCTGACCTACTACACATACAACATAATACTGACACAGAATCAGTTTGTTTCTTTGTGTCTTTACATTATTCCATTGTTGTATTTACACTGGTGTAAATTATGCCTTTTGTGCAGTTGAAACTCGATTTCCCCAGTTTTTCTGTGCCCGCTGCGCGAGTACAGGCCTGTTTAAATAAAACAGGGCTGTTCACTATGCACAGCCGGTAACGGCGACACTGACGCTGATCCCCGCATGCGCGCCGCCGTCGGCCCGCGGAAGGTTCGCCGTCCCCTCGGTGAGCCGCCCTGGAGCAGCGGCTGGTGTGATGGGATGTGACAGCAGATCCCCGAGCAAAGGCTGACATGTCCACACACATCTCTGCCCCTGTCATACACCCAGGATCCGTCAGCTGGGCCCAGATTGCTGCGTCGAGATTCTGCATGCTCATGTCTGCGTGTGGGTGCGGGTGCCTCACTAAATGCTTGACGTTTTACAAAATTAAGTGAACCTGACACGCATATCATGCTCACTTATGCCACAATAATCCTCCGACAGTTGACGAGAAAACTTCTCTTGCCAGCAGCCTGCTTATCGTTAAGTCGATCGTCAGAACATTAATTCTCAACGATTGTGAATACTGTTTGAGTAATTTATGGTGCAAAATGTGTCGCCCTCTTCTGGTTCCAGCTTTGCACTTTTGCTGCATTTTTGTGTGTTTATTTTATTGTAAATTGCTGCTGCAAATATACCTTGCCTGTTGGATAGGTGTCGGGCAAAGCAAACAGTTAATGGCTGAACATTTTGCTTTTTCACACCTTTATTTACATTTCGTAGACAAATAAGTGATTAATTGAAACACAAATGTAAAAACAATTTATTACTGTTACTCGTTTTAATAAACAAGTCCACATTTCATTCAATGTCAGATCAGATTCAATGTTAGCTTCTTTTTTACGTGTTGGAAGCTACATATTTTTATATCTATTTTCATCTGCCATGCTCGACAACACATTAATATTTGAAATATTAGGTTAAGACAGTATGTTATTGCTAATAGATAAATAACAGTGACAGAAAACGGCTTACGACTTGATCCCAGAATATAAAAGCTGACATATTTCAATACATTATATTGCTGCATTTAGTTAAAACCATTTCTACATATACAGTTTTCTTTGCAGTGCATATTAACCTACATAAGAGTTAATGACATGCTGGACAGCAAAGTAATGAAAAGTGTTGCACATAATTTGAATTGTCTTTGAAACATACTGTAGAAAACATGGATGTAGCATCTGTGATGTCCCAGATGATCTGGGAGGTTCTGAAGTCTGGATTTGCGATCATCACTTGCTGCCATCTTGGCAGCTACTGAAGCCAGAAAATCCAAATTTTGGCAAAAATGAGGGAGCTGAGGGGGATGAGCAAGTGGCACCCACCACAGCTTATATCATAGGCTGAGAGGCCGATCGATCAAGCCAACATACTCTCAAGCAGACCTCTTTAAACGTCCGGTTCTTCGTGACATTTATTTTTCTTTGTCACCTCAATACGTTGGTTGAACTGGAATTGTCATCATTTCCTGTGTAAAAATAATACATTATAGACAAATACATATATTTTAAATTGGCAACATCACTAAAATATCTTTACATCAGTTGGATGAATTACTTTAAAACTTTAGTACAGACATTCTTGGTTTCCAGAGGATGAACCACGATCACATTGCACGACGCCCCTGATTTTTCATTTTGGCGTCGCCTTGAGGTCGGCAACTCTGTGGCTTCAAATTAAATGTCTTAACTATTGGATGGATTGCAATGACATTTGGTACACATATTCCTTGTGACCAGAGGATGAACTCTAATGACCTCTTGTGGCTGATTTCCAGCATTATCGCCACACGCCTGCAAATTAATATCCTTCCTGTCAGCTGTGCTTTGTGTTTATTGCTTTGAAGTAGCACGGTCAACAATGTACCTGTTAGCATGCTGACGTTAGCATTCAGCATCGCTCTGGACTCTTAGTTTTTCAAGTAAAAGTAATGCAGTGTTGACTGTTGAAATGCAATCTGCAGCGTGTTTCAAACATCTGCACACACATGCAAACTATTTGTTATCATCCCTGGTGATCGTGTCTCGGTTTGCAATCTTTAATACGCGCAACAGCGTAGTTGATTAAAGCTCATTGAACCTCCAACTTTAGGTTTACTGTCGTTTTGAAACGTATTAGCGCTTACGAAACGATAGTTTGACGGTTTGTTTTCTCCCTGACCCCACGTGCCATTCACCACATCAGG
This sequence comes from Clinocottus analis, assembly GCF_023055335.1. Classification (NCBI taxonomy): domain Eukaryota; kingdom Metazoa; phylum Chordata; class Actinopteri; order Perciformes; family Cottidae; genus Clinocottus; species Clinocottus analis. Next base: position 12,218,494 of record NW_027176251.1, on the reverse strand, counting down.
TCTCGGCTAACTGAGCTCTCCCTCCCTCCCTCCTCTCCCCGCCGCCACCAAACAGTCCATCTAGATTCCAGCCTCTCTCCCAGCAAACACTGTTTAAACAACCTGGTAAACATGTCTGTCTTCATTCATTACCCCGCTTCTCATCATGATCAAGCCTCCCGATTTAATGAGGCAAATAGATATTTCTGCGGTGATTGTCTCGCTCTCCCACAAAGTATTAAGACTATTAAATGGACACATCTGTTTTTAATTAGGAGCTAAAGTCACCTCGACGCTGCCTTCCATGCTAATGGACTCTGATTCCATCAAGGCTCCCTCAGCCTGACAAACAATGCAGCGCAGTTTGGTTTGTGGTAAACAAAGGCCCGAGGAAGAGATAAGTAAGAGAGCGAGTAAATACACTTCAATCGTTCAATAAATACACCTCCAGGTGAATTACATTTATCTGGGCAAGCCGGGTGTGACTGACAAAAATGCATAATGTAATAGATAACGCGTCAACGAATCCCTCTTGTGGGTGAAGATTCAAACAAGCCGAAGATTGCACATTTGTTTTTTTGTCAAATGAACAAAGCGTTAATGAATTACAGGTTGTATCTGTAAAACAGCTCTCTGAGGAGTGATGGTTGGAGAGTTTATTTTTGGTTTTCAAGTTTGAAGTCCCAGTTTACACATGTTTGCATATGGAAACCAAATTAAGCAAAAATCCTCAAAGGCGAAGTTCAACAAAGTCTAAAGGTGTCACCTGACGCCTCAGAGACTCGCAACATCCCTCACTCCCCACAAGCCTGTCAGTATTTACATACAGCATTTCAGAGTAAAGGTTAATTTTTGACTTATTTTGTTCTTTTTTAAGAAAGTGCCATATGCTCACACTACCGCTGCAGTGTTTCCTCACAGGGGGGATCTGCAGTGCATTGTGGGAGCAGGTTACTGCCTCCCCCTGGCATGGGGGCAGCGAAAAAGGAAGCGTGCAGGTGTGATACTCCGTAAGGCGGCTCCCAGCAGAATAAGATATGATTAGATGGAAAACTCAATAGCAGCTTCTGGGTGAGGATTCTCTAGGCTCGACCTGCCATCTAGTGGAAATCATATTTATGTGCACGTCTGCACGAACCTGTACAAAGTACAAAGTACAGGTTCTATTCTAGCTCCACTTTTTTTATACATAAGTCTTGATTTTGTCTCCCAGCGGACCCAAATATCCGTGAGGAAAAAACTCTTTGAGGACAACGTTTGGTAGGCAATGAGAGTGAATTCCAGTTTAAAAGAACTTATAAAAAATTGCCAAAAAAAAAAACAGGTGTTATGATCCTCTGGCGACTCGTGCTGCAGACATTAGGCTGCATCCAAAATGTGCTGACGATGTCCCCTCACTCGCCCGGAAAACGACAAACATCAAACATTAAAACAGGTCACGGCTTTATTTAGAGAAGGAAATGCTGTGTGGACAGGGCACAGTTGATGTGTGCAGCTGTGCATGAGGACCCAAGTCCCTCGTGACTGAACTCCAGTTACACCACTCCTCTTTAACCACCAGGGGGCGGGAGACAACCACCTTAATCCTTACTTCCCCAAGTCAAAGCTGCCTTATGGGAGGTTGATTGTAAAAAGCTGCCTGAACAAATGGTTACAATATTGTTATTGTATCTATGAGATGCTGTAAGCAGTAGTTTTACCTTTGTAAATCTGCTTCATAGCTATAAGAACTTCATCAACAAATATACTTCATACCAGGCCAAATGTTACACCTAACTAACACCTATAAGTGTAAGGGCTAAAGGGTGTTAGTTTAAAACATAAACAAAACAAATAATTAACCAACGTTATATTCAAAATAATGTTTTTTTGCACGTTATGTCCAAACTAAGTCGGAGATTCCACATATATTCTTTTGTCTTTTGTCCTCTCCAACGCCGGTAAGCTACTTCGCTGTTAGCATGGCGGAAGCTCCGGGAGACAAACCCTCATTTAGCAGTTAGCTAGAACCCCGACGCAGCAGACCCGCTTCCTGACTCTTTCTCAAGTTTTGGGTGCCTGAAGCCTTCTCCAGCCGCCCACTGAAGGTCCGTCTCCAGAGCTAAAGCAGTCTTTGCATTCCTGCCACTTTGTAATTTAATGCAATAAACTCATTTGTCAAAAATGTACACAGACCATGAAGCCTCGGATTAGTGGCACAAACGCGCTAACGTAAACTATTGGTTGACGCCACACATACGTGTAGGCAGAGATGGGCAAAAATATGTCAAAATATATATTGATACAAAATACCCCTCAACTAAATGCATCAAAATAAAATACAAAATACTGGTGCCAGAAAATGCAACAAAATACAATACATATATTTTGTATTTAAAATAAAGAAAATACTATCGCAGACAGTATCGCAGAGCATTCAGGTTTAGGCTATATAACGTACACAAAGCGCTGGTCAACCCCACAAAGAAAGAACAGTCAAAGAATGTCAGTGTAACTAAGCAAAGCTCATTAAAAGACAACAGCTTGATTGATTATGTTACGCAAACCATTTTTTATTTGTAACAAATGGACATCTACTGTCATAGCCTGGCTAACTCTGAACTATATTATTTGCCAGTAATTGATATGGCATTATGACATTCACATCAAGAAGATACAGCATAACTTGTGCAAGATTAGATGTTCAGACGTCTCTTGATAAGGTTTTCATGAACATTTAAGCTCCCACGCTCCCTCCTGTAGCTAGCTACTCGACTGGTAAGTTAACTTGCTAAACACTGGCTATGCGTTAGCGGAGACAGCAAGCTAGCATCATCAGCATGTTAGCATTGGTCGCTAGCTTGACATTATAACCATCACCGTCTTTTTTATACGATAGGCTATGTACTCAGACCCAGACATAAATTATACATCAAGCTAATTGACATCTGTCACACTCAGATATAATGTCTACCTTGACCGACAATACGTTTTTTTTAATTATTCATGGAGAAAGTATATAAGTATTTTAAATACACAATTACTCCACTCTAATGTATTTTGTTACAAATTATCGGCCATATCAAATACAAATTACAAAATACTCAAAGTAACTAAGATACGTATTTCAACAATAAGTAACATAAATACTGCCCATCTCTGCGTTAGCCGAGTTATTTCGACCGGCTCTCAAGAGTCTCAGCAGTTTGGTCTGATTTCTGCTCCTGCCCTGCTGTTGGTTAGTCGTTGGCTTTAAAAGAACATCTCATGACTGTACTTTTCGTCTGTACACGGAGGTAGAGGTGAAATGCTGCCCTCCGTGTTTGTAGCACGTGCATGCCAAGATTAACACGTTGCACCTTTTTTTTTTTTTAAACCATACAGTCACAAGATGCAATAAAACAATCCTGTGGTTGTGGAGCAACAGAAAAATAAACATGAATAAACACACAATCTTTGTACTCGGTTCCTTTTTGAGAACAGATGAAGTAGAAGAAAGTCACTTAAGAACACTTAGGAAAGGTCAAACACAGGAGCGCTGGGGTGTGACGGGCTCCCACGCGGCAGACGGACACATTTATAGAAGCATAATCTGATCGGGCTTTCGAAACCAAATGTCTTTTGTGCAAACACAGTTTTGTGGACTTCCTCTTTCTCGCTCTCAACAAATGCTTATTGTACCACACTGTTCCCCTTCTCTTTCTGATCCCCCCCTCTGGTTTTTCCCTTCAACAATGGAACATAACTCAGACAGGAACCAGCTGCTTCAGCAATTACATTAATATCTGTCCCAGAGTTTATTGGTTGGCCGTCCACTCTAATCAAGTCAAAGGAAACCAGACAATCCCTCTTGGTAACGGATTCCTCTCCCCCCAATGTGCTCTGACTTTGAGAATGGATGTCATTCCTCCGCCATTAGTGCCGTAGCGCACAATGTTCCTCTGGACCATTACAGCCAGGCCCGGCGAGCGTGAGTTATCGGTGTCAGACACACAGGCGGCCTCTGAGCAGAGAATTCAGCATCAGTCTATGCCAACGTGCCTCTAAGCGAGCCGGGCGAGACGACCCCTCCCTCTCTTCCCGGTGGTCGCGGCGTTAGATCAGCTGCTGTCACTTTGCGTACTTTAGTGACTGCATTGTGCGAGAAGAAGCCGCCATTATGCGGTGGAGAGAAGCAGAGTTTGTTTGGGGAGCTGGCGAGGGGAAGCAAAGTCCTCACAACGCCGTGATGGCAGCCGTCCAAACAGAGCCACAATGTTCGGTGGCGAGAACAAGTCATTATTGTGTCGCACTCTGTGAGCTGCAGGGTGACATTGTCCGTGACAACAGGTCATTCAGCACCACTTCCTTCAGGAAACCTCGGCCAGCTTTTGTTTTTGCTGCAGCAGCAGCACTGATCAGATGCATGATGGTTATTCTAAATCGACAATAATCAAGCAACGGAATTTGTTAGATTTATTTTTAAACAACAGATTTTAAAGTTGTATCTGTTTAATAGAAGCGGTTTTAATATTTTGGGGATAGATATGTTCTTTTTCTCCGATAACTAGATAAATATCGATCCACCGTGCTGGAGTGGAGATTCCCCTTCAGCACACAGACTGAAACACAAGGCTGCAACAAACCATTCCTCTTAATAATCCTCATTGATTGATTGATTGATCAGGTGGTGTAAGGCATGTCGGTCACAGTCGGCTCCAGTCCAATGTGACTTCAGAAGTCTTGTTTTTTGCAACCAAACAACTTAATCATCCAAAAGAAACCCTAAAATAACATCATCCATTGATAATTACTTTGAATTATTAGAGGCCTTTCTGTTAGTAAAAAAATCATCCATGAATGAAACTACTAACTAATCAAACAATCCAATACTTGTTTCAACCTCTAAAATCATAGCGTAATGTTTACGATGCTTATTTAGTTGTATTTTAAATCTTGAAATTTTCAGTTTAACTGAACCGCCATCTATTGACCGTCAAACTGGATTAAAACCACAAATATGCGATGAAGATAAATATGAAGCCATCTGCTAGCTTGTGTTTACAACCTGAAACATCGGTTGGTCGAACTGAAGCTGTTCAATGGTCCTCTGACAGCATTAAATAAAACCCTCTTTGTTTGAGGACAAGTCAGCTTGTTAAACACTCCATGGTTTAACAAGCTGACTTGTAAAACAGAGTGCCCTGATGGCTATTGGTGATATAAATTTTCCTTCCATTAAGTATCTCTGGAGGTGAGCGTGCCAGACGGCATCTCATCCCTCCAGCAGAGGCAAAGTGTGTTGTTGGCTGCGGTGTTGTGCGCGAGCAGCTGCCCGTCTTGTTGGACGTTTCCTGGAAAAGAGGCCCGTCTTTCAGCCTGGAGACGAGCGTCTGCGTTTAGTGAAGCTCCTCTGAACGCGGCTTGTTTCTGCCTCCCAGGTCTCTCCTCTCGCTGCGCAGCGGGGCTCGTGACTCGGGTCATGATCGCGGCGGCGCTCGATCCGCAGCAAAGGCTCTAAGTGCTGCTGAAGAGCAACCGCTTGCTTCCCACAAAGAGGGGTGGGGGAAACGGTGCCCTGGGACGGGCAGTTTAGTGACCAGCGGAGCATGAAATATTCACATAGAAAAGGAATGAAGGGGAGGCAAAAAGGTATTTCTGCCTCTGAGTTTGTGTGTGTGACGCACGCCCTGGCCTGGGAGCCCCGGGGCGGAGAGATAATGTTGAGCAGAAGAAACGTAGTGCACAGAGGGGCTGGAACTATGCGCTGACTCGGGTCATTTTGTTTGTGTTGCATATGAAAGGCTCGTTGCAGATAGTTGTCCCCCTGTAGTTCAAATCTACCACAACATATCAGATGATGATGTTGTTGTTGAGATGTCTGGGGTCTGTATTTCATTTTATGTTTGACTTATGACAGGTATGATGCCCTGCCTACAAACTACAGCAAAAAAACTCAACCAAAATGGAGTAATGGAAGACACCAGATAGATTTTTCTTTAACATTTTCAATAAAAAAAAGATGTAATACATAAAGAAAATATAGGACATGCAGTAATGTACTTGAGTTCATTCGATTTCTTTCAGAGTTAATTTGACGTTTGTTGAACATCGTTGTAAAACATTGATGGGAAACACAGATGTAAAACCTTGATGTAAAGCATCGATGTGAACATCGCTGTTAAACAGCGCCCTCTCCACCGCATGACAACCATTTTAGGCTGAGATGGTGCTGCAAGAGACAGGCAGTGGTTGATAAACCAAACAAAAACGGCTCAAATGTATAATATATTATGACAAAGTGCTGTGAAAGGTTGATCAGGACAAAGCTGCTAAATACAGAAAGACGACAAAGTATCTGTAGAACTTTAGCTTTGGGAACGCGGTGAAATAATACGTTAACGTTTAGGTTTTGTGGAATTACAGGATGCTCTTACAGGAAGCAGAGCTGCTTTGTTGTTGGCGGGTTTTTCTCTTGAACAGCAGCTCAGTGAGTTCATGACCTTCTTGAAGCTTCTTTTTAAATTGAATTAGTTGACTGCGTCCTCGTGGTTAGCGCCGTCAACTAATCCTCACGTCGCACGTCAACTGACGGTGAATATCTGGTTTTGGATAATTGTGTGTCTGTTTCATGCGTTGTGTACAGAGATCACCCTGTTACTTTGTCTTTAGTATGACATTTTGTTTGTATTTAAAAAATAATACTTTTTTCATATTCGGTTGTATGCAACACAAGTTTTTGAAACTCGGTGTCATTCCTGAAGTTCATAAAACACAGTGTCTACGGATGACGTGTTTCTGGTTGATAAAGGTTATTGATCGTTGAAGTGTCCGTCCAGAAGTAGACTCACTGTGAGCAGCGTCCGCTCAATGAAGGACAATTGAATTTCAATATTCATTAGTGTTTCTGGATTTAAGTTGATCTTCAATTGTGAGTGCAATGTCACAAAACATCTTCTCTCTCCATACTTCTTAAAATCTTACTTTATTTCATTGTCATACTTGCCGTCAGTGGCAAAGTGTAGATTGAAGACGTCCAAGAGATTCCACCACCGAACCATAAATGCATTTCTATTGTTTTGCGTGTTGTTGCAGCAGAAGTCTGCAGGTCAGGTACGACTGCGAGCGTCCATCAGCATTCTTTCTTCTTTTGGTCCCGCTCAGCTTTACGGTAGCGGTGGGCAATATAACCTTGAATTTAAATTGCGTACTTATTTTTTTCCGTGGCAGTATTACGTCACAGTATATGAACACACATTCCACCAATTATTTTCCTGGAGAAATTTCCTAAAACGGTTTAGTTTATAGTAATATTACAGAAGAAAGATATAATACAAGCAAATACACATATTTGAGATATTTGAAATTTTAGTTAAGAGATCAATTGAGGATACAAATATTGTCCAGTTCAACTTATCGGCAGCTTTTTGACAACATGTCATCAATGAGAGGACTCGAGTGCTTTGAGGTTTGTGGAAGAGAGCGCTTTCATCTCGGCTAAAGAAATCAATAAAGAAACGCATCGTCGGATGAAGACGATCCTGGCGACCTTTCTCAATGTAACGGTGAATAATTTAGTACAGTTTAGTGTGACACCATGTTTGGGAACTCGTGCAAACAAAACCTCTGGCTGTGATACTTTTAATCACGTTTATGGATTTAATGGCTCAAAACTATTATTCCATTTCCTTTAGGTCGACAGAAAAGCTGAATTGTTTCCACGATACTTGAAAAATAACTGATTTCAGTTTCTCAAATGTGAGAATATATATATATATATATATATATATATATATATATATATATATATATATATATATATATATATATATATGTGAATATTGTTCGGTTTGGGACTTACATAAAGAAGACAAAGAAACAAACTTGGACTCTTGGGAATTATAATCTGCTTTCTTTCACTATGTTGGTAAATTACATCACAACTTTGTCAACTAATGGTTTCAGCACTAAAACCAACTAAAACCAACTAAAACCAACTAAAACCAACTGGGGCCTCGCATGTCATTCTGATGTTTGACCCCCTTCAGCCGTGGTATGATCTTCACACACAATCGACGTCATCTCTTGCTGGGAAGAAAAAAAAAACCCTGCAGTAAATGTCGGGAACTTCCTGACCCTCTGTCTGTGGGGACACGCAGGCCTCTTCCCGGTTCTCCATGATTCTGACCCACAAACCCGTCTCTGAACCGACGGCGATGGACACTTTCACACGGACTCGTCGCTGGGCCTGAATGTCATGCCGCTTCCCGGCTGATGAGGCCAGGATGCCGGCCGCGTATCTGAGATGATGGCGGGGGTCGGATCAATAAGCTGAGGGGACGAGGGAAGAAGAGCAGGAGGAACGAGGCGCTAGAGAGAGAGAGAGGGAGGGCGGTGGAGTGTGATGCATCTATTGACCTTAACTCCCTCTTTGGGACCTCATCTGCAAAAGGCAGCTGGAGGTTGTCATGGCGAGGCAACCCCCCCCCCCCCCCGTTTGGTTGCAAGACAACAAGTACAGTCCAAACCCTCGTATCGTTTCCGAGCTCCGACTCGTCTGTAATTTAGGAACTCAGAACTTTTTGAAATGCCGGCGGTGCCGTCTGCGCTCCTCCATCACCGGCGGACGTGCCGTGACTTTGCCTTTTCTGAAGTGTTTGTGAATAAATGAATCGTTCTGTCGACCTGACGGTGGTCAGAAAGAAAGTTGTTTTTTAATGAGTAAACTCAACAGTAGAGCAGATGTTTAATGATTCCCATCAAGAGCGATCAACGGCTTGGAAGATGCAAACAGAAAACCCTCGACCCGAACTCTGTTTCCAGTCCACTGAGTCTCCGCATCAGACGCCTTCCTGGTCCGTCTGCTCCTTACCTGCATTCAGCCCGTCTGCTGAGGCCTGTATGTTTATGTTTGCACAGCTTATCAGTGATGCGAGAGGTCGGCTGTAACCTTTCGATAAGGGACTAGATCATAAAGGTACTCTTTTACTTATCTACACTGGCTGCCAGGTGATTAAAAAGAAATAATGGGCTCAGTTGAAGCTTATTATTATGCATTAATGCTTTACTTTAGCTTATATACGTTATATATCTTTTGAATATGTTTTCATAATCCTCCTAGTCTGTTGTCTGCCCCCAGGTCTGGATTTAAATCAAACGGTGGAGCCCTCACAGTCCGGGGCCCTAAACGTAATTTACTGCACGCGAAGCACTTTGTGTCTCGCTACACAAATAAAGTTTATGTACGCTGGCCAGTAACCGCACAGCTGGCATGTTCGTAAAATGGTGCCTGCTTTTGCCTGTTACCTCTGTGCGTGTGTGTGTTAGTGTTAGTGGGGGGTCGGAGGGATGGGATCCATCTGAAGCTTAATTTCCCCAGGCTCTCTCAGCTCCACTCAACACACAGTTAGCTAATCAATACTGATTTGTGCACTCCTCTGGCTTTGGAAAAAAAAAAAAAAAACAGCTGGCAGAGTCCGGACACTGTGTATCCGTCCTTGAAAAGAAATCATCACGTACACAAGTAGATGTGCAGCAAACATGGTGTGTGTGTGTGTGTGTGTGTGTGTGTGTGTGTTTGCATTAATCACGCTGCCAACCGTCTGCAGCGTCTCACATTCTGGGGCACTTTGGCTGTAATGTTTTAATTGAGAGCGACTTTAATTTCTAGATGAGCAGCGGAGGCCGCGGGGGAAACAGAGATGAAACATTCCTTTGACCCAAGAGTGACATTTCACCCATGGGTGGTTTTTTATATATATATTTTTTCTTCCTTCAGTAAAAGCAAGCGGAGAGGAAACAAAGTGATTCAGTGAGACGGCGGGCATGTGAATTACTTTTCATGGCTGCCTATAAAGGCCGTGCAACGCGCCGCAGCCCGGAGGGGAGAGGTGAAGAGTTGAGGCATCGACCCGGTTGCAGCGGGGGAGGGGACGCGGAACTTTTGCACAGATCTGTAAAGTGACGACAACTTCAGGTTGGATCACAAAACACACGACACGAATGCATCTATCCAATATTGTTTATTCAGTTTTTTTGGGGGGACTTGACAGATGAAGACATGAGGCTGGAGCACAATGTGAAATGCTAGTCTGTTTTTTCTTTCGTCCTCTCAACAACATTTAGAAATACGCCGACTGGCACAGCACTGAAATTCAGAAACAACATCAGTTTATTTTCCGTCTTGTCGTGTGGACGGTGTTTAAAATCAAACACGGTGAACACAAAAGAGCTGCAGATTAACATAAGAAGGGAAAGAAAAGAAGCAGCGTGGGCTTCCTTTAACAGTCCAAATGCTCTCGTGTCGAGAGATCAGCCGTTACTCTGTTTGGAAATTTGTTTGTGAATTCAAGTTTGAAAAATTGATTTCAAAATTGATTTCTTGCTGGTGATCAATATTCTGACTGAGGTAATGTGAAGCACAAGTGATTGGGCTAATGTCGGCGGCTCTTTAGCAGCCGTGTTTGTAGCTGAGGAGACGGACTCTTTCCTGGGAGCTAACTCCTCTCGTTTGTTAGCGCCTGCTGAAGAGCTTGACCAATGAGAGCTCAGGGAAGCGGTAGCAGCTCAAGTGAAAATATATGTATTTTTTAACCTCGTCCCTTTATTGCTCGGCTCCAAAGCAAAGACTTGGTCACACAGTTATGATTTTGTTCAAAACTAATGTGTCCAGACTTAAGGTTAAGGTTTATCGGAGTGTCTAGTACTGTACTTTGTGGTTTTATATCTTCTGTATATGCTGAATCTTTTTCTATTCTAGAGAAACATGTTATTGCTGATAAGCTTATCACCTTCAAAAACGATTGGACCTTATTAGTCCAGGTAGCTACGTTGGTGAACATTAACGTGATTGACATCAGTTCATCAATACTTTGTAAAGCTCAATACAGGCCTGTAGTTTTATATTTTTTTTGTGTTGTTTTTTCTTTTTTTAAGCCCACATATCCTCAATGGCCAGTTTATTAGGTACACCTAGCAAATGGAGTCTTATACAACAGTTCTATTGATTAAATGAATGGACATTAATGGTCACTTTGGAGGCTACATGTTGGCTGTTGAATTGCATTGGCTTATAATGAGCAGTGTAACATTCAACATTCCCTCATAGATATAAATGGGGACAAAATACATTGAGAAAAGTGTGATGTGATACGACTTAACAGCACCACAAACCAAATCCTCCAAAATGACCATAACTGACCATTAAAATGTTCTCCTCAAAGCAGTTGGAGATAAACTGAACAGTTCAACCTTCCTGAAGGTCGTAGTATCACAAAGGTTATGACCTGCCTCTCTCCACTCAGAACAATTAACTTATTGTTGGATAAAAGATACACATTTATGGACTGTTAAATGAAGAGCAAGCTATTGTACTATTGTAGTAACGTGGGGAGAAAAAGGCATTTTAAAAGGCAAAACTTCAGCTGATGTTTCATGTAACAGCAACGTGGTACAAGTGAATCACAGGGTAGCTTTGGATCAGATACTACTTTGTCAACATAAATGGTTATGAAGTTATTATTACTCTGAAGTTCACATCCTTCTCAACCATCTTCTCAACAGACCTGAGTTTAAATTCTTACAAAGCGGTATCAAAGCATTTTGGGGACATTCAGCACAGCGACTGGGTGAGCTTTGAACACAGCGAGTCCCACCAAACGCGTCGTTAGAAGACGGATGGCTCAAACTGCAACCAGTCTTTGCTTTTGTACATGACCTCCCATTCAAAGTCACGCGGCCGCGCCTCGCCGGTTCCCCGTGAGACGCATTCAATCACGCTGCTCGGGAAGAGAACTCAACCAAATGATTACAAGTACGGGAATGAGTTATTTTAGTTGTTTTTTTTTCAACCAGCCACATGATTTCTCATTGGGGTTGTTTTAAATAACGGTCCTGTTGGTTGAGAGCACATCTTGATAAAAACAAATATAATCTGGCATCTTTTTTTTTTCTGAGTTGCAGACTTCTAGAATTTAAAACACTTTTTTTTTGTTTGTTTTGTTTTTTTTGACATTGGTGGAACAATCGGAGCGTAAAAGTTTTAAAACAGCCCTGAATGGGAGAACCATGGCCCGAAAAGAAAGACCGAACATATTCCCCTAAGTGAAATGCTGCAATATGAAAACGTGTCGCCTTTTGAGTGCACGTCGTCGACACCCAGTCGCGGCTCTTTCTCGTGCAGCTGCTGGTTGTTGAGATGTACGAATACATTCTATTATTAGTCCTTCTGTCCCTTCGCCCGGAGAGCTGAGGTCACGACCCTCTTTATCTGCAGACAAATAAAACTTCTGGTTTTTCCACAGACATGTTCATATATCTTTTATAAAATAAATCTTATATTTCCAAGTATACAATAATAAAATGATGCACTCTGCAGGAAAAAAAAAAAGTAACAGGAACCTCCATATATACACATAGTATTTTGGCAGACAAGAACATCGACAAATTCAGTATTGTAAACAGCTCTTTACTCTCGTTCATGACATTTTTTGTTTCCTTTTACTTCTTTCGCTCTGCCTGTCTTATTACATTCATAACTCCCCCCAAAAAATTGTGCTTTAGGAAATCTCTTACAATAATAATCCAAAGGGCTCTTTTCCTTTGTTTGTCACCCCGGTCCGCTGAGTAGAAGTGCACTGTCTCTGAACAGTAAGGTCAATGTCTTGAATGATCACTTGGCTGGTGCTTCACTCGGCTCTCCCGGCTCACCCCGGCAGTAAGACGGGGCGAGAGGAATGAAGGGAGGGCTACGAACTAATGTATCGGGACTGGAGATGAGTTTTAATGCCGGGGGAAGAAGGAGGGATTCATGTCTGGCACTTTGATAAAGGTTTAGTGTGCGTTTGTATGCCGAGGCAGCGTCAGACGTGTGGCAAACGCTTCGTACTTCACCAGCTTCAGTGCGGCTCCCTAAACAGTTTGAGACTCGGGAACAAAGCCTTCAACTTTCTGTGATCTGAACTTGGGCAGGATGTGTGTCCCGGAGTCGTTGTGGCATTTTTATTGATGGTTACAAGGCAGAAGTCTGAGAGGTTACAGCTGTGCTTGGGGATACAGGAATGTACACAATGGAATGTGGAAAAACACTGGTGTGTGTGTGCGTGTGTGTGTGTGTGCAGAGCAGTGATGCCAGAGCAAAGTGGTAAAGCAGAGAGAGAGAGCTCTTGGGTTGTGCGCTCAGGAGGCAGGACCAGAGTAGAGGTCTGAATGTGGGCGCCAGTGAGCAGGTCTGTGTCTGTGCGGGTTCAGTTGTCCTCATCGGTGAGCTCCTCCTCCACCGTGGCCTTCTCGGGAATGGCCTCGAGGCTGCGTCTGCTCTTGGACTCGGAGCCGCCCGCTGGTTCGCCTTTACTCAGGTTACTGGTGAGCGCCGCGTAGTGGATCTGCTTGAGGTTCTCCTGGACCTCACTCCTGGCGTGCTTCAGCAGGTCTGCCTGACCCTGAGGGAGCAACGATGGATCGAAGAGTTAATTTCTAAAACAAATTGAAGCCCAGATAAAATGAAGAATACATTTTATTAATTTATAAAAAAATAAAATTACGTTTGTCTGACCTATTGAATTATGATTTTTGTCAAATATTTTCAAAGGTCTATGCTGTGACTTTGTTTTATGCTGCAGACCGATTCTAGCTAACACCGTGTTACCTCACGGTGTTAGCTAGAAACACTGGAAGCAAAAACGAATCCTCTCGGAGCAGTGGGCTAAAGTTACACGTTGACAATGCTGGGGGTGGTGGTCGGGCCCCAGAATCAATATTACATACATTTGAGATGATACACTGCAGATATTGCAGAGAAAACATGTCAAGGTAATTTCATGGGGTAGTATACGGGCTTTTTTCTAAAATATTGTACGGCGTTCTCTAATGATTATTTCTTTTAATGACAGTTTTATGTCTCACTATACTATGACATTTTTTATTAGTTATTTCTTTTATTTTGAACCTTATTTAATGTACGTCAGTGCTATTTGATGATGATGATTTTGATATGATTTTTCACAACTGAGGGTCACAACTCCGCTGAGACACAACAGCAGAAATACGCGAGTCAGAGAAGTCATTTCACACGGCGTTCTCCAAAAAGAGGAATGCGGCCAGCTGAACCGGAGCCGTGAACCAATGATGGACAGACGCTTATGTTCATTCTTCACACAGGCGGTTTGAAACCAGTGTCTTGTGTGTGCAGCGGCTGTGACGATTACTAAAACAACATTATGAAGCGCCACTGCGAGACAAAGCCCAAATGTTTTAAGATCACAACCAAAATGAAGCACAGAAAATAAACCGCAGAGCCCGATACGACGTAAACCTAAGTCTGAAACGAGAGGTTTCAATAACCACAGATAGTCACTGCACACACATTTATCTTTTTAGAAGATGAGAAAAATAGAACATTTTGGTTTTCTTGATTGACATCACTTCACCCTGAATGAGCTGAATTTAAACGACAGTTCAGTGAGAACTTTTCTCTCATACTCTGGTGTATATGTTGGAAAAGAGTCTTTAAGCATGTCCAAAGGAAACCATGCGCTGAGAGAAGAGACAATATGATCATCTGATGGAGTTTGTGTCTGCAGACATGTGAACCGCATGAATACTAATAAAGGTATTATCAGTGCCAGAGCACAGATGTTCGTTCTGTTACCTGCATTTTATGTTCTGTGTCCTTCTTAGAAGCACAGGATTTATTGCTTTTTTTGATTTGTTTTGCTGCATTTATTGATATTTGTGAAGTATTTCTTAAATAAAGACAAATATGATTTCATTTGAACCTGGAAAGCATTTATTATGCTACAACTAACATGATCGTCAAGATGACGGAGCAAAACAACTTCCGCTTCAAGCGGGGGATGACAAGAGACTTGGGATGTCCCGATCGTATATCTTAGAAAAAAGAAATGGTATTGCATCTCAAAAGAAGGCATTAAAAAGGTCAACAGGTCAAAAGAACACAATCTAAGTATTGTATGCCAAAAAAGTCATCAAAATAAATGACGCTATAGCATTTAAAACACAAAGAAAGACATTTATAGACTTTTATCTTGATATAATATAGTTGATTGGTGCTATATGCACGTGCAGAATGTTAAATACAGGTCCGTTAATCACCGTGAAAACATTTCATCAAACACTACGGCCTCTTCCGGATTAACTGAAAATGTCAGAGGGATCAATATGTCGCTGCTGATTGGTTGAGGAGACTCCTCCCCCTCTCAACAAGCACCCGCAACACATACACAATGTCAGACGGAAACCTTTCTTAACTGGAATAACGCTGGTAATATTCCTACAGCAGCTATGAGGAAAAACTGGCCACGACCTCCACATTTTATTTTACAGTGTGCAACGTTGAAACTCCCCATTGTTTTACATGCTGGAGCAGATTAGTAGTCCCCACTAGAGGAAGTAATCAAATACTGCCAAACTGTAGAAGAAAATACTCTTAACTCATCTATTATGTAATGGCAGGATTTTCCCATTGTGCCTATTTTGTATTGGAATGTAACTAATGATTATTTTTATTATTGATTAATCTTGTGATTACTTCCTCCATCAAATCAATTCATTGTTTTGTTTGTAAAAATCTTGAAACTAACAAGAAATGCCGTCCCAATTATCTAAAGTGACACATTCACAATGCTCGTTTTAGCAAACCCATATTATAGAAATCCCATTTTTTGACAAAGGTGAAGTATTATATTTCACATTTGTGACGCTTAAGAAATGATGACGTATTTCAAATAGCAACCAGATCATTTTCTGCCACTTGACTAATTCCTAATTTGACAAAACATTTCAGCTGTTCTTGTAGGTTTTTTTGTTGGTTAGTACTTTAAAACAAGACTCCATAGCAATTTGTAAAGTAAGTACAATTGTCGAATGTACAATACATCCCTGATCGGAGAGTCCAAGTATAAAGTGGCCTGAACAACTACTACACATTTCTACTTGTGGCATTCCACCAGTGGTAGTCAGTGTACTGCCTTCTGTGCATGAAAACCTCACCTTCAGTATGGTGATGTTCCACGTGAAGCTCTCCACCGCTTTGTGCAGCTTCCTGCCCTTCAACCCCTCCTTCACGGCCGAGTCATGGAGGTTCTCGTGAAATTCCATCGCTGAGAGAGAGAGAGAGAGGGAGAGGGAAGAGAGAGAAAGAGAGAGAGAGAGCCCATCAGAGCAAAGGACACCGACATTGTACTGTCAAGAAAGCAGAAAGGGTCGAGTACGTGGAGACTCAGAGGTTCTCTGGCCTCGGAGGAGGATTCCTCTCTCATGACAGTGCGTCTGCAGCGTCATAACACATCGCTGTAGCTGCACGTCATGTAAGACGTGAAGAAGTTAAACTGTACAAGCAGGTGAGTCAAAATCCTAATATCTGAGTGTGAAAAATAATATATAGAAAAAGAAGATGCATTCTGTTTTTCTTGATTGTTCTAGTTATCAAGCCTTGTGGTGTTTTAATTTAATCTAATCTAATGTTCCCTCCACCAACAACACCTTGCTTGCTCATCGGAAATCCCATCGAGGTGCCGATGGGAAATCAAGGAACGAGAGTAGGCCAAAACTGGTTAGTTGGGGGAGAGAAAAAAAGCATGATAACACAAAGCAGAGCTGAAGGACGCAGCGAGGCAGCATGAGAGGGACAAGAAAGAGCCGCGGAAACGGAGAGAAAGCAGAGCGCAGACGCAGCGTAGGCCGACAGACATGACGTTTCTTTCACTGCGGATTAGCATCAAGGCATCAAACAGAGGAGGGTTTTGTCTCCACGAGGAGCTTCCCCCACCTCCTCTCTTTTTCTCCCCTTTGCATGACTGAGTCTGAGGAAGGACGCTTGACACCGCGTTGGCTTTACAAGTGCAGCAACAGGCGCCCGCAGCCTGGGAGGTGAATACACCACGCGGGCGGGGCGGGCGGGTGTGTTCCCACCTACAATCAAGGCCGCCTGTGAAACGCACCTGCACTGAGAATTCCTGGTGAAAAAAAACACACCGATATCGGCGAGAGTCTGCCCAGGCCCCTGTTGCTGCTGCTGTTGCCATGGAAACGTGGCGGCAGCGCACGCAAGAGAAGCGCGCCGCACCCCTACCCCCCCCCCCCTCCCCCCGCCTCCCCCCCTCTCCTCACACAGCATTTTGCCACACGAGGTGTCGGGTTGTGTGCCGGTCCAGAGCCTCTCGGCTGAGCGTGAAGTCTGCCTCCAGAGCTCAGGCGTGAAGACAACAGACTTCACTGACACATTTTAACATCTTTGACCCCCGACCTCACGCACACTGACACACATTATTCACACTCACACGTTCACTCACATTATTCATCTCCTCATTATTCAGCTCTTCTGTAACTACCGAGTTAATGCTGCTGCTGTGCACGTGGACATGACTGCTGAAGAAGGTGCAGAGCTTCCTTTATCTCTCACACACACACACACACACACACACACACACACGCACACACACACACACACACACACACACGGTTGCCTAGCAACATTTTATGGAGTCTGGCAGCAGGCGAGAAAGGGGGAAGCTCATTCTCAGCGAGGCATTTCAGAGCCTCATCCCTCGGAGGGGCCGCCGCACCGTTGTCTTGCTCCCAGCATGCAACAATTACAGTGTGGAGTAGTCCGACGACCTGAATTACTCATTTCCATTGATAATTGATAATAATAATAATTAAAAAAAGAGGTGATTGTGTTGAATCGTAGTGCAGTGTGCCACTTCATCAGACGCAGGACACTGAGGAAAAGCTGTGAACCATGATTCATTAATACAAATGAAAACTATGGCTGCATCTTAATTATTTTCAGTATGAATTACTCTGCTGATTGGTTTCCTAATTAATATGTATGTTAAAATGAAGACAACATCTTCACAAATTCTCAGAGCCCAAGAGGACAACTTCAGATCACTTGTTATTTCTCACCAATAGTCAAAAATCCAAAGATACTGAATTTACTGATTTAGAAGCACTACAACTCTCTAACTGAACCATAAACACTTACATGTACTGATATCTAATATTGTTCATAAATAGCTCTGCCGCTCATACGCATCTGTGGGCCTTGTCATAGTGTATATTACAGGCATGCAAATGAATCCTGTTTAAATAATTGACGCTGGAAATGTTTATATTCGTGTTGTGGAAACGCAAAATTCAACCTGAAGGGCGCTCCTCTGGTTACGGAGAGACACTTTTTGTGACTGCAGTGCACTTCCTGTCACACTGTCACGCGCTTCGTATTGTCTCACAGAACATATCGTGTGAAAGTAAGCGCTGTTTTCTGACCATCAAGCCTCTGTCTGCGAATCGATTATCAAAAATGTCTCAAATCTAATATAAATATGAACAACTTTAAAATGTATTGCGCAAGAGATGCACCGACCGCAATCTTCTCGGCCTGTCCCGGGTTGCTCTCTTTACTTTGTTATCGTCGTCTACGTGTTCCTGTCTGATGCTGCCGTCTGTGTAAATGTGAAGTGAGAATCACCGTTCATGGCTGATCAGATAAAAATCATCTGGTTTCAATCGGCGCGTCTATGTGGCCAATATCCAGGTGGGGAAACCAAAAAGAAAGAAAAGTTGAACCCATTAAAGGGTGTTTTTAACATATCTAACACAAACATTGACCCTTTGCTTTGTATTCTGCAAAATGTCATTGCAGCTCGGCGCCGTAACGTCGCACTTGGCCTTTAAGAGACATCTTCTGTTCTGATCCTGTTTGTCTGCAGCAGGTTTGGCCGTCCGTCTGCCCCGAGTGCGAACTGAAAAGTGCCAGGTGAGGGAAGTAACATCCATGGTGGAGCTGCAAACACCAGACTGTTCCCCAAAGCTTGCTTTGTGTGTGTGTGTGTGGGTGTGTGTGTGTGTGTGTGTGTGTGGGGGGGGGGTTCTGAGGGGAAAGTGGGACCTGTCTGAGCTGATGTGATAGATAATTCACAACTTTGATAACTGTTGCTGCAGAAACGTTCCACTTGCTGTAAAAAAGGAGGGAAATGGGTTTGCACTGACCCAGTTTCTATAGAACAGACACACACACACACACACACACACACACACACACACACACACACACACACACACACACACACACACACACACACACACACACACACACACACACACACACCTGGGAAAAGCCTTGTCAGTTTAGGATGGAAAATAAATCAAAGTTCATCAGTTTGCCATCTGTTGTGTCCTAGTTTGTAATTGTTGGCTGTTGAATTGTCTCCAGTTGATTTTTGATAATCATATATATATATATATATATATATATATATATATATATATATATATATATATACACACACACACACACACACACATGGCAGTTTGAGACCAAACACCCCACAAAGCTTCTGTGGAGGCTCTTGAGAAGAAAAGGTTTGGTCTACTTGAGCAGTTTCACTGCCTGTGTTATTCATTTGACTATTGTTTCATGAAAAAGAATGACTCACTTTGACAATCCATTTATCAATCAGCACTGGGACTCACCGTGCAGCGCAAAAGGAGAGTTACATCACAACCTGCTGTGTTATTTCCAAACACAAAACTAATTTGATGAACTGTCGTCTCTCTTCAAACGGAACTTTACTCGCAATAAAATGCCATTTTGTCAGGATGAGTAAGTAATGACGTGGAAAAAGATCTAACGATGTCTCTCCTCCTGGTTTCAAGAGTGACGTACACACGCCTTATGGACGATGAGCAGCAGGCAGAACTCTGGTGACGATGCACTTGCATTATGTGCTCTATAAATCAAACCCATATGAGCCAACACTGCACGTATTGTAAGATATTTCATAGTCGCAGATCTGTAAACAGCTGGTGGTCTTTAAAATAGGAGCAGAAAGATGGCGGCTATGGCTGTCCACATGAACCGGGTCATTAACTAGACACAGCTTGCTTGTTTTCATACTTTAGCCATTTTGAATAGCCGATCACGGTCACAAGGAAACAGACGAGGCTTCGGGGGATCTTTCTGACGCCGGGAAGCTCCACATCACTGCATGTCCGCCCCCCCAAAGCCACTAATTGTTAAGGGCTGGAAGGTGGTCAAACGGAAAACACCAAAGAAATACAAAAAAACAGAACGAAGCCTTTGATCATCCCATTGGTTAAAAGACAGTCCTCCTCCACTCTGATGTGCCACGACAATAGAAATTGAATATTTTATAAGTCCATCCATCTGGAAACCAATAAAGCTGAGCCGGGGTAATGATTGTCCACCCCCCTCCACTCACTTAGCTCTTCCAGCAGGCTTACTCCATGATTAATTAGCCTTCAATGCTACTTAGATGGAATTCATGGCCAGACAGTGCTACATTTATACAGAGCACATTAATGTCAAAATTGTATTTCTACTCATTAACAGGTTTTACCCATATGTCTGCACAGGCTGCAACACTTGTTACATTACAGAGGAGAATTGTCACAGACTAAAAGACCTCGACAACAATGGGATAAAAACGCAGCTGTTTGTCCTCTCAGCGCCACGTGACAATATTTTCCCTC
The DNA here is from genome assembly GCF_023055335.1 of Clinocottus analis. Lineage (NCBI taxonomy): Eukaryota > Metazoa > Chordata > Actinopteri > Perciformes > Cottidae > Clinocottus > Clinocottus analis. The sequence goes on along the minus strand of NW_027176251.1, from coordinate 12,198,043 downwards.
TCGAGTTTATGCATATTCTTAAAGAGATCCACAGATGAGCTGCCAATCACACTCTGCTTCCCAGAAAAGCTGAGTGGAGTTACTTGACCACATCGAGTCATTCTAAGTCAAACCAGGACTGCACGAACACATTACGTGCACATACGAGAGTCTTACTGGTATTTAGCATCTGGAGGAGAAGAACTGCCATCTTTGATGTGGTCTCGTTCACTCGTCTCTCTGAGCCCTAAACCAGACGGTGTAATTAAAATACAGTACAGTTACTGGTGTTGAATTGAACACCCCTGTCTGAACCACAGCTTTTCAAAAAGGGAAGCCGTGACCGGATCGCGTACTTGAATATTATTCAAACGTTAATTCCACTTATGCAAATGAGAAAAGCAAAATCGTGCCTGTCGAATTTCCTTTTGAGGGATCTGCGGTGTGTGGCTTCAGAGAGATGGCCGAGCCATTGGGCCGGCATCCAGGAGCCGTCTAATGGGGTCAGGAAACAGCCTTTTTTTATAGTCGTTCTCTCGCCATTGCACCATCCTGTACCTGCTTTTTGGGTTTGTAGAATTCTCTCGTACACCGGCTCATAGGTCTCTAGCAGAGTCTTGCTGGTCTGGATCACCTAAGAGGAGACAAAATATCTTGTTTATATTTGGCTTATATCAGAAAGAAAACTGGCATCCCACAATAAAGCAGAAGGCAGTCTCCGTCTGGTGGCCGAGTATTTCTATCTCGGGAGGGCTCCTAAAAACAAGCTGTCATTACAGGCACGTCGGTGGGCGTGGGCGCTGAATTGCATTTTTTTTAAAGCCAGAAATAGAAAGAAGGAGACACAAGCAATTAGGGTGTTTATTAAAAAGTGAGGTGGTTTTGTTTCTCCTCAAACAGGAACATTGTCTCGTCCCGGTACATGGTTTAAAACAACATCTCTATAAAAAAAAAAAGAAAGAGAAAAAAAGGGCAGAGCATCAAGGTCTCGTGATTATGATGAGAGAACAATGTGGACATGTGAGTCATTGGGAAGCAGACCGCGGCCGTGTGAAATTACAGCTGTAAAAGAAGAAAAGTTCAGCTCTTGTGGTGTTATGCTCACCCGTTAATTGAGTGCACTAACTCTGGTGACCTGCAGACTGTGAATGCCCTGCGGTGGCTAGACTCAAAGACTTTGGGAATTATTTTGCATATTGAATGCCACTGCCGAACCCGCCCCAAAACCACCATAATACAAACATTTGCTTCCTTACACAATGACAGCAGCACTGCAGTGTTTGACAAGGTCACCGGTGCATGTGTAGCCTGTCACAGATAGAGGTAAATAAGCACAGAGGGACCGAGGTCAGACCATCTGGATCTTTCTCCTCCGATTATCTTAGTAACAGCTTAATGATTTCATCTGACATCCATGATATATTTACCCCAAATGTTGCTCTGCCTTTGCTTTCAACTTGCGCCCGTTGGACACTGAGGCCCTTTGCGCCCACAGGATTGCTATAATTGACTTGTATTTTGGCTTGTCCACTCCCTAAGTGACTTTAGTGCACCGCAATGTCGTGTCACAAAGCCGCGTTGCCCTGCTCTGCTGCCAAGACGGAAAGGAAGGAAGGAAACTACACCGTTTTGTTCAAGCTCAGTGTAACAAAGCCACCATGAAAAAAAAGAAAAGAGCAGCGATAAACATCATACTGTAATCGATCTCTGGAGCATGCCAGCTCTGTGGCCGGCCGGCCAGCGAGCGAAGAGATAGAGTGGTGTGGGGGATGAATGGAGGGGAAATGTGAACGATGTAAACTTCTTTCTTAATCACAGGCATTTTAACTGCCAATACCCTCATATTGTTCCTGAAGGCAATGCAGTTTTGTTAAAAGGTAGAGTCTGGTGATGTTCTATATCCTATATTCTCATTGACAAATCCCATTGAAAGACCAAAACTAACAATAAACTGAGAATTGCCTGTGCATCCAAAGCCTCATATACCTTATTCCTCATTGCCATAGAGCTGCATTGTCATGCAAAAACTACCAAAAAAGTATAAATGAAGAGCATCGCATGCCCGAGTTATTCCTGCTTGACAATGTACAGCTGTTTAAAATAATTACTGAGCCTTTTTGAAAAGGGATATTATATCTTTGTGACCTATTTAAAAAATTTAATAAAAAACGATGTAGGTCATTAGTGGGAACCGAGTGCTGCAGACTAAGTCAGGGTTGGCTTTGGTCTTCTCATTGGATCTGTTCACAGAAACATATAGAATAACGCCAGAGTGTCACATTAATCAGGAACTGAGACCTGCTGGATCGTCCTGTGATCGGATACAATCTGTTTTTGTGCAATCAATGTTCTTGTACTTTGCTCATATTATTTCCTCCTCCTTTATATGATCACAACATAGATCTGTGACTCATTTTTGGGAGAATTAGTAAAGGCACGGTGAGGGATTTTCTGAAGACAAACTTAAACATTGCCTTTCTCTTTGGGCCACGGTTCCACACAGTCCATCCGCTGATATTGTGAACTGTACCGGAAAACAGATACAGTTTCAAGCGAATCACCATGTTATGCTGAACGCAGTTGTGACCGGGAGATTGTGGCTGTTTTTTTGTGTCACTCTACAGCTGCGGTTGTGGCACTTAGAGCTGTCGCACACGCTGCGATTACTTCCCTGATGAGAGGAGAAATTACCGTCTTGGTGGCAAAGACGTCGTCTCAAATGTATTTAAAGGCACATTACGAAGCGACTGGGTGGATTGTGTCCCATTTGCACACTAAAGACCACCTGTTGTAAGGGCCATGTTTAGTTCTATTATTATCATTATAACCTGCATTTAACAAAAGACACAAATGCTGGTTTATTTGTAAGGGGATGTTAGCTTAGCAATGCTGCTCTGCACGTAACAAGTAAAGGGGATAATACTTTTGGAACAAAACAGATGGTGATTAGAAATGAAAAATCTATTAAAGATGTGCACACAAATAATGATACCTAACATTGATGCATATTTTAATCGAATCAAGTTCCACAGGGAAAAATATATTGGCTTACCGATAGATAAAACAATGACTAACATATGGGCTTTGTATTTCCCTCGGTTCAGTGTTTCAGAGATGTGCGCTTTCCCAACTCATCTCTATTGCCCTAAGTTTATTTCTTGTGAACAAAAACTGAAATCAGAGCATATTATGGAAAACCACACGCTGGGCAGGGATTGAGACCCAGATTCTATTTTTGCCAATTAGGATGCGAGGGCCTGGTTACTCCCAGTGGTGGATTTTGACACAGTGCCTGCATTTCTGATTGTACTGATCCATACATTATTTACATCTCGTTAAGTTTGGCTCTCCTTTTCATTTATACCCTTTGTAATCGTCAGCTCCCCTTCAGCTGTGCACTTTCTCGCTCTCCGTCTCCTCCGGCACTCTGCTGATGACCAAGGTCTGCGGCTTCACACCACTTGTTCTTAATTTATTCCATTTCGGTCCCCAAACACCCGTCATTTTCTACTTTCTTCCCTCCAATTCAATTTTCCTGGCCATCTTTCCATCAGGTCCAATTAACTAGCCCTCTGCACCAGAGTCTGAATCCAGCACCTTAATCCGTCTCAGACGTTTCAGCATCATCCCCCTTTTTCAGATGTTCATCTCAGCCCCAAGAAATGAAGTGTGCCATAAATAAAATAACACAGTTGGATGCAGATAACGCTTGCCCCTTAGAGAGTGTGTTCGCTTTACCTGACGTTGCTGTATTTTAAGTCTCGCTAATATTTATGTACAGTTAACGTTTCCTCTGAAGCGCTCTGTTACGGTTTTGTGAGTGGCGGTCTGGCTGCCGCGGTTTTTAATGTTAATGATTGCCCGCGATATTCCTGTTGACTATTGTAGTAGCACAGATCCGTATACACAAACCACATTAGGTGTTAAATTCTAGCCCAGAATTTTGTGAGGTGATTTACTTGGTAGGATTTCTTGGGTTGTGTTAAAACCAACATGCAAAAAGATCCATGTTAAGATTGTGGATCGTGATCCTGCTTATAAAAAACAACATCAACCCTGATGTAATATTTTTGCCATCACCCAACTCTACTATTGTCGGTGGATTTACTGCAGAGGATGTCTGCCTTGGGCCTGTAATGCTGATGGAAAGTTGACTCTCTCATAGTGTGTTGAGAATCAATGTAAGAGAACAGGATGTGTTCAGGGTAATGCATTGTCTGGGAATAGCCACAATGGCATGTTGCATAACTTGTGAACATTGATTTTATTACTCAACAGAGCTCGAGCCACGTTACCTAACCAGCTCTGTATGCCCCCATTAGGTCGAGTAAAGCCAATGTATTGATCTGATCGGAGTCAAAGCTTTGTTTGCTTGCTAAGGTCTTCTTTTATATGTATTAATGGGTGGATGCATAGATAGCAGGAATGTTAACTGTTTAGGCATGAAGATTTTATTTTTACAGGTCACTCATGTCGGTCTATAAGTTAATAGATTAAAGACTACTAGAAGCAGTGCTTCTTGTATTTCACGTAAATTTCTTTATTTTTTAATTTTTTAAATTAACTGCTAAAACTGACATCCATCATGGATGTATGGTAACCTTAAACTACAGTTCATATGAGAAACACAACGTTGAACCACGACTCACTGTCTCATAGGTGGTGATGACTTTCTTGAGGACCTCTGGGAGCAGACTCTGGTGCTCCAAGTTTGGGTACTGGTCAGCAAGGTTGAACAGCAGAAGGGGGATGTTGTCGGGCCCAGTCAGTCGAGGGGAAAGGGCCAAGATGCACTGCTTCAAGTTGGCAACCGCTGAAAGGCCGCACAGCTCTTTAAAGGACACAATGGCATTCTGCAGAGAGAAGAGAGAAATTACAGCTGGGCTTGCAGTTAACAGTTACACTGGTTTAAACCGGTTACCAAGCAAAACACATGATAAATCACTAATAACAAACTTAAAAGCATGAAAAGGGAATTATTTTTAATGTTGCTAAAATCTGGCAATGATGTGATATAACCACACAACCCCACAGGGTAGTCAGAGGAAGTAGCTGAGAACATCACACTGCACTGCACCGTAACTGCTTCTTTTGCAATCTGGACAGATGCAAACTACATTTCGTTGTCACAGTACTTGTGCTATGTGCAATGACAATAAAGTTGAATCTGATCTGAATCTGATCTGACCTGTGAGAACTTTTCTTTTGGCACTTGCGAGCTTCTCACAAACACTCAACCCTTTTGGACTGACATCAGTGTCACACGGAAATGGGACACACACGCACACGCACACACACACACACACACACACACACACACACACACACACACACACACAAACCTTCCTGTGAAAGCCCAGATTTAAACACTACATAAACAACCGGAGGGACAAACTGTGACAGGACGGCCAAGATGTGTTATAGTCTCAAGGCCAGTGGCTTGTTATCACACAATGACTGCAATATAAACAGGCCTCCAAAATAAATCCTAATACAATGGCTGAAGAAACACAACATGTGACCAACCACAGTGTTGTGATACTCCAGTACAGCGTTTCTCATGACATGTCTTCAGTGAGACTTTAAACGAACGGATTGAAGACCACAAAATAATGTGATCGTGTTCCTTGTAGTGGCAAAGCTAGGTCAATATCAGACAAGAAAAATATTAGTTGGGATGACTCAGGATTTGTCTCGATTCAGAGCCATTTAAATGGCAAGTAATTTGGTTAAAAGATGTTACCAGTTTGCCCAAGGCCATGCACAGCATCCATTGCAGCTGCAGTGATTTTAACATTCAAAAATCTACCATTAAAACAGGGATGTCATCACAATGTTTTCCAACTTTTTCCCAGTATTTGTTTGGACTATTGCACAACACATCAAATCAAATTTGATTCGGTCAGGCCTGGTGGTTTTATGTTTCTCTTTCCAGAGTGGGAGCCTTTTTTTAGACGGTAGAGATCCTTTGTAGTAGATTCGGTTTTAATCTGTACTTGACTTGGGGTTACAATTTCTTCGGTCTACACTTTCACAGAAACACATTCCCATGCTGGATGACAAAGAAAAAAAGTCACGATGATACTGTTGGCTCAGTACTGCATACGTCTGAGGATACTAGCGAACCAAATAAGCATTTATTGGAGATTGATTTAAATTGCTTACCTGCATGTTTTCTCTGAGATCTGTTGCCTCCCTCAGAGGCAGCATGGCTGTTTTGAAGACATCATCCACAGCCTTGATCAATAGTACTCTCATACTGGCATACTCTCTACTCCTCTTGGCCTTTCGTACAGACAGTCCTCTCTTGTGTGGTTTGCCGCCTCCTCTTCGATTGGTTATGGCCACATGAACAAACAGCAAGGTATGTGGCAGAACCTCCCCCGTCAGCGATTGCAGCGGTACATGTCGAAAACCTGGCTGGAGACACTCAAAGGGGATGGTATATTGGCCGATAAATTCATCACCGATATAGTCATCGTCCAGCACCACAAAGCGCACCATTGCAAGCTCGGGGAGATTAATCTGAAACTCAAAGCTCTCATCAAACAGAGGGTTGTCCCCGTTCTGGTTGACCGTTTTAGTCCTCTGTTCAGCGCAGTCGGCCGGAATGCCGTGTATTTCCACGTACACATAGGGGTCTACTACGTCTCCTTTGGCACCTGAGCCTTTGGGTTTAGGGAAGTTTTGTCCACTGATGATCTTGATGTGTAAGAGCTGTGGAGAAACCCCAGGCACTGAATCTTTAGTGTTGGCACTAAAATAGGACACGTGCTCCCTCATGATGGCCGGACGCAGCACGTAGCCGCAGTTCCCATTCTGACGAAACCAACCGATGTTTAAATCCATCATCAGGCCTGGGGTCTGGTAGTTCATTGCCACAATCTGGCAACCGCACTTCCAGAAATCTTGTGGGTTCATGTTGCTGGAGTCGATCCGCATGGGGCTGGGGTAAACCCGCGCAAGGTACTTCTTGTTGTAGTTCACAAAGTCACCTGGGAAGTCGCTGGCGCAGCGACTGGCAAAGACCTCATTGAAAGAGCAAAGCTCCCATTGCTTCTGGCTCTGGAAGGATGTTGGGAAATCTTTAAACTCTACAGACTTGCACAAGGTCACCAGATCAGAGAGGTCCTTCGACAGCTGGAATTTTTTGGGTGCGACCGTCTGTTGTTCCGCAGACTCGATGCTCATCCTTTGAGACATTTCGGCCCCCTCGTCCTCGTCCGTCACCTCGCCTTCTGAAGCAGTGCAGTTTGTGCTCAGTTTCTTACCCTTCAGCAGGATCTTTCCCTTCAGTTCTAAGGGAGAAGGGAGGTAACAGTCCTCAGGTTTTGGCAGATCTATGTGGATCTTGTCTCCGAGGATCTTCTTTATGTGCTGAAACATGACTCTCTGCTGCTTTAAGGAGCAATGGTTTTCTAAACACAGCAACAGTGGAAACTCAGATGCAACAAAGGCATACTTGTTGAGGACATCAATGACGCTGCGAAAAACTATCTGCGATGTCATTGTGTGACCAGTGTAAATAACAGGTTCGTTATCAGGCCCATCCCAAACATCCAGCTCTACACTGCGGCAGCCCATCTTGAGGGCACGAATATACCCTGTCACGTCAGAGGGACCTCTGAACTGATCTTCTATGAGATATGTGTTGTGGGAGGCATTGATGTAATAGTGGGACAAGGGCTGGTTCATGTCTTGGCAAACTGTTTTTTGTTCAGGGTCAAATATATGGCACTCTGGAGACAAGAGATAGTTGGTGAACCCATCTAGAGAAAGCCAACCCTTAAGCCGGCCCTCATTAGATGGTTCATATTTGTGAATTACCTCTAAGCTGGTGTCTTCACTGACTTGTGCCATACCCTGCTCTGCCTCCAGAAATATCATTAAGTCCTTGCTATCCAGAAATTCTTTGTTACTGGAGAACTGAACAAAGAGAAAATAAATTTCTGGTCTGGTGCAAAGATCATGAAAGACTTCAATGAACTCATCTCTTGTCACATCAGAACCTGCTTTGTCCTTGGCTTTGTGAAGCTCTTTGAACTTCAGCTCAATTTTCACATTTTTAAGTCCAGGGTTCAACTTCTTGACTAGCTGCACAGCGGCACATATTGTTATTTTTCTGCTGTTGTTAACATCTGCCTCATCAAAAAGTTCACCAAGCCAAGATGAGCGCATGTTGTTCTGAGTGCTTTCTATCATATTCAAGGTGTGTTTCCCATAAGAGATAAGGTACCTCAGCCCTGTAACCCAGATGTTGGCTACATCTGCAGTGTTTGCCACCAAGTCCAGGGACTCATAGTTCTCCCCAAAGATGATTGAGAAGGCACAGTCCTCTGATAACTGATCATAGGTTCCATTAGTTCTAAAAGTGTCTGTGTTTTTGCCTGTCCGCACCTCCTTGATAGATTTTACATCAATTTTGGCCTTTTCTGATTCCTTCTTCGTGGGCTCCCATCTCAAAGACTGCATGTCGGCATCCAGGAGAAAGTAGCGATGGTAGATGCGGGAATTGGATCGCACTTTCTTCAGCTCAGAGCCATCCACCATTGCACTGATGCAGTCGCTTGCAGTGCTAATTTTCTTCTCTGTGGGCATGCTGCTGAATGATACAGTCTTCTTTCTTTCTTTACGCTGTCTTGAGCCATCCTGCAGAGAAACAGAAAATAGTGCATGACTAAACATCTTTTTATATAGGTATGGATTAAGCAAAAATAACTTGTTTTTATGTTTCAGCGAGAAGGAATGTAATTCAGATCCCAGATGTATAGATGCATGGTTTTGAAGACAGTGTTACTTTTCACTTTTAGATAAACAAATTAGGTATTTGCAATCTTTCACATCATTGCATACCGCAACAGCTGCTTTCTTCACCCAATTTGTGCACACAGAATAAAATCTGAAAATATAGGCATTCCCCTTTTGGCTTTCAGCAAAATATCTATTTCACCCTAATATCTAATATAATTTGTAGTAGGATGCAGGATTTCCAGTTTTAAGCATAAAGGCAACGTAGATCTTGACCCAACCATACAACAGGACTCGACATGCTGTCTGTTTCAATATACTGTTTGCATGTAATGTCCTTTCTTCCTGGTCAGAACATTTGCCGAGCTGAATCACAGCAGCAACTTTCTTGGGTGAGTTAAGGTACCCGTCACTGGACATTATGAAGATACAGCAGCAACTCTGCCTCAGGGGAGGATCGCCCACACAAACCCTGTCAACAACAGCAGCCACATTTCTGACATTTTATAAAGAATCCTGCTCCTTGCTAAAGCGTGTTTCTTTAGCGGAAGGACATTGTTTTAGACTTTGAATTCATCAAACTTATTCAAAAAATTTTGGCAACAGCAAAACCCAAACCCTTGTTAATCACTATGTGACAGCTTAATGGTATTATTTTATACAAAAACAAAGCAGAATTTGGTCAACTCTATGAAGTTGCTAAATTAAGATTGTTTTTTTTAGGCTGCACTCGAGTAGAAGACCTTGATCTTCTTTTGCTTTGGAGTTGAATGAAATGCACAAAACTGTCACAGCCTCGTATGTAATCAAACTGAGAGAACCTATACTGATAAACATCACTGCGTCAAGGAACGATCACTAAATGTGATACAATAATAGAGATGGTGGGTTATGTGTATGATTGATGTGTCTATATATACATGCCCATAAATTAATATAGGAGCTTTCACACATCCTCCATTTTACATCTTCCTTCGTTCATATTCAGCTGACAATACTAATAATAAGAAATGTGATAACTCTGACATAAATGGAAGCGCCGCCGGCATCTTTCACAGGACTTCGGTAATTTTTGAAGCAGCTTCATCCCAATCAGTTGTGTTTGTCTCCTGTCTGTCTGCTTATTATTTCCCCTATTGTCTCACAATACTGCCATGGCTCGCAGTTGCTGCTGGACACAGAGGGATCAGCTGCGCTGCATCATGTAGGTGCTCTTTTTAAAATAGGACAAGATGCAGGAAAAGCAATCGATACTGACAGTGCAGCCTGCTTCTGACATCAGTCTCGGTGAGATTGCTTATTTGTTTTGCATGATGAAAACATCAGAGTAGATGACATAGAATAACACAACTGAATGTACAGAACGAAACAGAAGCCAAGGAAGCTTAAACAAACCTCTCAAATACAATCAAGTGAAATAACAAACACTGTATCAAACAGAAACCTGTCACTGGGCAATGCTGAAACTACAGACGGCCAAATAATATTATATAATAATTTAAAAAAAATGAATTACTCATAACAAAATCCCATCTCTGTGTTGGAGTATTGCAAAACACAGAGAACTGCACAAGAATCTTTCAGTTCTCCATGAATGGACATGTCAAATTCATTATACAAAATGGAAGCTTAGAAACTAAATGCATGACTGCAAATTATCCTTTTGATCTGGTCAAGAATGTGAATTTACAGTCACAGCTTACTGATAGATTGTGTCTACTTCCTGGTGTATAGGTCCACCATGCCAGACATTCTCCTCAGGATTTCCCCTCGGCTTCCTCTACCTTAACTAGAAAACAATACTGCCACACCCATCCCTGTCTTAGCATTTTTTTGCTATGCCCTGAGGACACTTGTTTCCCTATGCAACAGTTCCTTTTTCCTGTCTCTGGTGGAAGTCAGATGGCTCAGAGTGTTTTTCTTTTTCAATAAGGTATTGTTTTATATGTCCTTAAATGGTTCTTCAAAAGACGTGATCTGCAACATCAGATTGTCTATTTATAGATCAAACAGATATAGCTTTATGAGGTTCATATTCTTCTAGACATAAATATTCCTTATCTCTGAGCCTTACAATACTGTACAATCTTCAAAGGGAGCAATGATCAAGATGCGTTTTGTTCGCCACGGCACTGAAACAAGCTTTAATAAAGGGAATACCTGAAGAGACCAAGTACAGTCAGCAGCATCGCCTCGAACAAGACCTTTATCTTTCCTTCAGAGTTACTCTGTTTTTATATGACTGATAGCTTTGAAGGATTTACGGACCTTTACTGGTGATCATCAAGTCACGCGTATAGTTTGATTGGTAGTAAGGCTGCAAAGGGACAGCACATTTCCAGAGATGTTACAAGAGAAGCTAAACAACACTAGGTCTCCTGATATATATATATATATATCTTTGTTTACAATATTTATTTTTAAATGTTGTCTCAATTATTGCTCTGTGTTTATTGTTATGCGCATTCCACCGAGTCAAATTCTTTGTATGTGCAACGTAATTGTTCTGATTTCGATGTTTAAGTTAAAAGAATGCCCATTTCTCTGAATTGTTACCGTGCACTGCAATCAGCAGATGAACAAATCACTTTCCAGCATCCCAATTAATAGGAATTCAGTGACACGGCTCTGCATGCACAGTGCATTCTTTCATCACATGTGCAGCCCACAACAATGCAAACAATAGCCAAAGGACTACATGCCACCAGGTATGTTTTAAAGTACTCAGTTTATTTCTTGTAAACACATTCTGCTCGTTAGCTGTTACAACGTGGGATGTAGCTCGTTTGAGCATGCTCACTGGAGTCTCAATTTATTTCTAATCATTCTTGATTGGAAAAAAAATTATGAAATTTCATCTTTTTTTTTTGCCAGTTAGCTAATTCAATATACAACATATTTCCCATTGATTGTATTTGACAATATAATGGATTTAAATTGTGTGCCTATGATAGTAATTTTTGGTTTTAGTTTTATTCCAGTTATTTCCAATAAAATCTCATACGTTTCCATTTATTTCCCTTAAAGTTTGATCCTCAAATATTCCTGGACTTTTGCGACCCTAATTGGGGTTTAATATGATTTCACAGAGCCGTGTTGGTTATGCAAGTGTGTTCTAAAAAATCCATTTCATAAGCCAGAAATTACAACACCGATAAGTACAGGCTGGCATTGATCAACAATCTTATTCAATACCCACTTAATGTGTCACCATCATATTTTGTGGGTAATAAGTAGTGCCAGTGCGGTTTCATTGGTAAAAATCCAAAACACACTGCTGTGCATTGCTGTTACTCATTACTTCTTTGAAACCAGTGATGCTACATTTTATTAATGTTTTTATGTAACGGGGGAATCAAGGTTAAAGTCTTTCTTTCATTGTCAATATAAATTCTTGCATAACTGTGGTGCAACAGTGCTCATTGTCCATTACAGAGTTTATTTTTCATTTTAGTTATGGTTAGAAAAGAAAACCACTGGTACAAGTCAGTAGAGAATACACGCAAAAAAAAAATGTTTTCAAAGTATTTCATAATAAAGAGATTATACCATGAGGCTCACCCTGACAGCGGACATTATTTTTATGCCTTTACATACCATGTAAGAACATGTTTGGTGTTTGAGTGAGTGAATGAGACAGAGGCCAACCCAGAAAAAGACTATGAAACAGCAAGTGCATAAGTAAGACAGAGAAAATCCAACTGCTCACAGATCCCAAAGGAATCTGAATCCCCTAATGGACTGAATCCTGCATTTTTTCTGGCTCAGTGAGCAGTTATGAACTGTCTGCACAACATAGAACATGGCAGAGGAACCATTACTCTCTGCTCCACTGTTCTGTATACATCGCCAACAACAAGCAATGGGAATCACATTGCAGCATGAATAAACGTCCAGCTCCAGACCAGCGTTGGCTTCAATTAACAATAATCTGAATTTATTCAATGAGAAAAATTTCACCAGACTGGTACCAATGTGGCCCTATTTTTAGCCTAAAAAAACCTCTTTCAATTCAACTGACACTAATAGTGTTGAACACTCTTCTTTAATGATCAGTTATTTAGTTTTTTTTATGATTACACGCAACATCTATGTTATAAAACTACGAGTTAAATCCTGCACAGAGCACATATTCTCTTTGGAACCGGAAACAGTCTTTTTAGATGTATTTGTCCAGTGGCACAAAATAAACACTCGATCCTGATATCAAGACTCATATGCTGAATCATTTTCTAACTCTTGATTAGACCCAAGACTGCATTGAAGTCTCCTCCCCAACCTACCAAGCAAGCCAAGGCCACAGCATGGTTACCTAAGAAGCTCATACATAACCCACAGCTAACAGTGGGATATGTAGCTTTTTTTGGACTTTTAGTCCAAACTAAGTGAAGGAAACGGCTGCGTATTTGATGTCGAGTTAAACATTATTCTATCACAATTTTATAATTTCCACGTTAAAGTTTTGTATTTTTCTTCTCCAGCATACTTATGGTCGCGTAAATCTGTGCCTTTAATTTTAATTTAATTTTAGAAGACAAACTAATGCCTGGATGTTATAGCCAATCCACAAAGTGCAGTTGGCATTAAAACCCAATACATAGACAGTTAGTACTGACATCGAACTTTATGAGTGTTGGTTGCCTAATATGTAAAGATGGGGCCTCATTACAATAACTTCCTGAGTCTGGAATCCTATCGTATCGCATGACTGCTATATAATTCAACTCTTTTTTCATCCATTCAGTACGCAAGCTTCTTATACAGTATCATAGTCCACTTGTACTTATACTTCAGCATAAACAAAGTTAAAACATATCATCATCAGATAATGACTCTGTCACATATTAATTGGCAGGGAGATCTGTTGCAGTTCTACTGATTTCTCTCAAGTTGCATCATCTCTGTTCACCGGGCAGAGGAGGTGACAGGAAGAGCTTTGGAGGAGGAACAGAAACGAGAACAAAATGAGTCACGTGAAAACCCAACTGGTGACGTTAAAGGGGAGAAAACACATGTTTTTGAAGCCGGCTCAGATGACAATGTTGATAAAATGCTGATAAAAAACAAAAAGGGTCAAATTCAGTTGTGTAAACTTTTTATTTTTATTTTTTTAAACAAAAACTGCTAAACTATGTGTGCACACAAAGTGGTTACACCACAGAAAATACAGAAAACCCTTTAATTTTTAATTATTATGAAAGGACTACACTAACCTTTATACATCCGTTTGTTGGGATGAATTCTTTTTGATGAATGTACTGAGACCTCTTCAGATGATTTTAAGTTGAATGTGCATATGAAAATACTTAAAACCGTGGTTATTTAAATCATATCTGAAGAACAATAGGGCCATGTGAAAACATGAGGCAGCAAACTGTGCATAATACACAAGGTATCAATTCAACATTCAATAAAAAACAATATTCCAGTAAAGAGCTTGTTCTTTTGTTTGAATAGGATACGGAGACGTTTTGCTCATGAGCTGCGCTGCAGTTGAATCCCAGCAGAGTTTAAACCTGGTAAAGACCCAGCTGCTTCTGTTCTGTACCATATGGTATCAAATGTTGGTCAACTCAAGTGTGAAGAAGGTGACTACCCTGGGACAAAACTTTCAAATTATTTCCTGAACAAATAAAAATGAAAGTAAAATGTCTATCCTTGGAACAATATGGTTGAGACACTGGAGTGTAACGCAAGCTGACAACATAAAAAAGGACCTCAATTTAGGATCCACTCACCTCGGTGAAATTATTGAGTTTGAATCGACCATGAGAAGCAAGTAATTATCAGTCTCCTCATTCTCAAATTTCAGTATTTCAACCGAAAAGGGAAAATACACAATTAACCTGCAAAAGAATGTTCTGTTCACTATTTTGCTCTTCCAAAATGTGCTCTATGGAGCGTTTCCAGGATTTACATCATCAGCTCTCGGCTTTGCAGTTCTATGCCTTTGGGAGAAACTCCTGTTCTCAAATATTAATTGAGCCATTTAACACAGTTACAATAAATTCATTTGTTAATTCAGTATTATTAAGAGGTACCTTTCAGCAGCGTTGGTGCTTTGTTGCAGAATATCCCGATTCCTAAAAGGAGCGAAACATTAATGCTATCACAAGGACAGGCTGGTCAATCGATAGAAGCATGTGACACACAGCCGGACACAAACGAGTCGCTTTGACTCAATTCTCACAACGTTTGCTATGTTTCTTTTAAATACTGGATAGGTAAGAGGATGAAAAATAACATATAGTAATTAATTCATAGCTGCTAAAAAGTTTGACTGAATGATACTAATGAGCTGCTGGTTCATTTATAAGCATGTGAAAAATCCTCAGTGATCCCTGGCCTGCAGGTACAGGCTGAATGGAAAGAAGACTGGGACCACGTGACCGTAACATTTTTATGGCTAGTGCAGAGGAAAACCAATGTAATGGGACCTTGAGAGACATGTCAACGAGCAAGCCAAGCACAGGGATGTTTTGAATAATAATGGTGAGCACATCACTTTCCAGCCAGTGGGATGGACCTACTTCGGATGGAATGAGACAAGATAAAAGGGCAATACTCAGCAGGTCTCGTCTGATATTACACAGCGAACATGTAAAGCCCCTCTCTTCTAACCAGAACCAGGACTAAGGTGCATTAAAAGAAGAGGTTTCCAAATGGGACTATGGGACTCAGATTAACAGAGGTTCTTCTGGGTCAGTCCCCACTATAAAGGACCAACCCATAAGAGAAAGCCCCTTTCCTCAGGTACAGACTGATTGCAATAGGGCTAGACAATAAGTTAAGTGTAATTCATCGCTTACTGATCTGTGTTTTTCTTTAAATATTTAGAATTTAATACAAATAATACCTTTATGAAAATGTTGTGGAATATGGAAATCGAAAGTCTGTTGAATTCTTCTGCTGTCGTACTGACAAGAAGAAATACCCGACTGCATGTAAGACGTACTGATTGTGGTCACATCTATTTAGTTGTAGCACACAGGAGAGAATCATGCACGCTGCTACAATCTTACAATTAGGCCAGCCAGCAGATTACTTTTCAACAGCATGAACACACAAAAACAATCAAAAGCACAATCTCGATCAAACTGATCGTTGACGGGATTTTTTCAAATGTAGCAGCGGTTTAAGCGCAGTCGGCGTGCGACACCGAACTGTTACGTCAGACTTACACATTATTCAAGTCAGGTCAACACTGAGAAGCTGGAAATTGAATTTTGCTCGCGTTCTGATCAGATCTTAACCGGGAATTGATCAAGCAAAATTGTCACAGTTGAGACTTGCGGCGTTGAGTGCTAACTGCATCAGCACGGGTCGGCATCTGATAAGGCCTCCATGATGAGACGGTTTCAGAATACTCGCCGGCTTCAAACGCTCTGCCTGCACTGCGAGTTGAATTAACATACGAGCTGCCAATTTAATATGATTTTTACTGCCGACTTAGTAACTGCTACAAAACAGCTGAGCTGATTCATAGGAGCCTCTTAAAATCCCTGTCAAATAAGCAAAAAGTTATTTCTTCTTGTATTTAAATACAGTTAAAACAAGAGTGTTTTAACTAAACTACATAATAACTATGTTAATATAGAGCTACATTGTGGTTAATATGATGTAACTGTTACAATAACACTCACACAGAGTTCCCACAAAATAGCTGTTAGATGTTCTTATCTTGCAAACAGAACTAGACTCTGGCAGGATATCAGTTTGTGATTTTAACATTAAAAAAACTTTCCAGTTTGTAAAGTCAACAACATTAACTTCCTAGATCAAATAAGAATGAGAGAAGACTCACAGTGTTAGGGATAATGTAAACACAAACCTCTTCTTATTATCGACCATAAGACAGACATATCAAATATCTGGTTTGTGCAGGAAATTATTACCCAAAGAAAATATCCAAATGTAAGCTCTACTAAGAGAGCTGTACGATGGACTGCAACTGACAATTATTTGTGAAAAAGGACCATCACAGTTTTCCAAGAACCGAGGCTGTAAGCATGTCTTGTTTTGTTCAACCAGCAGTCTGTTAAGACAAGGAAAAGCAGCAATAACCATTAAGTTACTTCCATTAACTGAGCTTCACAAGAAAATATACTATTCCATGATCCCAGAAAGTACATTTCTTGTGAGAGCAGTAATTTTCAATAAACATACATTCTAATAGTAAAAGTCAGCAATTTAGTATATTTATATAAGCCGATACTTTCGGCTTATTGAAAATATATTATCAACGTCAAAGAGTCTGAGGCTTGATGCTGTAGATTCCAATTTACTAGGATAGCGGTGCAGAAACGTCATTATTAATAACTGAATTGTGCTCAGTGGTCAGCCTGTCCTTTAATCAGAGGATCGATGGTTCGAGCCCCGCCTCCGCTAGTCCACGTCAATGTGTCCTGAGCAAGACACTTAATCCCGAATTGTTCCCCGTGTGGAGTGAAAAAAAGTAAGTCGCTTTGGATAAAAGGCATCGGCTAAATGTAATATTTAAATATGTATTATCCTTTCTGCGCTTCACTTGTTATTACAGTAAAATGTGAATGCAACTCATGGTAATGTCATAGAGCCACCTCTCCCATTAACAGGGCAGAGCTGTAATTACTGCCAAGCCGCTTGAGCTACCCTTGAAATACCTGGGTGAGGCAAGCAGCGCTTGTAAATCAGTCACACTGGAGCTGACAAGTGAATACGCAATGATTCAGGTTAGTGGCTGATCGCTGCAGGCAGCCAGAGACGCCTTGAAACACATGCAGCCGACGTGAGTGAACGTGTGACGGCGGCAGGACCCCGATTCAAAGATGGCTGTCGAAAGATGTTTGATAAATTACCCCATAACTGCCAGCGGCGTCGGGTTGGCCAACGGGGCTTGCGCTCCAGCATGAAAGCTCCATTGCTCAAAGATACTAGTGGTTAAACAACAATCTGTGGCTGGACGATTTAGGCTAAATGATGGTAGGAAAGTCTGCAATAGCGGTTTCTAGAGTGACATTGTGAATAATGAATTAGACAATGCGAGGCAATATCCGCAACATTTACATCACCGCATTTCTTCATGGGAACTTTATTCTACCAACTTATATAAAAGACAATGTGCCGTAGACTTTGTTTTGCCGAGTTCTATAAAGTTACGTTTCTTGTTCAAGGCCGAGGGTTCAGTTTCCTTGCTTCTACTGTGTATTTGATTGTAAAAATAAAAGATACAACAAGCAATGACTACAAATACACATTCGAGTAATGGTATTTATATGGACAGATGTAGTGTAGCATATACAACATTCATTATTTAATACAATTATTCAGACTTCAGAATGGAAACATGTGTTGGGAAACTATTTAGACGCACAATGATGACCACGTTAGCGTTAGCAGCGTGCAGCACTAAGTACTTGCTATACAGGGGGCATATCGAAAACATACTTTTACTGAAATATACAATATAACATTTTATCACTTCAAGACTTCAGGGAAAGCCTCTAAAAGTCTTGAATATCAATATATAACCTATTCATAGTCATAATATAATAAGTATTCTAAAGTGAATCTACTACCTCACACAGACATTTAACTGTGTGCCAAGTCATTAAAGCTGATCTGAACAGATCATCACTGTTTAATGTAAACGTAGGTATGCACGATGTAGCGTGCGAACATGTACTGTGGACACCATAGAAGGAAAATAGGAGTAAAATTGCGAGCTGGGACAACAATTTACAGCCCCACTAATGTGTGTCGTCACCAGAACAACTAACAACATTCGTACATGTTCTTTTGTACAAGTCATATAATCCTAGAAAACCATTAAATGTGCGTTTTATTCCAATTTTATCTCTATGATGGAAACGTTCTGAAATCTGACAGAAATTACAGACCGTTCATAAATCGCTCTTTGGCACAAAAAGTAAAAGTTGAGACTTTAAGACTTTATATAAAAAGTGACCAACATAACAATCACATTACATATTAAACACAAACACTGTATAGAGAGAGAATGAACGAGCACATGGTTGCTCAGTATTGTACTTTGACCAATTTATTCATACACATTTAATCAAAATGGCTATAATTTAATGGTTTAATTCTGCAAACTTTCTTTTAACTTTGATTTGACAAGAGCTCTTTATTGGATATTAAGTTATTTTACTCACAAGTATTATTGTTTTTTTTATTCTAGTCGTTTATGCTTATTTAGGTTTGATTTTTTACCTTATGTACAAGGTAAGTTTTTTCTTTAGATAGCTTTTAGTTTAGTTTAATTATTTGTAGTTGTCTAGATTTACTCTTTAGATTGTTTAGTGGTTTATAAATTGGGTAATGCTGTGGGCACCTGGGGTTTGTAGATAGTAGTAGGCGGGTACAGGACCAGCATGCACCTGGGTAGGCCTATAGTTTTTTACCAGCACAGGAAAGGCAGCATTGGGAGTTCCTTTGTTCTTTTGTGTGTTTGCTTGTTTTGTTTAGTTACAATAAGTTATCAGAAAACCAAATCCTGCATGAACCCTGCATTCTTCTCGCTGTGTAATCTACATACCCACGGTGCATCAGTGGCCCTTTGATTTATGTTTATTTTCTTTGATTTATTGGACAAATAGCCACTACAAATACACTATGTTGAGTTTCAACATGTCTCTGCTCCTCATCGCTTGTACTGCAGTCAAAAAAAGAGAAAAGTGATCCCACCTCTCAACCGTCACATTTCAAATGAGGAACAACTGATTGTGTGAACTGTGAATTTTGCTTTTCGTTTCTGTTGCCTTAACAAAAGCAAATATTCTGTTATCCTTTTACAGACGGTACATGAAGAAATCAAACTCATCAAAATTATTCTACATTGATTATGAAACAAAAACTTCCCCCCTTGGCTGTGGTGCACTGAACCTGACTGAATGATATAATATAATATGATGACGATGAATCCCACAGAGAAACTTGTCTTGGACTCGCAGCACTGCTGGTCCACCATAATTCATAACATATGGTTTTCCCTTTTTCGCAGGGCGATATCACAAACAGAGTTTGTTTTCCTCTCCCATCAGAGCTGTGAAATAAGTGTTATTTACCAAGCGATGGCGAGACCGTCTTTGTGCGAGTGGATCTGAGATGAGGTGTGAAGTGGGAAGAACAGTGGAGCCGCTGGGGCCCATTATTTCTCCTGCCACGGGCCGCCCAGATACAACACTGTTACAGCTTACTGGACGCCACGCGTAACAGCCTTAGTATCACACAGTGGATCCTAAACATACTCTGCTCAATCTTTCTTTCAGCAGTGAGACCACTACGTCATTTAATATTTCAAGTGCATGAAAAGTTATAATTTAAGGCCAAACACACAAAGTCTGCATACCTCTGGCTAGGCTGTATTCATTCCTAAAATATCTAAATAATAATTGGGGATGTACAGTTATGGAGTGAAATATTTTTCCATTCAACTTTGTAGAATATTCTGCTGACTAACAAACAGGCAGACTCCCTAACAGAGGCATTACTATAGAAAGAGGGTTGTCATAATAAAGTGCTAACCCACCCAACATCTATCTGTCGATTACCGAGCATTAACCCTATGGAGGTTTAAAATAAGGCTGTTTAAAGTGGGTAGTTTTGTATTCCATGGAAAGGATGTGGTCATGAGTTGAGGTCAACATTAAAACATTACAGGCGGTTTGAATCAAAACATCCATAAATAATTGACTAACCACTCCTGCAACAGAAGGATCTGTATCTGGTGAACTCAAAAAGGACAGTGTGAGGATTTAGAGAAGCTGCGCACTTGCCACCATTGGATGAATGAGTGGGAGGGTGAGTGTAGATTGTTTTGGGTGGAGCATTACTATTAGCAAAAAGGTGCTATTTTGTCAACCAAGGAGTGCAAGCCTCCCTTCAGCTGTTATTACGAGAATATGGTTGGTGTTGTCCCGACCACATCCTCCCATCTCTCTTCAGAGAAGCAGCTTAACAAGAACTGAAGGCTCTGCCTGACTGTGAAACAGGCCGCCTTGTTAACACTAGGCCAACCCTCCACAACCACCTTCTGCAATAGACCATCAGTCACAGCTGTCAAAAGCAACAACAACTGCCTTCAAGAATATATTGGCATACAGACAAGGGCACGGCTTACTGCATTCTTGATTTCCTTGATAGCCTTCAGATTGGATTCGCATTCACACAAGGATAAAATGTGACTTATGACATTTTTTGACTTTTTCAAAATCTACATTTAACTTAAAATGCTACTGTCATTTTTCACATGACTGTTCTCTGCCTCACAATATTATCTACACTTACTATTTGGTCTGTTGGTAGTACGAGCAGTAATACATAACTTGTATTATGTACAATATTGTTTCTATCCTGATTAAGAACTGCACTTGCTGCATCAACCCAAACCTTGGTAACAGTCCATGGTCTCTTAAACAGGACATCTATTTTTGTATTCAACCGTTATCATCAGTCATCATCATAATCATCATCACCATGATCACCATTTGGGCAGCTGTGGCAAAAGAGTTAGAGTGGGCCTTCCACTGGTC
Source organism: Clinocottus analis (assembly GCF_023055335.1). Taxonomy (NCBI): domain Eukaryota; kingdom Metazoa; phylum Chordata; class Actinopteri; order Perciformes; family Cottidae; genus Clinocottus; species Clinocottus analis. The sequence goes on along the minus strand of NW_027176251.1, from coordinate 12,176,783 downwards.
AAAGATTTGCGGTTCAATTCCTGCTTGTGCAAAATACTGAACCCCAAATTGCTCACGAATGCTGTCCCATCGTTGTGTGTGTTTGTGAGTGTGAATGAGCTTTTTGGATAGTTGCTAGGAAGGTGCTATATGAATGCAAGTCCATTTAACATCGCTGTTGTGAGTCCCTGGATGTTGATCCATCTTTGTGTGTTGTTGTTGCTAAGCAAAACACCAACAACATTTCATATTAACTCGCTGTGCATTTCACTTATTTCTCATGCTTTGTACTAGTGGCTTTCGTTGTGTTGTCTGATATGGCACTTACTAACTTGAAGGTCATTGACCATTTCAGAATCATTTCTTGTCAAGGTCGGAAAATGTGCCTTCCCCCAGAAGGAGCTTTGGTTTTGGTTTGGTTACTTTATTTGTACCCGTAGGCAGACTTGGTTTGCAGTAGAAAGCGAGGCATCCATCTGGAAAAGGTGCCTGACTACAGTGTACTTTCGCTCAATTCCTGGATCATGATTATGCTATTTGATCCCATAGACACCCAATACAGCCCAATACTGCTGTTTGACATAACTTCAGACCGAATGTATTAAAAACGTCTTTCCTAAGGAATGTATTGGTTTCTGACTGAGGGAAAGTGGGAAACACACTAAAATTCCCCAAAACTACTGTATCTCTAAATTATTTCTTCATCTAAATTGCACATATGTTGGCTATTCTATGCAATTTGAATATGATAACTTATATAATCAGTATATTAACATGTTTTTTGAAACTCAGTTTAAATATTTCTGCACCCAAGAGCGCAGAGTTCTTCATAGATCTCTTTAATTCTGCTCATGAAGTACACCAAATTGATGCTTTTTATTTTTTAAATGTACAACATGTTCTATCTACAGGCAAGATTGTGTTTTATCAATGAGCAATCATGTTCAACAATCGTAAAATTGGACAAGGGCATTGATCTTAACAAGGGCAGCAATCAGAGATTTTCCAAAGAATTTATCAGTCTCTTCTTAAAAAAATAATTGAAAAACAGGTTGAGTTTAATCCAAAAAGTCTTCAAAAAAGGAGTTAAAATTGTATTGACATTTGTTTTATTCAAATACGCTTCTGCATGTTTCGACAGAGCCTGTAGCTCAAAGGGGTGAACACATCACAGAAACAAATCACTTTCAAATGGCCGCGAACTGAGACAGGTCCTTGTGTAGTGAGAGTTTACTCGGGACTTGACCAAGCAGAAATGTCAATATTATCCCCATCAATCTGCAGACAGAGGGCACGTCAGAGCTCAACATCCACAATGTGTCAAAAATGTGTTGCCTGTAAAAAAAAACCTTCCCCGCTAAAGGATGAGGATGGAGAACTCTCACTGAAGCATTAAATCATAGACCAGATAACGTAATAATGGTATTGATCGCACACGTGGTAGTGAACGACTAAACCAAATTCAGTCAGGCAGACGTTGACATTTGAAAAGTGAGTCTCAAGTAATTCCTTACACAGATGATGCATTTTAAATCTAGCGGGCCCTAGAGGGAATAACAGCTCTGAATACTAATTCACTGACCTCTAAACATCCAAATGTAAACAGCAGCAACATAAGAGGGATACTTCTCTGACATCTCACAATGTATATGGTACGCTGATATTCTCTCGGGGTAGAGCCCAGTTAGTGTGAAGAATAATGTTAGAATAACCCCTTTGTTCAGTGTAACCATGTCACTACTCGTCACCATTTCCAAACTTACTCCTTGAGAGTTTTATAGCCAAAATGATGACAGCTGCAGCAGCAAAGGTAAGACTTACACTACAACGTTGCTGACATTAACTAGAAATAATCAGGGTTTTGCATTTAATCCAAAAAAAAATCAATATTCCTAATATTCCACTAATATTCAAGTGTGTACTTTGATCAACATAAGCAGTGGCAACATTTTTAGAGGCCACCATCTCCTTCTTTCTTTGGTTCAACCACCTTCTTGAAAAAGGTCAGAGAAGCAATAAGTGTGCACATCCAAACATACGTCGATATCCAAGTCTTTCACGATGTCTAAAAGGAGATGTGTTTCTGAATGCGCTGTATGCATGTCAAAGGAATGTTTCTAACACCACAAATAATATTGGCACATTCCACATGTCTTAATTGTAAAATGCTGCATTCAGAGTAACACCTAATTCGGATTATCCAAAACAAAAAATGTTGTTTACCTGACCCCTTAGAAATTCAGAATATTGCCATATTGCTGAATTTCAGTGTGCATGTTAACGTAGTGAATGTTTTGAATAGGCTTTCAACACAGTGTAGATTGTTGCAATCTGAGGAAGTGTCATCATCTTTGGTAACCCTGAAGCAATACCAACACCCTATACTCTTGAGACAAGTACAGAAAATTGCAAAGCTTCTGACTAAAAGTCTAGGACCAAATAGGTGAAAAAAATATGAATTGGTTAAAAGGAATGTTTGTTGTTTGCATAACCCCTTTAAAACACGTATAGATTTTATCATTCATAAGAGACTTGGGTGTCTGGCCCAGGGATTTCCTCTGATGCCCTGTGTGACTTTTACGGCTATAAGGGGAATCTTATTGTGTTCCTCACCACTATATTCATACTATGCGAACAGTAAGACACACTTTATCAATGTCGAGGCAGACCCCATCATTAATCAGTGCGCGAGCGTGTGAGGTCAACATACAAGACATCCAGGAGCACTGCATCACCATTACCATCATTCTACATTATCTGCTGCTGCACTGAACAGTCTGGACTGCATCTACTGCTTTTCACTTCATGGACACTCCCTATCATTCTCTCTTAAGTGCAATATTTAATTGCATGTTTGCCGTCTCTCTACAAAAACACACCCCATTAAACGTCTGTCCACTTTCATCCATGCGCAGGCTTTAATGTATCATTTTCAAATATATATTAAACATAACCATTTCAGCCTCTATATTATTGGTATAATGAACATAGCACCTTCAACCACATGCTTTTTATTGCAAGAGTTTATGGATATGCTTTTTCTGACATACCTCTTTAATGACTGTAATGCACTTCCCTGCTATTGCAATGTGTATATAATATATCCATGTTCCCCTTTTTGGAGCCATAACGATCCTCCAATCCCATGCTGTGCATACCCACAGCCACGCACATGTAGTTAGATTGCTGACAATCCAGATCAAGAAAAAGAGAAGCACTGCTCTACAAATTCCATGCAAAAATATTCAGACAAAGTACAGGATGTGCTTCTGGGGATCCTATTACCGGCCTATAGTGTGAAAACCACCTATTTCACTGACATGTTACGCGTAACCGTGTCATAGGCGAGATTAGTGGGGAAAAGGAAGAGAGGTATGCAAGAGGGACTAATCAAATTAAAAGCAGAGGGGCTATGCATTTGCAACTTACAACACCCTGCGTGCGTGCAAAATGTGCAGGCTAGCCCACCAGAATGAATGGCATAAGAAACGGGATCGTAACTCCAATGTTTACCTTAATAATGCTGCTCCTGCGCGGTATTTCAGGTTTGCCGTCGGTTCCCACAGAGGTGTTGGCGGCATCCACCCCGGCTTCGCTGCCAGGTGCGACGACGGATCCCGAGCCGACCATATTGTCCGATATCCCACAGTCTCCATTCAAGAACAACACTTCGCAATGCGTCTTCCCAGCGTCTTCGTCGCTGGGCACGGCTGTATTCCCGCGATTCAATGGAGACAGGCTGCCGTCTTTCCCAAACTCCGCCATAGGCACTTTCGAGCACATCCACACGCGTGCGTGCACGCACACGCACGCACGCACACACAAACACACACACACACACACACAGAAGCTGCTGGGTTGCAGAGCCTTATGTTTCAGCTTTCCTCCGGCCTATCGCCTCGTTGTAACATTTGCACGCAATTCTGCCATATCATCTCTCGGTGCACATGTCGGTCGGCTTCCAGCAGTCAGAGAAAGAGAGAGAGGGGATCGCTCCGTGCACCGTGCGCTGTGAGGAGAAACACGGAGATCAGCAATACCAGGCAACATTAGTAACAGCGGTATACGTTGATAGTAGCGGCTGTGTGTGTGTGTGTGTGTGTGTGTGTGTGTGTGTGTGTGTGTGTGTGTATATGTGTGTGTGGGGGGGGGGGGGGGGGGATGGAGGACGGGGGGGGGGGCGAACGGGGGGACGCGGTGAGCGACGTTATCGTATAGTCACAGACGTTTACTGTAGAAGTTGACCGATTTTTTTTTAGCACATTTCCCCCGTGTTGCCGTTGTGTTTTTACCGTAGTACCCCCCTCCTCCTTTGTTTAACAGCAGTCTGGTGACGTTAAGTTGTATTACATTAAAAGCATGTTTAGTTCGTTATCAGTTCATATAACTCGCCCCCCCACACATTAAAAAAACCTAAAACTCACGCGCTTACCGTGACGTCCAGCAGCGTCGCGTGCTTGCCGTTTGAACGGACTCGTCTCTCCGTGAAAAGTCTTCCGGCTAAGTTGTTGCTGCAACAGAGAGCAGCAACGGGCAACCCGCGCTGTTGTGCACTGAACCGAGCTAGCTAGTTAGCTAGCCCCCACACTCGCTAGCTGAGTGAAGTTAGTTTTTTTTTTTTTTTTTTTTTTTAACAGCCGACACAAAGTCCAGTCAATACAACCCCCGGTTGTTAAACAGAGCTAAAAAAATTTCTTCCAGCGTCAGTTAATCGCCACAAAACAGTTGTTTAAGTAAAAAAAAGAACAAAGAAGTTGCTCTTAAGGTACCTCTGGACAGACTGAAGTGAAGTCGTTATGAGCAACAACACAACAGGCGAAGTATCAATCAAACCTAATTATTATTTTTTTATACAGGCTAGATACGCCCCCTTTTTACATTCACGCAGAGCACGTGAGTTAAACCTTTACACTCGTAAAAAGGACATTGATCTGACTTTTTTATTATATAATTGTTTTAATTTTGGTCCTTAAATATATTTTGTATTATTTTTTTGCATCTGTTTTGATTGTAAAGTAGAATAGGTGCAGCAACACTACAGCATGTACAGTTTAAGTTAGTGTTCAATACCTGTCCTTAGGTTGGACTTTAAAGTACACAATACCTGAAAACATATATATATATATATATATATATATATATATATATATATATATATATATATATATATATATATATATATATATATATATATATATATATATAGGAAGAAGAAGCAAGATGAAAGGTTATACCAACAAACCTTTACTGGGTTGAAATGGCAACCTCACTGGGTCTAAATCAGGGTGGTAATAGTATATAGTAATATAGGCTTTATAATTGTTCTTCTTGTTCAGCATGATTGTGCCTGTAGTTCATCTTCTTTTCTGCGGTATTGCTGTTGATGTCAGCTTTATTCAGAAGCTACATCTGATATCCGTCAAGGACAGCCAGAAAAGCTCACATAACATTTTATTTTCCTGTTTCATTGTGTTCGAGGTCTTCCTCTTTACGTGGACAAGCGGATGGAGACCATGAACTAATCTTAACGGTGATGTAACAGCCTTCACTGACAAAAAAAACAGAAAATGTGTGCTCTTCTAATGAAACCTGCACAGCAACTGATCTGTGACCAAAAATGATCTTCCATGGAGATGATCCAGAGGTTGAGCGCATGCCTAACATGTAGATCTTATAGCCTCTTTCTGCCTCCTATAGCCACTTATAGACTCATACTTATAGGCTCTTGTATGAGAGACACAAAGAATGAGTGATCAGGCATAACATTGTTTTATGCATTTTATTCATAAACTAGACACTGGGAAGCATGAGGTTTGGTGAGTTGTACAACAGAGCTATCTGCTGGTCTACAAGGGTTATTGCTTGTTTTTGGTTATTGTACAGTGGAGAGAGTATTTGACAATACATTGCCAATTGAACATTTATTTTTCTAGCCAATCTTGTAGACCAATGGCTTCCAGCCGATGTCTTATTGTGACCCCTTGTTTCCCTTTGCATATGTCATCTGGTTTTGAAAACGTCAGCGTTTCACTTCAGGAGTCCTAAAATAGTTTAAAACAAATCTTTGTCGGAAAAAAAAACCCTGTGCAAATGTAAATATAAATAAATATAACCTTTGGCTCCTGACCATCAGGTTTGAGAGCACTGATGAATTGATTGTTTATGTATGGAAAGTTGATATTTAAAGAAAATGACTACTTCACTAACCGAGCAAAATAAAAAGACACAAGAGGGTGCCTCTGATTTTTAAAGTTTAGCTAGTTGCTTCTGGTTCATGTAAATGAATGCAAATATGTTTAATTTCTTAGATGTTGACGTTAGAAGGTGGCACTGTGAGCCACAGTCAGGTGCCATTTGACAAACATGATAATTCTTTCAGTGTTGTATCTCCAACCACAGCAAAAATTCAATTTTTTTGATCATATTGCAAAAGTAATTTATAAAACACTTGTATTTACTGTTAATGTAATAATAATAACACAAAATGGCCACTTGATGTTGTCACATTCATATTATATGGAGGAAAGAATTACATCAAATTGACACATAACTCAAGCCTTTACATGTTTAATTCTCATCAACCATAACAAAATTACATTTTTGTGTAGAATTAATATTATTAATTCATATTATGTTGTGCTCGGGTGAATTAACAGTAAAAACCCATTACCTGCTTTCATTTACTCATTTCTGCAATTAATAAAGTCATGTGGGATAAGTGTCCTATGGGGTTTTGATTCGAAATATATATTTAAAAACACCCCGAAACATCTACTAAAACAAATGGCAATCAGACCTTAGCTCAATTTTCCCAGACATATGCACTTTGCTTGTGTCATGTATGATTATAAGCTCACACGGAATTAATTACAGTTGCAGTATAGTTTGTTTCATAGACGGAGAGTCAACAAAGATGGAAACAGTCTGAACCGCTACACTTTGCTGACTCAGTTGCTCCTCTTCAGGCTATTGGAATGATTTCATCGGCACATTTGCACGAAGCAGGACACCACGAAAGAACCACACTATTGCGGCATCCGGATGTGGCTTTCAAGGTTGGACAGTTGATGTATTTGTTTATGTAAGGACAGGGGTTGGCTGAAATGACACAATGGAGAGGTCAGCTCATTGCCTCAGGAGACAATCGATATATTCGTCATAGAAAAGAACATCATAACATCTGTTTCTTACTGCAGAGTTTGTCTTCACAGTTATTGGGACAGGAAGCGCACGGGAGTCCAGCCTTGTAAGGTGGCCATCCCCAGAAGTTTCCTCTGTTCAACAAATTAAAAACTGTTTTTTTTTCTCCCTTGACTCAGAAATAACCTCTAAATTAAATATATAGACACTTTTGCTGTTCTTCTTTTAATTTTTACTTCCACCACCGTCAAGCTCACCCAGAAGTTATACGGCAAAGTCATATGGAGGGTCACTTACGCTCGGTAATAATGGCAGCCATAGAAATAGATGTTGTTTGGGCACTTAGTCATTCCACAGCCAATTTTGTAGGAGCTGTTCCACACCACCTGACAACAAATATAACACTTTACTTTGATAGTAATGCATATTGCCTTTCATGACTCATTTATGTTTTTTTCTTTTTTAACAATTTGTTTAATTTGCTGTGTACGTTTACTTATAGCAAAAGTGTGAAAACTGATCAAATGATATATGTCTTTACAATACAATAATAATAATAATAATAATAATAATAATAATAATAATAATAATAATAATAATAATAATAATAATACATGTTTTAGTTATATAATACTTTTTTTGAATATACTATATCCCTCCCAGTTTGATTAAAGGATATGAATTTGTTGGTGAAAGCAGAATTTGTCCCACTAATTTTGGACAGACAATTATGCATAAAATGAATATTTAGGAGCATTTTGAAAGCTAGAATCCAGAGACACAGTCTCTTACCCGTCATGATTGTTAGACCTATATTTACAGGTCTAACTATTTGGAAGCGAACTGTTTCTTATCTACACACTCAGCTGATCCTGAGCAACATAGCATTCAATCAGAGTTGTGTTTCTAGTCACTTCATGGAATGTAAGTTGAATATTCACCATATTTAAACCCTGCTTTACTAACTCCTTTACTAAAAACAGCTGCCTGTTGAGACTGAAACTGAGACTCGAATGATGCAGAAAAAAACAAAACAATGAGCTGAAAGATGCCAAAACCCTGACGATTGCATTACATTTGCTCAGTTATTATAATAGAACAGGCAGCAACATTACCGTTCGCTGTTATTGCTGCTGTTACCACAAACTTTGTTTTACACAATTATCCTTGTTCACAGCTAAGCGGTACCTGTGTGTAGTGACCAGTATTTTGTCCGTTCTTGGAGCCATTGGGGTACACATAGTTCGACACCTCATTGTTCCAGGCGTTGATGACGCCCGTCCAGGGTACAAGTGAAGACGAATAGAACAGATTCTCACCCAGTTCATATCCTGCTCGTTGGAGAGAAACACGATTAATGTCTTTCTGCAAACACATAGTTTTATTTCCATGTCCCAGTGGATTACGTGATAATAAGCCTGGTGATAATAATCTCCTTCATGATAACATATCTCTGTGTAATTTGTAAAAAGAAGGTATTAAGACCGGAGATAAGATAATGTTCACCGTGACTCTGGCAATCAATCACAAGGTCACTCAGTTCACAGAAAACCTTTACTCTGAACGCACCTCTAAAGGTATTATCTAAGGCACTGGCATTTGTGGAGCGAGGTTAAAAGGAAACAAAAAAGAAAGAGGAAGAGTAAAGGAAGAAGAAAATATACCATTGAGCATGCGGGTGCTGGGTTTTCCGTGATTCAGAATACATTTGTCAACCCAGGCCTGAGCGCTAACTGCTACCTCCTCACTATAGCTCTGTGCAAGAGGGGAAAAATAATATCAATCGTTTAAAAAACACCCACAACCAGAAATCAGAAACAGATCTATTCTCTCGCAGGATATTGGTTTTGAAAATGGGATAATTTGTGATTTTCTAAATATTTTCCACTCCAAATCTTAGAATAGGAAAAACGCTTGTGATTTTAACGGGCTCCCCCTCTGAGACCAGCTGGTATGCTTTTCATACAGCCCAGAGCCAAAACTCAGTTCCAATATAAACACAAGATCTTTTTTTTCTTCTTTGCAGGAACTGTACACCCTCCAGAAACACCCAACTCTTCTGGAAAGGAAATGAGACATCTTTATTCTCCTGTTGACGGAAAGATTTTCAACTGTGTACAATGCCATTGTAGAGGTCGGGCTTGGCTCCGAATAGATTAGAAGAATAGATTAGACAATGTTGACATAACTTGCCTGTAATGAACATAAAAATGACATTTTAGAGTGATTGTATTTTCACATTTCAAATAACAATTTATATGTCATTTGTAATGTTGGTTGTGACCTGCTTTATTCCCATCAGGGGAAGATACCTGCAACAGAACACTTAAAGGGCCAGTGTGTAGGATTTGGGACATCTAGTGGTGAGGTGGCATTATGCAATAAACAGAACTTTCACCCATGTGTGAAGTGTGTAGAACTAGAAACATGTCTGTGCAACATAGTGGACTCAATCTAAAATATCAAAAACAATTCTTATTTTCAGGTGATTATAGAAAAAGAAAACACACTTTATGATTCTTATATTTTGCCAATGGATCCCTATAAATGCTACACACTGGCCCTTTAAGGTCGAGTCGGCTCTTAATCATCAAACTATCCAACCCTGATTCTTAAAAGCCTTGTTAGACTTTTTATGATTTATAAGACGCTGTGCAGATGACCACACCCACTTATAATGTGTTTATTCTTTTCTGTCTCACAAGCGACAGAAAACATTACCTGAGCCACCTTCACTGTGCAAGCAGAAAGCAGGACTAACCATTAACAGCATGTCAGAAGCAGTCGGCTTAACCGCTCTCCTTAGGGCATTGTGAACGTCAACGATCTCAGCCTGGACCGTTGTGTTTTCTGGGCAAAAGCCTGCATGCAGGCACACACACACACACACACACACACACACACACACCCACAGTTAAAACCACTGAGTAAACAACATATTAAAGATGTAATGCAGCCTGATATTTACTAGCTTAATATCTACGCTCTGGCTCCCAAACATATCCTGGTTTAATTACATTATAACAAAATTTACTGAGAGGATTGTACCAAATCCCATAATCTTACTGGGAGACTTATTGGCATGTTTCACAGTTGATGGCTGAAAACAATGTGTCTCTGCCAAATGCAGTTAACATTGTGCTTACCTTGCTGCGGACACACAATGGCACACAAAAACATTTGAAAAGGAGAAGAAAAGTAAGTTAGGCTCTCATCAGGACATCAGAGGAGTAAGGAATTCTTTACTATTTCTGAGAAGCCTTTGCAATACAATAAATTTCATATTTTACATAAAAGTTAAAGAATTAGCTGCAGAAAAAAAAGTTAAATTACTAAACGTAAAACAAGGTTCTTTCACAGTGTTACAAAGGTTATTCCTGACACACACTGGCTATGTGATATTTTTCATTGAAATAGTGGCATTAAAATATATATATATATATATATATATATATATATATATATATATATATATATATATATATATATATATATATATATATATACAGACACTGTGAAAACTAGTGTTGTCTAAATTAAAAGTCTCTCAAAAAACAAAACTGTACTAGAGTGGACATACTTTCCAGACTATGGAAAACACTCGGAATGCATAATGTATTGTATTACAACGTCCTGTAATATGTCAATACTTCTAAATACTTCTACTCACATCAACGCAGGCAGAGTGCACTTGCTGCAGGGCCAAAATGCAAATCAGGAATGCAAACATTTTCCTGGACAAAAAAAAAAAGGTTTCAGAACAAAAAGTAAGATTGGTGAAAGAACACAAACAAAGACATTTTATAGGATATTGATGAACTATTCCAGAGTAATTGCATCCTAATTTTGAAGAAATGTGATTGATTAACAAGATATAAAAGATATGATATATTATAATCAATCAAGTCGTATCATCAAAATAATAGAATGATACAACAACAACAAAAAAACGTTGAGGAAATCCAGTAAATAAGCATACCTGCTCCTGCGCCTTCAGAAGGTGGAGGTGAGTCGGTGCTTTTCTCTCCCTCCTTTTAAAGACTCAGCTCTGTTACCGACTCTTAGATGTTACACATTCCCCTCAGGCTGCTAATGAGGCAGCACACTCCCAGGCTTTACGTAACGCACAAGAATGCAGCTGACAGAAGGTAAACATGGAATTGTTAAGCCCAAGGGTGTAGAGACTTTCAGAGAGAGGGCAAGCTCAATTCGTGGCATGGGCACTTCATAGAGGCACGTCTGCTTTTCACCGCAGATGCCCCTAATGACGTACATGCGTGTCCGGTTCACTTCCATGTTCAACTCAGACGCCACAAATTACGGATGCAGTTGCCACTAAGTCTACGAGATGCCACGGCTTTTGCCACTGTTGTTTAAGTCGTGTCACCTGCACCTCGTAGAACGCTGGTGTCAGACCCGTTTTCAGTGATCACGGGTCTTTGCGTTCATGTTATAGAGTGGATGCCCTGTAAACCAAAAGGTATCCGGTCTGACACCTGTCCTCTACACGTTGGCTTTCCATTTTAAAACGCATATATTGTGCTGCGTTTACACTTTTAGAGCACCGCAAACTGAGGACTGATGCGTCTCTACGTGTCTTGAGCTGCCACAGAACCAGCAGCAGGAGTGGAGTTTGGAGATGATCCCCCTCCTGAAAGTACATTTACTTTGCTCAGTTTGCTGCAGCAGTTGAGGAATCGCTCATCTGCAGCTTGATGCTGTTCATCAGATGCTGTGTGTTCGTTCTGGAAGAGACTTTCAATATTAAATGTTTTGTTGTTTGCTAACTTCTCGCCACATATCAGCAGACCGGTCAGCCAGCATCGGTGGCAGTGAAAGGAAATTATTACAACCAAGCAGAGTTAAATGCTCTACTTTTCTCCGTGACTTCTTTTTAAAAAAAAAATTAAATTAAATTAAATTAGATGGATTACAGTCATACAGCACATGTTGGCTGAAGCCTTTGTCTGCTTTGGCACAAAATGCAATCTCAAATGGACATAACGATTCTGATATATTTTTGATTTAATTTTTGTTTCTTTCTTACGCGTATTGTCATGAACAACCAGTGCAGTAGATCTGGGATTGTATAACTGTTGCCTGTTTGCGTATGAAAAACGATGCAGGAAGATCGTAATAGCAGCAAACTTAGGGATAAGAGATAGCATATCTTAAATGTTGTATAATCAAAACTCTTTAATGTAGGACTTGTTGCTGACATTGGAGAGGTAATTTAGAAAATATTAATCAAACTGATTGTAGTTATCTCCACCCTCTCGTTCTAAAATAAACATGGTGACGGACAAGTGGTACACAACAAACCAATGGATGTCACTATGTTCACTTCTTACACACAGTCCAACCTCCAAAAGCCTGCTAATCTGTATTTGTGTAAATATGTGCTATGTAGATTAGATACATTGTAGTCTAAAGTTGTGGCTTGTCTGTTTGCAAATGATGGGTGGTTTCGCTGCCCAAAAGCCATACTGCTTAAGCTTAGCTAGCTGCAGATTGACATATTTGAAGGAAGAAAAAAAATGAAATCAAACTAGTTAGTTGTCGCACACAGTGATAGCCTCACTCACAGTCACTTATACAGGAGAGCAAAGTGCACCGATATGATGAAATTACAGTCATGTACATATAATGATGTAATGATATAAGGATGTGTGTGTGTGTGTATATATATATATATATATATATATATATATATATATATATATATATATATATATATATATATATATATATATATATATATATATATATATATATCCCATATATAGAATATACATTCTAAATAGAGTACAGTACATTCAGTAAGCCTTTATTTTTGTATTTCTATGTTCTCTGAGCATATTATGTAGTTTGTCTCTGTGAAATAACTTGTACTTGCATTACTGGCTCTGCAAGAAATGATGTGTAAACAAAGCAGAATTGTATCTTTATCGCGTCCTTGCATTTTTACATTCCTCTCTGTTGACTTGTGAATATGTTTCTCAACGTACAATAAGCATTATGCTGCTATCGCCTCTGTGCTGCGTCGTGTTGCACAGTACAATGGGCAACAAGTTCTACTTGAGTTTTCTTTGGTCTTGTTTTTATATCGAGATTCTTTTTTGTGTGTTGTGTGAAAGTATGGAGGAGAGTAGGACAATGATCACACCACTGCTACTTTAGAAAGCTAAATAGTTACTGAATTTCTAATCTCTAAAAATGTTGGATTTACTCATTTATTCCTTTTTTTCTTAAGGAAAAGTTATGAACCAGAAAAGAATTCTGAATATCCAAAAAAACAGCCAAAATGCCAGTGGCTCCGTGAGATCCGATTAGCTGCATAGCATCTTTGTTTAGCGTGTTTGCATGCTGCTATTTGCTAGTAGTAAACACAAATTGCAACTGAGGCGGATGTGAAGGCCATTACTTTTGCATTTAAGCTCAGAAGCCAAACTACTGAAAAATGTACAAGAACAACAACTGCACTTAGTCCCTGACAGTGGCTCTGCACATCCAGACATCAGTTTAAACAAGCCCTCAACTCCAATACTGCCTGTATCACACCAAACACACCAAACACAGCTTAAATGTTTCGCATCACATTACTCGCGGGATCATTTGTAGTTATTTGCGTCATTCGCTTCATTCACACGCAAACACTACGAATAGGAGGAGTGGCTTACCTCCATAAAAAACTTGATCAACTAAGCCATTTATTTACCGCATCAAACATGGAGAAAATAACCACAGTTTCTGCTTTGTACATCTTGTAGAAGTCACACATACTCCTGGAAACTAACACATTCACTGTAGCTAGGATACTACAGCTGTATGACCCCAAAACAACCAGATTTTGCTGTGATTTAATGGCAATAGATGAATAAAAGGGATGCCAAAATATGGAAATAATTACTTGTTAAATGTCTGAATTCATGTTTTTTTTAGTTCTCTCCACAAAACGACAAGCAAAGAACTTGAATAATAAGACGCATTTCGCTTTGCGTCGTGTCCATTTGTGTCTTTGCATTGACGTGGTGTGAACACAGTAAAACTCTCTTTCAGCCTTTCAGTTTGTGAAGTCATCCAGCTCTTGCTCCTTTTGAGTTTGAATGCACTTATTGTAAGACGCTTCAGACAAACGTATCTGCCACATGTAATGTAATGAATGTGCGTATCACATCTCATGGCGGCCTAGCCGATGGCTGCAGAGATATTTCACTCAAAAGATCAAATGTCTGGGGATCAATAAAAAATAATTAGGATCAATCTTCTAGCAACCAAGAATTTACATTGCAATTTTGTTTTCTCTAATCCTTGAGATAGGTAACATTGTTTTGGTGGCGGAGATGGGGACTATACAATTCTGTACATAATTGCATGCAATCCAGTAGAGATATAAGGTATTGCAGTCTAACCAAACAACATTACAATCTCTAGAGCCACACCACAATAGTAAGATAACAGATAAAGCTGCAGTCTGCCTGTGCCCAGCTTCATATAAACTGTAAGCAAGCAATACTATACAAAATGTAAACCACAGTCTGTTTGCTCTCCACTGTCAACAGTGTAGAATGACAGTGATGATTGATATCATGGGTGGAGTGCTTTGTGTACCAATGGCATTGTATACATTTGGATATGGTGTTCTTGGAACAAAAACTCTTTTCATGAGGTGAGAATAATGGACTGCGATTATGGATTAGAGTGCCCTGAATGCAGCTTAATGGCGGACTCACGGGAAGAACATTGACAGCCTAATGCAGCGGGCCTCTGTGGAAATTATACGAGACAGGTTGAAGTCTTTTGTTGGAAATCTGTTCCTGTTTAGCCCCGTTGCTTAACTAAGGTATTGCATTTTGAGAAAAAAAAAGGAAAAATACTACCAAATGCATGCACACTGCCCAAGAGTCCATTCAGCTGACAGGTTCTGTAAAAGCTGTGAATTACTAACACACTTTGAGACTTGAGCATAGAATAATAATCTACTTAAACTTTTTCTGAAACTAATTTCAAACTCAGGCATTTCGGGTAATGTAATGTAAAGCTTTGCTTAAATAAAATAAAAATAATGAGTCATAATAAATAGGGTGAATGCATGTCATTATGCTTTTCTAACAGGTTCGAATAAAAACGTGCAACACACACTCAAATGAGACACAATCACAAGACCACAGTGTCAGACAAGTTGAAATGACTCACTTCCCACCTCAGACACCGGGTGGCGCTGCTGCATCTCTATAGTCACGGTGGAGCTGTGGAAGCAGCTGAGGTGAGTCAAAAAATCAATTGTGCTTTGTTCGGCTCATGCTCCGTGCAATCAGCTGTCTGTCCAAGTCGTGTAAAGACTGCTGGTCCCAAACACTAGGCTTGGCCGTCCATCTTTACAACTCCTCTCATCATTCGTACCGTTTCAATTGTCCCACCGCGGGACTGTTTCACCAGAAGGGTCGAGTTTCCATCAAGTTACAGAACATTAAACTAATTTGGACCTAAACAATAAAACCCTTGAAGTGTAGGATTTGTCAATGGCATCTTGTAAACGTCATCTTCCTACGTGTGCATGTTTTACTTTTTTACTTTTTGGCACGCTTTTTGGCATTTTATCCACTGTCTAAAGCCACAGCATATTGACAATTACACTGTGGGTGATCATTAGTGTCATTCAAGCCTTAGCTACAGGGCTGCTTCAGCATTTTGGCATCTGTTTAATTTTGCTCTGTTTAAAGGGCATGAAAACCAGTCAAGCATCGACCCACAACGTTAGCAATTTCACTCTCTTCTGTTCTTCCTAACTCTCGGGTCTCTCTGCGGTGGTTCAAAAGATATGATTTGCCTGAACACTCTTCACCCTTCCAGCGCTGACCCTCTTTCACGCGAAGGTGGTCTAATGCTGAAGTATGCTCTTCCAAAGTCAGACGCACGTTGCCCAGATCTAGATGCATGTGGGCAGTTTCCGCTCAGGAAGGGTGATTAAAGTCTAATGGGGCTCCCGATGTAACAGCAAACAGAGGCAGGAATTCTCTTAAAAGAGACATATCATTAATTTGCAGCCCGGAGATCCTCATGGCAACATCTGAGCGACACAAGAGGGCTCTTCTTGAAAAGGCAGTGACACAAAACCATGGCAAATGAGCGAGTGAATCACGCCACGAGGCTACAAAATGACTTTGAGATGAGCCCAATGTCATGAGCACATTATAGTAAGTCTAATCACGCAACGCGGAGCTGTTCACTAGTAATTATGGCAACTCATCAAAAAGAAATTCAAGCTTTGTCTCTTGCCCGTTATTCAACTAATCTCAGCTTGTAAATTGGATGATTTTTGACAAGCGTCATTGTTCAAATTCACATTTTTCCAATTTTTACCACACTCATGTTCTTTAGATAGTTTTGCAGGATATATTGGAAAAACTCAGTCTACGCGTTGTAATGCAGAGACTATACAGATTAACAAGGTGAGAGACCACAGTCATGCTACAGCAGTGGTTGTTCTCACTGTGTAGTATTAGTCATGTAAATATGATATTAGTGTAGTATTAGTCATGTAAACATGATTATTAGTGTAGTATTATTCAGGTAAACATAATTATTATGCCGCGAATTCAATGCACAAACGCCAATGGATGCGAACACTGGATACGTATGGCATGAATTGTGGATGACTCGAATGACAAATGACAATTTCATCCATGGCTTTCATGGACAGGATATCAAGGCGCAGCCAGGGGCGGAGTAAATCGGTTTGGGGGCCTTGGGATCACCTCTCTGCTGTTTGCAGATGATGTGGTCCTGTTTGCCTCCTCGGACCGCAACCTCCAGCATTCACTGGGGCATTTTGGAGCCAAGTGTGAAGCGACAGGGATGAGAGTTAGCACCTCCAAATCTGAGGCCATGGTGCTCTGCCGGAAACCACTGGATTGATCCCTTCAGGTGGGGACAAAATGCCTGCCCCAAGCGAAGGAGTTCAAGTATCTCTGACCTTGTTTACGAGTAAGGGTAAGGTGGGGCGGGAGATCGACAGGCGGATCGGTGCGGCTGCAGCAGTAAAACAGGCCTGTCCGTCTTAGTGAAGACGGAGCTAAGCCGGAAGGCAAGGCTCTCCATTTACTGGTCGATCTACGTTCCAACCCTCACGTATGGTCACGAACTCTGGGTCGTGACCGAAAGACTAAGGTCGCGGATACAAGTGGCCGAAATGAGCTTCCTCCGTAGGGTGGCTGGGCTCAGCCTTAGAGATAGGGAAAGGAGCTCGGACATCAGGAGGGAGCTTGGAGTTCAGCCGCTGCTCCTTTGTGTTGAAAGGAGTCAGCTGAGATGGTTCAGGCATCTAATTCGGATGCCTTCTGGACGCCTCCCATAAGAGGTTTTCCAGGCACGTCTAACTGGTGGGTGGCCCCGGGGAAGACCCAGAACACGCTGGAGGGATTATATCTCCCGGCTGGCATAGGAACGCCTCGGGTCCCCCAGAACGAGCTGGAAAGTGTTGTGGGTAAGAGGTGATCCTAGGTCGAACTGCTGGGCCTGCTGCCATCGCGACCCGACCCCGGATAAGCGGCCGAAAATGGATGAATGGATGGATATCATCCGTAGCCGCACACAGCTCAGTGGATTTTATGGACTCCTGTGTCTGAAAGATAATTGCTAATTGCTCCCCGTCGCTGTGTCTACAGAGTATAGAGCAACAATGTAAGTCGCTTTGGATAAAAGTGTCAGCAAAATGAAATGTAATGTAATGAATGACTGCTATTTCCAGCGTTGGTTTGGGCGGACAAGTAGGCAGTTTGATTCAGCAATGGCAGGATGTCTGTGATGACGGGTGGAGCATCTCAACACTGATTGGCAGAAGTTGTACTTTTTTACATTCTTATTTAGGATGTGAGAGTCTTTTCACTGGAAACTGCTGTCTGGTGTGGCCCGAAATCAATGCAGTAAGAGTGAACAAAAACAGTACGCCCCGTTCTCGTACACTGTCCGTGTCTATACCTACGAAAAGTACTCACTCGATCGATGTAATCAATGTAATTGTAAACTAACGGGTTGTTGAGGTTGCTGCGTCACTTCTCAACCATAACCTCAATCTACTAAACTAACTAAGTTGTCTACAATGAGCTGAGGAGGACCGCAGATCTGAATGCAGTCTCATTATTGGGGACACACACAGTCATGTGTCTGATTGCTAATATTTAAAATATTCCTTGTCGCTGATTCAATTTACTTTAAAAACAGAAGAAGGTGAAAAACATTCAACGAGCAAAACAGAGTCATCAAATTCTCTGCAACGCAGTCAGCACAAAGCATCCATCCAGGGGTCAAGTGTACAGTCTTTACGGTATCCATCAATAGGTTCGAAGCATTGCAGGAAGTTAATGGAACAGACAGTGACGGAAACTTGTCAGCAGAGATGCAGTTCGCCTCGAGCTAGGATACTCTGTACTTGTTCAAGTCACAGTAGTTGTTGATGTTGTGGTGGAAATCACAGTTTATGCAACAGAAGTCTCTGTTGTGTTTCACCCGAGCGGCGGTCCTTGACCCTAACTGGCTTAAATAATGGATGTACAAAATATTCAGAGAGGAATGAAGGACTTGGGATCACACACACCAAAACCCTGTTCAACAAAACAACCCCTTACCCTTTTCTTCTTTCGTCAGACTTATCACCAGCTTCCAAGAACAATTCCCACTGCGCGCACGTGTGACTGTATGTGCATGTGTATCGACTATGTGGCACAGTAGTCTACTGCTTTCTTTTCTACTTCTCTCCATCTCTCTCTCTCAAAAACAAACTATCGATTTCGATTTCTGCCCGCCCATCTTTCTTTAGTCCTTCACTCCCTAAACAACACCCTCTGACACCCCCCCTAGCCCCTCCACACCTCTCCTCCCCTCTCTCTCCCCAACTCTGGTATTTCCCAGCGAAGCCCCCTCCTCACCTTCCTCTTCCTCTCCTCCCTCCCCTCTTTCTCTTCCTCTCCTCTCCGCCCCCTCCTCTCCTCAGATGGATTCTTCAGTCAGCCGAGTGGAACTGGTGCGGCTGCTGGAGAGACAGGCAGAGAGGCAGAGAGGCTGTGCAGAACAGACGCTGGGTCAGAGCGCTCAGTTGCTTCAGACAATCACGGGGGAGCGAGAGAGAGAGAGAGAGAGAGAGAGAGAGAGAGAGAGAGAGAGAGAGAGAGAGAGAGAGAGAGAGCATAGAAAGATAGATTGAAAAGGGAAGGAGAGACAAGGGAGGGAGGTAAATATGTGACAGGATGTGGTTTCCCTGAGCTTGCAGAACATCGGCATACAGGCATACTTTGAGCATGACCTAGACTCACTGAGCTTACAAGTGTGTTTGAGCTCCGTTAGGTGGAGAGGGGGGGGGAGACAAGCGAACCGCTGGATCTGCCGCTGCCGCCGCCGCCGCTGAAGCCTGCTCTGGTTCCTCGGTGGAGGATTGTGTTCCCTGGAAGCAGAAAGAGCAGCCTCGATCCTCAGTGAGCTCCCCGGACGGGATCTGAACCCCCGTCCTCCATCCCTCCTTCCCAGTAGAATGCGTGTCTCTGCTGGACGCTCTGCCCCAGCTGCTGCCTCCGCGTCCGAGCACTGAACTTTTCAACCAGATTCGCGAAACAGGTACGTTTGGCTTCTCCCGCTTTGTGCGAGAGAGCTCCTCAACATGTGCATGAATTTGAACTTCAGGGGGAAAACAGATGCGTATATGATTCCCCCCTGGACAGCAGCAGCAGCAGCCTCCCGTGAACTTGGATTGCATGGCGGCAATTGTTTCACCACAGAGAGGTCGATTCATTAGAGAAGATGCCGCAAGCCACAAGTTTGGCTTCGGAGCGCTGTGCTCAACAACAAGCTCTAAATTCACTGGTACACCACACACACGCGCGCGCGCACACACACACACACACACACACACACACACACACACACACAGTTGCACATGCACGTGCTCGCAGTCACGCACGCACACACTCTGGACATTCATTATACACATCAATGGGTTTGGTTGTTTTGAAGTCACATGCGGGATGGATGGTACAGAGTGGAGCTGAGAATGTCAAAAATGTCTACCTGGATCCAATCATCACACACCCTGACCGTGTTTCAAGATGTGTCCGGCGTACAGTATCACGCTGCTCCCACTCGTGGGGGATCAGAGGGGGGAGTGTGATTTGTGAGCTACTGTACTGTACGGATGATGGTTAAAAGTATGTGTGTGTGTGTGTGTGTGTGTGTGTGTGTGTGTGTGTGTGTGTGTGTGTGTGTGTGTGTGTGTGTGTGTGCGTGCGCGCGCGCGCCTATATATCCGTGTCTTTTTTGTACAAGTGGATGTTTACATGCTTCGACTATGTGCTCCGGTACACGAGTTCATCCAAGCGTGCGTGCGGGAGGAAAAACAAGTTGAGCGATGGCAGGAGGTGAAGGAAGGGCGGGGGGATGTCAGACAGGAGGAAGACGAGGGCATGAGAGAGAGGAAAAGCCGGGGGAAGAGGGGCAAGTGTGTGCGTGCGTATGTGTGTGTGTGTAAGAGAGAGAGAGAGAGAGAGAGAGAGAGAGAGAGAGAGAGAGAGAGAGAGAGAGCTCAGTCTGACTGAACTGCTGTTAATTAGTTCCAGCTGGTGAGCCGTGGAGCGGCAGGCTGCGTTCACTCTCAGTGTTGGTGGGTCAGGAGTTGCCTCTGTCTCAGTCTGTCTGTTTCTCTCTCACACACACACACACACACACACACACACACACACACACACACACCTCTGTCACACATACATTGACATAATGCATTCTCATTACCCTAATCTTAAATGCCCAACCGGAAACGTTTTCTACCCTGAACCTTAAAACCAAGCCTCATCCCTCTAACAGGTATTTCAAGAAGCGATTAGAGGCCAAAATGTCCTCACTTTCCAAAGATATCCTGACTCTGATTGACACACACACACACACACACAGATAATATACACACATCCTGAGACAAAAAAATCACTTAAAGGGAAAACAGCATATGGGCAGTCCCGCAAATACACTGAAACATGATACAGGCTGCAAAAATTCACACACACACACACACACACACACACATACACACACACACACACACACACACACACACACACACACACACACACACACATACGCACACACACGCATGTGTAGCCCCAAAAATATACAAAACAAAAAGACACCATCAGATATTGAATGCATGATGTACGATATCCCAAAATGAAGAAAAAAAACATTTTCACCGACAAAAGCGCACTGTAAACGCACACATTACACATGAACGCACTTGTGCACAAGGAGAAGAAAAACAGCTCTATGCTGAACTCTGTCAAGTGTGTATACCAAAGGGTAAGTGTGGTGAATACGTATGACGTGCACTGAACACATGCAGTAACACACGTGAGCGTGCATATATGCTCCACGTATACTCATGACATGTAAGCACACTCACGCATACACTTGAAAACACAGAGAGGAAAACACATATGGCTGCATCATGCAATTGGCCGCTCTTCAGCTCGGCTGTTGGAAATGTGGAAGTGATTGTGGTTTGGGCTTCGCTACAACGTCATGTCGAGAAAGGGAATCGTTGCACAGGGCAAAAGGTGAAAAGAACATTACCTTACAAAAAAATAACACTTTTTGTCCATCTCCCTACTTATATGTTGCCCTCCGGACAGTTTTGATTTCATTTGAGGTATCTGCATCTGAGATCTCTGCTGCCAACCAACACAATGGGAGTAAATGAAATCTCACTTGGGGGACTTTTGGCAGCCAATAAGGCGAATAGAATGAATTCTACCTGACTCCATCACGTATACTGCTTTTATATATAGCTAAAGGCCATAAATAACACATTTCTTTGTCATTTGAGCTAGCTCCTTAGCTCAGCAGGAAGACCCTTTGGACCATTCATGGCATCGGGACTAAAAATCAATGTATTACCAAATGATTAACCTTTACAACTGTAGGCTTAATGTATTATGGTAAAAGCTTTTTTCATAATGTATTACCATTTATAACTGAAAATGACTTTGAAGCCCTGCAAGAGACAGACCTGAAGCAACAGAGGCCAAAATATCTTGACTGATAGGTTCAAGCCCCGAAATCACGGGATCCTACATCTCCCTGGATGCAACTCGATGGCATTCGAGTTATTTCTTGACTATTAAATAAGCATTTCTTTAAAGATTGCCACACACCAGAGGATTGTTATGGCCAAACCTTTTTCGACCTCACTTTTATGTCATGCTATATTCCTGCTAATCAACATATTGTTAACATATAATTATAGTAAACTGTAAAATAAGGTTTTTCTTCACATTCATTTTTTCCTTTTTTGTTTTGCCCGTCTGCTCGATAGTGTGTTACTCTTCTACTCCGGATTGAAGCCCAATATTCAGAAATGCTTTTCACGCGATTCCCAAAAGTAAAGCTAAAACATCTCCATCGCCCCCTGGTGGCTGGCTGTTATGCAGCAGGGTTTTCTATGAGCTGGGGACACATTTTAAAACGTCTATATTGCAGTCGATCATTTTCATTCAATTGGGGGAAGCCAAAATTGTGATAAGGATTATTTTTTGTTAATTGTGTACCCTCACAGTTTGTATATAGTTGTTTCTAATTGTAGTATTTTGTGTGATGATCAAACGGAACTTAGGAGGATTCTTAAAACTTGGGCACATGAAGCCCAAACTTCTGACAATAAATAAATAAATTGGGTGGAGCAACCCTTTGAAATCAGTTCAAGCATATTTACAATATATAGTAATAGTTTTTTTTCAGAGTTTTCCTTCCACCATGTGTGTGTTTTCTAAACCTATGTTGATTTTCTTTATCCGTAGTCTTTTAGCAAACATGTATTTTAATCAACTTATGTTTGCTATCTGATCCGGGCACAGTGAATCCCCCCGTGAGGTGTGAAATTTGATTAAGGTAATTGGCAAGCGTTGGCTGGTGAGAACCAAAATGTGTACTCCTCTCCACTCCTTAAGTATAGACAAACACCCACAGACAGACACAACAAAATACGAGAAAATGTCATACGCTGGTAAAAATTTAGGGTACATCTAATTGAAAGGTAGTTATTTTTAAACCATTTTAATTTCATTCTACTCTCATTACACGCTGCGCCTGTTTGATGCCAGGGACTCACATTTGGGACATCATGAAATGTAAACACATGGAGGATTTAATTCCTAAAAAATAAAAGTTGCCGGAAGGTGACATTTACTCCTGCAAAATCAAAAATAAGTAAATGTGATAATGACAACATATAAGTATTTGGTTGGCAGAGTTATCTGTGTTTTAGAAATGTTCAGTGCTTGATTCCAGGATGTCGTATGGTTTGGTGTAGTTTGTTCCAATGTGGCTCTTTATCGGCAGCAATATAAACTTTATGCAGTAAACATGGCTGAATGGCACACTGCTAGATAAGGTGTGAGTTTTGCAGTCGTCATGACAGGGTGTCTCTGCTGCAAGTCGCACATATTTTTCCCTTTGAAATGCTCAATTACAAGATCTCGGGCAAAGATAATTTATTTTCCCTCACTCCCCTGTTCGGTGACAGTGATCGTGCTTTTGAAGGTACTAAGTTATTCAAGCCTCTGGCATTGCCCTAGACCTGAGACGGCTTCCTAGGATGAATCCTCCAGGCAAGACAGAAGACAAAAGAGCCAATATTCAGCCGGTTGTGTTGTAGCTTAGCCTCGAAGCAGAGACAAAGAAACAAACAACCCCCCCGCGAAAAAAACCCCACCCCCCTTGATATTCCTATAAGGCAAATTGACTCCTGTTGTAATGGGCGGTCAAGAAAATTGCAGCAGTATTGATTGGCTAATGTGCAACACGGACATATCGATAGGGTGTCTGAAAACCTA
Source organism: Clinocottus analis (assembly GCF_023055335.1). Taxonomy (NCBI): domain Eukaryota; kingdom Metazoa; phylum Chordata; class Actinopteri; order Perciformes; family Cottidae; genus Clinocottus; species Clinocottus analis. Next base: position 12,152,799 of record NW_027176251.1, on the reverse strand, counting down.
AGAACTTGGCTTCGGCTGGCTTTAATAAAAAATGACCTGCCTGGAGCAAGTTCACAGAAAGCAATGAGTCACTCAGAGAGAATCTCTTCAAACTCCTCAGTGTTTTAAAGAAAAAAATATAAAGAGGGCAACCGAAGAGTTTTCTATTTTTAACCAAGTCTTTTTCTCTCTCTCTCTTCTGCTTTCTTGAGATGACAAACAATCCCTCCTTCACAGTGTTTCTTTGGCTGCAGCGTGGAAACATTTGTGCGGGTTGAGTCGAGATAATGTTTTGCTTTTCACTTGTGAGCACTGTACAAATCCCAGCGTGGATAGATTATGCATAACAAATCAAACTCATGACTGTCAAAGACATGCGGAGAGGAGGGGAGGGGGACAGGAGGACGCCAGTGTTTGCTCCTGCACACGGAGGAGTGGGGAAAAGGAGGAGGAGTGGGGAGCCGATCCTGGTCATGAGGAGGGTGTGGGGCTTACAGCGACCAGGAAAAGGAGAGAAAAAAGAAAGAGAGAAACTGACAATGAAAGAGAGAGAGAGAGAGGTTGAGAAAGATTGGTGCCTATTATTCACCAGAGGAGGGAATAGTCATAGAGGGGTTGGTTCCCATGGCAATAGCTCTCTCAATGCATGCGTGTATGAGTGTATTTGTGTGTATTTGTGTGTGTGTGTGTGTGTGTGTGTGTGTGAGTGTGTGTGTGTGTGTGTGTGGATGGACTGCAGCCGGGCCTTGAGACTGTACGGAGACGAGGTTGGTCGAGGCCATCGCGAAACGCGGAGCCACCCGGAGCCTCGAAACGGCAGAGAATCTCAGACCGACACGATTGTTTACTCACCTGATCGCTCCGTCTCACTCATCACAACATCATTGTCCCTTTTCTTTCTTTTTGCATTGCTGTTATGCATCGTCCTTGGGCATTTAAAGCAAATAAAACTAATTCAAGCGAGTTGAAAAAAAGAAGCAATTCCACCTTTGGCACCTGTGGCCTCCTTGCTGAGGGGTGCGCAATGGTTTGAATGTGAAGACGTCGCCCCCCCCAAAAATGTAATTAAACCTTTTCTGTGGGATCGTCAAAGTAGAAATGATTAATACATTACAATGCATTCACTCACAATAACCAAAGCTTTGTGAGATTTTGAATTTTCAAACCAGTGTGCAAATCCTAAAGCACGTTAAACACTTTTCCTCCTTAGGTCCCTAATAAGCAACTGCTTCTTCTCTTCTGGTTCATGACAGACTGGAAATTACATGAGCAGGATTTTATAGTGATTCGTTATTATCATCAAGTGTGACTTTATGCCCAGGATTCACCTCAAGCTGCCCCGCCAATATCCCCACATCCGGTTCGAACACTTTTGTAATTGTTCCTCCAGTTTAGTGCTGGTAGCATTGAAAACCATCAGCCATCAGTGACTGAAGGGACAATGTTTGAAAATGGCCTAAAATCATAGATGACATTGTTGTGTCTCGTGGTGTAGATGGCTCCTCTTTGAGGGACAAAGAAAATATACAAAGAGCCACTAGCTAGCTAGCTAGCCGATCGGCCGGTCTCACACAGCCAGCAGCTCCAGAAACCTCAGCGTTCATTTCCAAATCTGTGTTATTTGGATAAACTGATCACACATAGAGAATATAAATGGTATAACTTTCTCTGTTTTTAAAATTTTTTTTTTTAAAAAAGCTTAAAAACTGTATATTTCAGCAAGTAAAGCGATAAATCCGACAAAGTGAAGAAACATAATCGATTACAATATGACAGTTAAAAGCACCTATAGAAACTTTGTAAGCTTCTCATGCAGCAAAACCCATTTATTCTCTGTTTGTGTGCTTCAGAAAAGGCAAATTTATACTAAAATATAAAAGCCTGTTGCTAAATATGTAATGTTTGCTGCTAGCTTCGCTTTTTAGGTCTGACGTCCACTGGAAGTATAATAATATTTGTAAAGTAGCTAAACAGCCAACTGTGTATTTTATATTTAGCCACCTCTCAAGCATACAGGCGGACAATGTCGTATTCAAACAGTACTGTAGGTTTTTAGTGAATTTTAACAGTTTGGATATAAAGGTCATGTACAGTATATTTAGCTACACTCTGTAGGTCCCTCTCTTAAAAGGGCACTAAAGGTCACAGCATTAACTTCCTGCCTCAGTGTCTGTTGTTTTTCTCTCTTGAGTCTCTTCTTTTTCCATACTCTCTGTCCCACTTAGGAAAGGATTCAAGGTGGTAATAGAAGGAGGAAGAAAATAGAAGAGTGGGGGATTACCAAAGGCAGTGTGTTAACATTTTCAGCTGACGGCGTCACCCGAAGCAGCAGAGGTTGAGGGTGAAGCTCACAGGGTTACTGAAGGATATTTGGACCGGACATCAGACTATTGGACATATCGGCTGTGTGTCGTGTGACCTTTTGTCAAAAATAGGCTCTAAGTGCTTGTTCCGGAAAACAGCTCATATGGGCATTTCCTTCTTTGCCAGAAGTGGTTTCTTGTTCTGCAGAGCCCCCTTAAATCAAATATTGTCAAGCCCCCCCTAGGACACGGCAGAACCATGCATCATTTATACTTTTCACTTTTAAAACTCCCCCCTCTCTCCCCTTACCAGTTTGGAAACCAATTAAATTTAGGCAACTTGTGCTTTCAAACATCGCTGGTTCAGTTTAATCAAATCTGGTGTGTTTCCCAGTTTAGTTTCAGCTGCTCAGACAGCTGTCAATCAATCACGGCAGACCTAACACAGGATTTTATGACAGTAGATGTGTGAATTTTAGCACAAATTCCCGACTGTTAAATCCATCTGCTGATGGTGAGCCCATGTTGATGCAAGGTAATTTGGTAACCATGGTAACGCCCAGGCGTGTCAGCGCGTCAGTGCAGGGGTTTTCCCCGATACACCGAAACGTAGACATACTTGAAGAAGTGTGTTGCGCTTGTCTTACTTGTATGAATTAGCATTTCCCCAATAAAAAGGGAGTGAGAGGTAGCGTGTCTTGGTGAATATTTATAAACAATTCAATATGTGAGGCCCAGTTGCAATCTTGACTAATGATGGTTTTGACCAATTACTTCTTTCTTTTTGTGAGCTCATTTCAGAAGATAAGGTTCCACGACTTACTGTCAGTGTCTGAATCCATAGATGAGGCCAAAGAGAAGTGATAGAAATTAGTCCTTAATTCATTTCTAAAATAAATACAAACATCTTGCAATATACTTGTTGCTCTTCAGGAAAACATTCTGTACTTTAAAGCATTTCAAACAACCACTACAGTGTGTTTTCGCCCCCTGCGTGGTCAGTCTTCTTTTTTTTTTATTTGAGATGGTCTCTCCAACCACTCCGCCTTGGAGAGCCCTTGACTCTTCTCCTCACAATGAACTACAAATGATACTGAACACAGCAGCGGCCGCCGCCAAACGCAGTCTTGCGAGCGCTCCGCTTCACTTGTCAGCTTAAAAAGATCAAAAGTCAGAAAAAGGCAAAGAGGGGCGAGGGAGAGACAGCACAAGAGAGGAAGAGAGCGGGCATAAAAGGGAGACTACATGGAGAAGAACACAAGAACACAGTGTCCTAATTAATGTCCTCCTTCAATAAACCACTCTGAAGCTTCCCATGCTGCTGGGTTTGATCTCAGCGATGTTGCTATCAAAGCCTTGCAGCGTGGTCTTGTTCTACGGGGGAGATCTCCGTCAGGCAGCATTACATTCACTCGGCAAGCCGCTTCTCGTGGCTGGTGCTGTTATTACTGTAAGTGCAGACATTGGGTGGCGATTTGTACCATCATCGCTTGCAGTAATGTGAAAATCTAAACGGAAATCCTTGGAAATAGAGCTTTTCATTATTAGAAAGAGGAAGTTCCATTTCCTCATTCTAATAATGAAAAGCTCCATTTTCAAGAATTTTAGATCAAATTAATAATAATGTCGATGCTATTGTTTGAAGCAACAAGGAATTATTGCCCAAGTCTGCAGCTCTACAGGGCTTTTTAGCATCTTTTAGCTCGCTTTTTTTGTTATAAACAGCCGCCCACACAGAGAACAATAACTACATGACGATGAGCGCATCCACAATGATGAAGGGTAACGTTCTGTAAACGGTGGTACCAAGCTGGTCAGATCTTGTCCGGATTATTCATTGATTATTGATCAGTGGGAGACGACGTACAGTTGTCATATGCTACCTGAGGTAACGCTAGTCAGCCTAACAACCAGCGTTAGTATTCATCATCAGCCAGATTGCTTCCCAAATGTTCTTATGTTGTTATCTAGCAGGGTTCAACCTCAATGCTGTGAATTCGGATGGATGTTGATTGGCTGTCGGCGTTTCTATCTTTTATCACATCGCTCAAAAAGTGATCCCAACAATATCCCCCAATGTCGTCGTCGCTAGAGATTGGCTTTGGATCAATATTTGTGACAATATGTTTCTAGCTGGCATTAAAGGTATCGTTCTGTATGCTACCGGCTGAGCACCAGACTGGAGACGGACAAGATTTGCGACGAGCTTTAGTTAGTCACGAGTTAATGGAGAACAAAACGGAGCTGAAAGGTGAGTATGACTGTTAGACTTCATTTTGTTGGAAGGCCAGCTCTGAATGATTGCTTACTTTGCTCCGTCTTCTGGATGTTCGAAATAACAACTTTATGAGGTGTCATCGTGTTGATTTTGAGCTTGCAGTAGAGTATTTCTGCCCCCCAAAATTGTCAAAATAAACATTTATTTAAACTTTCATGGCATGCCAAATCCCCCAGAGAAGCAACAGGTGACCCGGATGATCAATGCTAACGCGGAAGACAAAGCAAACCTTGAACTGACAAATTGTTTTTGACTGACAGATACAAACCATGGCAGTGAAAGACAATCCCCTCCCTGATGTTACTCTTCGCGTTCAACACAATACAAAGTGCTGCGGGATGTTTTGGTTGTAAGGGCCAAAGCTAAGTGCATCCCAGCTACAACAAAGCATCTGAACGTCAATCTTGGCTCACGAAGAGAGAATCCTATCGAATAAAACCTCTTATCATATAAAACCTCTAAATGCCATTAGCAAGAGACAAAAGAAAGAGCAAAATGGCAAGAGGATCGTTGCTAATTCAGCAAAAAGGGAAATCAATGGCCCTTCTTCCTGTTACTTTTTTTTTTTTCCATCTTCCATTCTGTAGCAACCGAGAGTCTGTCCACCCTGTCAAGCATCCCTGACTCCCCGCCTGCCAATCTCCCCACAAAAAAAAAAGAAAACACAAGGTTGTAGAGGAGCTGAGGGGTTTTGTGGGGGTTGAAACTGCCCGGAGCTCCCACCTCAGAGGAGAGGGTTGGAGGCAAGAAACAGTGACAAAAAAAAAATCATAAACATCTCATATTTCCTCTGTCAGTTCAGCTCTAAAAATACTCCTGTTCGCCTTCGCCTCACATCTCCTCCTCCCCGGGCTCAAGGAGCTATGCAAATACAAGCACCTCCATTTTTTCTCTCCCTCTCATCCACTTTGTTTTCCTTCCAGCCCTCCCTCAAAGCCCCCCCCCCCCCCCACCCCACCATCCTATTGTTCTGAGTACCTCTTTTCCTGCTCTTGTAGACTACATGACAGAGCCTCGCCTTCCCTCTTGTTGTTCCTACTCTCTCCAGGGTAGGGGGAGAAATGATGAAAGCTATTTACAAGTAACTGTAGGCAACAGTGGAAAAAATTCAAGCTTTTTTTTTTTCTTTTCCCTGTTTTCTTTGATGGCAGAGCCATTTGTGAAGCTGCATGGTGAACTGCAGCGCAGTCCTGAGTGACAATTTAAGGGCGGACTGAAGCGCTTTTAGGGACTTTGACTATGCCGGCTTCTGCAGATTGCGTTTGGCTTCTTCTTTTTCTTTTTTTTTGTTGGTGTTCTTGAAAAAGGAAGCAAGATGTCAGTCCTTTCTGGCACATGCAGAAGAGGCAAAGTCACAACTCCGCCGCACATGTGAGACGCGTGCAAAGCGCTTAGAAAGCTTCTGAGGAAACAGGCTTGCAGAGCGACTGCAGGCCCGCATTTCCAGTTTTTTTTTTTTTTTTCAGGCAGCCGTTCTGAGGCTTGATGAAATATGATTGTGATGCAGGTTGTGATTCATAAAGTCCAGCAAAGACATTAAATGTAAGTGCCGCTGGAAACACTGGCTTTCACGGGAACCGTAATGAATCTCCGGCCTCATCTTTCACTCTGCCGTCTCCCTCGCTGTGTGTTGACGATCACCTCTTTTCAACCGACTCTAATTGTCTTTTTTTTTCTCTCGTCAGACTCTACTTGTCATGCATTTCCCCCCCCCTCCCTCATACCCTCCCCCTCCCCCTCTTCCTTTTCTGACTAACAATCTGCAACCCGGCCACCCCCATTTCCTCTCTCCCCCTTGATTGATTCTCACCTTTTCCATTCTTGCCGTTCACCTCATTAATGGAGCTCCCGGCTGCTCGTTTCCTTTTTCGTCTCCCCCTCCTTCCTACCCCCCTCCCCCTTCACTTCCTGTCCTGTCTCTGAAGCGACGGCCAGCTCGGATTTGTGGTTTCAGGCCCTGCGTCGTTCTGTAATTAGTCGGGAGCATAATAGAGAGGGTTCCTCATCAGCCGAGGTGGGAGGGGAGGAAGGGGAGGTACCACCGCCTTCCATCCATCCATCCTTGAGTTTAATCAGTGGCACACAATGGGATGTCACCTGCTCCCAGACGCAGCCGCTGGAGAGTGGCGGTGATGCTGTCACAAACCATTTGGGGTGAGGCGGCGTCCACGGTGCCGGCTCTTTAAGGGCTCCTCTTCTTCCACGCTTGTCTCTGCTAATTTGGTCTCCCTGGGAACGAGAGAAAGAGGGAACCCGTGAAAAATCAAGCCCATTTAGTCGTGTTCATTTATTTATTTACAGACGCTCAATCCAACATGCTCTGCTTTAGTGGTTTTTCCTTCTGACATCCCAGAGGAATCACGGATATCAGAGTGCATGAATGTTTGCCTTCATATGTGTGAGTCAGTCAGTCATACCCAGTGTAGCAGACCAACATTTACCCAAGTATTATCCAGTTTTTTAAGTTTACTCATATTTATAAACAATATAATAATTTGCACTTCGACTCGCTCGCTACACACACAATGACAATAAAACACTGACTCAGTGTTTCTCTCGTTGGCAGAAGTCCACGCACAGAGAGACAGTCATGGGCTGCGGGTTGCGTAAGATGAAGCCGACGTCGGAGGAGAACAGTCCGGGGAAGATTTACTCCACCCTGAAGAGACCGCAGGTGGAGACCAAAGTGGGCGTGGCCTACACCTACCGCTACCTGGACTTCCTCATCGGCAAAGACGGTGAGACATGGATTTATATCTGCTCACATGCAATGTTGAAGAACCAGCGACCTTTATTGTTTTTGACAGGAAACTCAACTCATCTACTGTCATATGCACTTGATCATTTTAGTTTTAATAATAGTTTTTATTTCATAACTAGGGATGCACCAGTCCTGATAACAACACTATTTATTTGCCGATCGGATACCAATTAATAGCATGTATGCCTCAATGTGTGGACGTGACTGGGATCTTTGTTTTATGTGTAAATCACCATCACACAAAATATTATCTTAGATGTACATTTAATAAAGCATACAGCAACACCTTAGTAAAACAAATACTTACCATTCAATTGTAAAATGTACATAGTTTACATATAATTTAATTAAATAGATCGGCCCCATTGTCATGGATATCTGATTCTTCTATCTGAGTCAGTTTCGGCTTGATATCCGTATTGTTGCATCCCTAAATATAACCCATGAGTTGAGCACGAGAAGCCTAAAATCTCAGCATAGCAGTATAGTCACTATCAATCAATAATCCCCACAGCTCCCTTTTTGCAGCCATGTTATGGTCATTTTGTGGTTCGGGGTCGTAAAAATCTAAATTATTGCCCCTTGCACATGCACAGTTGAAATGATATAAATAGCTCATGGCCTGAGGGGCTTTGCTGCATCATACCTCAGCGTGATAAAAAGGCGATATGCCTCACAGGTTTTGCAATAGGCCGATCTGCACCGCAATCTGCAACTCTTTGTGCGGTGTGCAGTATTTTTACTGAATAATGCTACCGCCAGCGTCATTTATTTGTCTACTCCCCCTCTGAAAAGGCCATTACACCTGCGTGTCTCCAGTCTAAAAGCATTAAGGATTTAGATGCAGAAGAAATCTATCACTCATGTATATGGAATTACAGCACACTGGCTGCAATTTTCAGAAGGATTTTCTTGAAATGATTGAGTGTTAATTAGCGCCTGCTCCCTGTATAGCCGCCACTGTTCTAATTTATTTTCTCACATTTAGTCAGTCATGCTTTCACGCTGTGCTAATGATATAGAATTTTCCAGCCCAAGACACGCCAAACATCCTGCTGGTGGCAATCACTTATGTGCGGCACCGAATCCAAGCGGTTAGCAGGGGATTCAAACAAAGTAAAAAAAAATTGCCTGCTGGGTCATGAAACTATTTTGTTCAATGTCACTGGTTTGAGCCGGCTTTAGCTTCGGCTAGTTTCAGTTTGTTTCCGTTGAGGAGATACTGGCCTGACTGGCTTTGTGCACCAAACCAGCCGGCTGAGCCGTGAACGTGTCAATAAGTTCACTATGAAGATGTTGCTGACAGTCAAACGGGATCTGAGCCTTTGGGCTGTGCATGGAAATATGGGAATGAATCAGTTCCCTTTTTAAAAGATACCTTTTACTGATGCGCACGCACACACACACACACGCACACACACACACACACACACACACACACACACACACACACACACACACACACACACACACACAGAAGGCCGGTAGAGCCCCCTCCTCTGCTTCCTTTCCTCAGCCTGAGGTGTTTACGAGATGGCAGGTGGGTGTTGCTTCCTGAGATGTCGAGAACTAAAGCAACGGCTTGTGGACTTTGGTGTGTGTGTGTGTGTGTGTGTGAGAGTGTGTGTGTGTGTCCATGTGCATTTAAGAGTATTCCTGTGTATTTGTATTGTTCTTTAAAAAGGCGGTGAAGTAACATCCAGAGTTAGGCGAGTCCTTTTAGGTTAATTTAATTGACAAACATTGGCACAAACAGCTGTAATTCGTATTTTTAGGATAATTACGTACATTAAAGTTCTCACTGCCAGCTCGTTAAACACGATAGCTTGGCCAATCGCCCGATGCTTCCAGCTCGGCTGATTTAGACGCGTCAGGGGCAGCGGCATGTTCCCTCTCTATACATAGTCAAGCAAACTTCCATGTTCACAGGAGACGTATGTTTCTGCGTGTTTCATTCACACAGTTCCAATGGAGGTTAACTTTGTGGTTTATTTACGCAACAAAACTATGTAGTTAGACTGTGGCTGAGGTTAAACAAAGTTTCTTACGTAATATAACTCCATTTGTTATGTTGACCTTGTTTCACACACAGTGAAAGTCCTGTCTTCGATTAACCCATCCAACTTCCCCTTCCACCCATCCTACTTAACACTTTACTGCTCTTTCCACTTGCATTTGCTCTACCCGTCTAATGATGCAGATGAGTTACAGTGGAGATAGTTGAAAGGCTGGTGCGTCTCATCCAGACACCGAGAGGCACTGACCAGTTCTCAAAACAAAATACCAGATTTCCAGAGCAAACACAGGGGGCTGTGGATTCCACTTTTTATTTGGACTTCAGCATTGTTTCTTTTGGCGTGTCGGCATGTTGAGCTGAAACATAGTTATGTTCTCCAACTGCTAACAAGCTCGTAAAAGACGACAATATATCAGCGCTGTGTTAACAACTTCTTTCTATTGCCCCTCAGAGGCTCCAAAAAAATCAGTTATTGTATATTTAAGAAATGTGATTTACTGACAAAAAATAAATAAAAAAGGGAAAAGAATGAATGTCGGCATTTTCAGGACATCTGGAACTGTGTTTATGTATCGACTCCCAAAGCATTCGGAGCAAATTGGCTTCACTCTGACACATATATGACATGTTCTGCTTGTCTGATGAAACACAGTCAATATGATTTCTTGCATACAAATAGGTTGTTTGCCTTGAATATCAAGATTAAGTGTGTAATACTAATGAATTCACAAAGCACTTCAACACATCCACTATTCCTGATGGTAGTCGTAACAGAAAAGCCATTCTGCTAATCCCCCCATAAAGTAGATCCACTTTGTCTTCCTACACTTCTGGGCGTACCACTCACTTTTCAGACACACTGACAAGTGACATTTTACAGCTTGAAACAGAGGAAGAGACCAGACTGAAGCATATCGAGAACCAGAGTCAGTTTTCAGAAGAATCCAACATAATTATTCAACCATTTCTTAAGATAACCTGGTGTTTAAATGACAGTTGCAATAATCAAAGCACTGCTGTTACGTTAATTATAATGAAACTATTACATCGTCCTACAAATCACACGTTCTTCTGCTGGGAGAAGAGAGCCGTCAAATATATTGATTTACAAAGTAAAGCGTAATGTCATCTGCAAACCTCCGCCGAATCTTTGAGCAGTCCATAGCCGCTCAGTTGACAGACATCAGCACTGGGGTTAAGGTCAAGGTAAATTTAAGGGTGGGTATAGAATTAGGATTAGATTAAGGTTGAATATATAATGGGGTTCATTCAGGTGAGCAAATGTGAAATTAATGTGCTCAGGGACGTCTGTGCGTGTTTGTGTGCGCTTCAGGGCATGAGGGGGAGGAGTCAGGGGGGTATATATAGCCATCGCTCTGTAATTTCTGCTCATGACAGTTATCGCAGAAATGATGGTGGGAGGGTAGTTTGGTGGCGGTGGTGGGAGGGTGACGGGGGAAGGAGGGGTGGGAGATGTAGTGCACGGCATGTTCGCCCTGACAGTTGATTAGTCTCCATTAGTTTGTCAGCCTGAGTAGACTGGATGGATGGAGCGTGGCTGTCTCGCCCCCTCATACGGGACCTGACATGAGGGCGGGGCTGGAAGAGGAGGCCGGAGGTGGACGGGTGCCTCCCTTTTGTTGAACCGTGTGTGTGTGAGTGTGTGTGTTTCTTTGGCTCATGGCCATGCTTGTTATCTTCAAGCATTCCCTGTAATGGTGGGGGTTGCTACTTACTGTAATCAGTTTCCTCTTACTCTGTCTCTCTGTCGCTGTCAGTATGCCTCTGTCTGTGTTTCTCTGTTGTTCATCTCTTGAAATATGGGTGTGCGTTTGTGTGGGTGTGTGTGTGTGTGTGTGTGTGTGTGTGTGTGTGTGTGTGTGTGTGTGTTTCCCAGAGGAGAACATTCAGTTTGAGAAATCAGAGTGTGTCTGTGCTGCCCAAGTGAATGAGTGAATCATTTCTCTGCATCAGCAGGTTTTTTTTCGGGGGTTGAAGGGTTAGCGTGTCGTAATTATTTTGAACTACGTATGTAAGTGTTGGCAATGATTCATGTGTCGGGTCTTTTTTTACAGGAAACCTGTAAAATATTTAAGATAGTCAAAGATTATGAATATGAAAATATTCTCTCTGGTAAAGCTGTAGGGCGTGCTTATATATTCAGATACTTACAGTACTTACAACTGCTAGAAAAAAATAAATAATCAGGGATTGTAACTTGATAATTGCTCACAGCTGACATGTAAAGGTCGTTAATTGTGTTACTTGCCAATAAACAAGTTCCTCTACTTGTTTCTTAAAAGGTACTCAACAAAACACTTTGCACTGTCTGTATTTCTTCGCTCATAAAACCCTTGGAAAGCTCAGTTAAATAAGAAAATGATGGAAACCTGCATTGGTTCCACCCAAACATGTGTAATCATTTTAGAGGCCACTTGACCTTTTGTGTGGAGGGCTCAACCAGGGCAGCAAGAACATCTAATAAAACTCAGCTTTTTGAGACTCCTCCATCCGTGCTTTTTTAATTCATAAACTAACTAATAACACGTACAATCACTTTGTTAAAACAATGCAAATAAAGTTGTATATGTGCAAAAAAACCCTCATATTTGGCAAAAAAGATTACCAAGGAAGCCGGTTTTCTCCCCATAAATTCATGTTGAAGTGTCCTTGAGCAAGACACTGAAGCCCCAGTGCTTCACAGCAGCACAAAGCTCCTTAATTACTAAGGATGGGTAAAACGCAGAGAATAATTCCCCCACTGTGGAATTAATAAAGGATTCTTAAAAAATAAATAAATAAATAAATAAAATATATATTTTGCCCCACTAGAGGGTTGCGCCCCACAGTTTGAGAACCACTGCTTTACAGTAAGTCCACAGAAACCTAACTTAACCTAATGGTTCAGAATGATTTCAATTTCAACACATAAGAGTATTTTCACCGCAATCAATTATTATTCTCAGTGGTATTGACAAAGTAAACATTACAAGTCCTGTCATAAACGATACAAATCAAAGTAGTGTGTGTGTTTTTAGTTGTTCAAAAAGACATTGCTCCTTATAATCATTGTGTGTTTATATTTCACACAGTGTGCATGCTAGTAGGAGGAGAACGCCCGCATTGCTGCTCCTGCTTAACAGAAGGAGGGGTTTGTGTGCATCCCCTGGACCAGCAAAGGAGACTCTCTGTGCATTGCTCTATCAAAAATAGACACGCCGAATATTTTTAGCAGAGCGGAGAAGCACCATTGTTGGAATCAAAGGCATTGTCTCGGGTGGCCGTGATCAGCTCCGGTGGCTGCGGCTCAGCTGTCATCTATCGACATAAATATCCTTTTTTTTTTTTTTTGCAGTAGTTCATACCGGACTCAAAATTCAACCCACCTCTGGTCATGTGTGCTGCTTTTCGCTTGATGAAGCTGGAAAAGAATTCCGAATCTCAACAAAAGGCGCTGATTTACAAAAGCGGTGTAGCCAGAAAAGAGGAGACAGGACAGGAGGAGAAAACAGCAAAGTGCAGTCATCAAGGCCACGTGGCAGCAGGCAAAAGATGTTTTAGAACGGCATCAAGGCCAGACAGAGCGGCTATGAAGGCCACGGCCGCTGGGGAAATTCCTACATCTATGTCTGCTAGCCAGCAGTGTTCTTCCTGTCCGCACCTTTGACAACACATCACTACTCCTCCACCTGTCGACCAGTGGAATAGTTTGAAGCGTTTGGCAGGAACGCGTATGCACACAAAGAAAAAAGTGAAAAGTTGTGCCACAGTGCTACATGGTCTTTAAGGCGAGACTCAGTGCGGTTACATGCGTTCGAATTACTGGCTTAATTGGACTGAAATCGAATTATCCCGTTCATGTAAACACTTTTGTTTGAATAATTGCGGTCCGACTACGATCCCATTAACACCCCTGGATAACTCGATCCGACTTGGTTGATAATTCGGACATCCCGTCAAGATCCCGCCGCCCACTCCCTGCCTCCCTCCTCATAGGTCGTGACCCGGAAGTCGAAAGAGACGATAAGTCGTCACGGCCGGCAGAAACAAACAAACGTAAAAGTCTGGTTATAAGCCGATACTACCTTCGGTGGGTGTCCCCGCTAGCTCCCTGATGTAGCCAGCTAGCGCTGCTGCTAGTTCCCCGACAACCACCGAAGCTAGCGGGGTTCTCTCCATTATGAAGAGTGAAGAGGTCAAGCGGAGATGGCTGTATCACCACTACATGTAATGAAAACAGCGCCACCTATTGTATCGGATACGACATGCTTTCAGCCAATGATTCGATTTATTCACTGCCATGTATATTAGGATAATAACAGTTGCCCCGAAAGAGAGTCCGACTAAAGCAAGATTAGAATTAATACCATCATGTAAACGCACTGTGTGTCTTTGGAAAAAAATAAGTAACACACTCTGCCTCATACATTTTCAGTACTGTTATCTGTTTGTCTGTGCACATTCTTTAATATTTTATTGTAAATGTAATGTTTCTATTTCTTGCACTGTGTTGATTGTTGTTGTTGTTTGTCTAATGTATGTACCACCCACCAAAACAAATTCTTCGTATGTGAAACATACGTTGCAAAGAAATGATTCTGATTTTAATTCTGATTCAAACAAAAAAGTTGAATTTGTGAGCAATAAAACCCACTTTTGCTCAGCTCAAGAAATTAATAAATAAAGCTAATGTATCACAAAAAAACACTTCTCTGCATGGTGCGATTATGCAAACTTTGAAGGGAAATGCAATGTGCCAATATCCTGTTAATGCCATACATGACCACAAGTCTTGTTTTAACTTTTGTGTTCAAATGATCACGCAGCTCGTATTCACTTTGATCATGGAAATAACTTTGAAGTGAACTTTAAATTGCTGGCTTCATATATTCTTGTCATGTCTTGAAAGGATCAGACGAGGAATGACTCAAAGCATACCTTATCTTATGCAACGAAAAAAGCAATGTTGTATTCCATCATGTTACAGGAACAAGTAATCCAATTTTATTATTTACTTGGTCGTTATGTGACACACACACACTTACACACAAAAAAAGATCTGCATTTGTTGTAGGAGTAAGTGTGAGAGGGAGTTGTTTTTCTTGTTAACTTCTAATTCTGGCATCATTATCGCTGTCACTGTGTAATTTTGCGTAGCCTCTCTTTAAAACAAGCTAATGTACCAAGAGCTGCAGAAAGAAAGTTCTGCGTTAGCGTTTTTATCTGGGGACAAAATTAAGGCTGACTTCTTGCTTCCCCTCCACCTCTCTCCTTTCGGGGAAATATGCCCTCATGACGTTACGTTCACTTCACTGGAACTACTGCACCGTGAATAATGTTGGCAATAATTTCTTGCCACAGTGCCGCCACAATGGCCCCGCGGGCTCCGAACCAGCCACTAAATGTAACTTCACTGCAGAAACGGTGATGAAAGGAGGAGTAAAGCGGCGGGAAGCTGCAGGTAATAAACCTCCTCTGCACGGAACATCAGCGTCAGCCCACCAATGAGTCGCTGCCTCGAGTCACTGTATCATTTCGGATCACGCGTTCAGCTTCATGGTCACTCTGCCACCGTTCAGTCACTGCGGAAAAAAACAAAAACAGAGAGTCTGTTTGATATTGAGATCATGACCCCGCGGGGAGCAGAGAAAGCGCCTTGCTGTAGCTGTGTTAGATGGTGTGGAAAAAAGCCATTACATCGTAAACACGAGCGCAACACACGGGATGAGGCTCATTTCTCGAAATGTGATTTTTAAAATGTTTAAAACGTCGTGAGGATTGGAATGAATTTTTTTAAACAGGCTCAAAAGCATCTTCTCGGCGGGCAGGTTGGGAATACTGGGAAAATAAAGATGTCGCCTCTTGACATCAAAGCCAGGCGAGCAGACATATGAGACCTGCACACAAACACACGCACACACACACACACACACACACACACACACACACACACAGGCCCAGACGGCGTTTGATATCATCTCGGGAGCTAGACACATCATTTATATGCAAAGCCCCCAGAGTCCCCGAGTCCCCTTGTTAATATGAGCTGTAGCAATGGCGGCAGGTGAGTGACACGCAGGAGAACCCCCCGCCCCCTGCATCACCACCATCACGGCTCCACTCAGATACAAGACCGAGCTGCAGGAGAGGTCAGCAGGAACGCCGCACGCCGGAGTGGCTTTCCGAGGGGAGATTAGTCCTTGGATGGCGGGGGAGCAGGGATTTATCCCCTGGCTCCTGCACACGAGAGGTGGAATTGAATCGCAGTTATTGGAGGGGAGAATGACATTGAGGACTGAATTCACGGTCATCTGCTTTTTACATTATATTTCCATTATATTCCCCACTGCCCAGGGTGTGGCCGCGCAGCTCAAATAACACGATTGTAAATTAGATGCAGGCGGATGTGAGTAGAATGTGTTTCTGATGGCGTGAGAAATAAAAAAAAGGGGCAAGGGATGATTGCTTTTTAGGAATATTACGGAACCTTTTAAAAAAACAATCCCCCCCCTAAGGGAGGAAGATGATTGTTATATAAAACTGTAAATCATAGCTTGCTTTATGGAAGAAAAAAACTGCTGTATTTCGATGTATTTAAGTGAAATATATGGTTTGCTACATGAAAAAAATTAAATGTCAGAAATTTGCACAAATGTGCTTCAATGCAAAGTTTGGAGTGAATTTTTTCTGTACTAAACCCTCTCTAGCTTTGTTCTGAAACCTTTTAATTTTTTTCTGTGTGTCTTCTTCATTTACTCTTAACCAGTAACATATAGACTGATATTTACACAACTGAACAAAATCTCACATGTGTAGCCTTTTATTACTCAAAATGCCCTATAGTGGTTGCAGAGATACACTCTTTTAAGTTTGGGTATGCAATTTTCGAGGAAAGGGCCTAAAACCAGGATGTTTTTTAATAATCTGGACGGTTGACCCTTCTTTGGAACAGGCCCGGCTCTTGCGTTCGATGTGATTACGGGTAAATTGTAGAATCTCCTAAAAATGTGCATGAAATAAACATTGGCTGCCGTTCAAGCCCGACGGTACAACATTCAGACTCGAGACGCCGCTTCTCCTTCCTGCCCCCACCCGCAGTCAGCGGCGCGCTACAGTAAGTGGCTGCTGCTTGTATTGTTTCGAGGCAGCCAGGCAGCAAAATGCCAAGCCAATCGTTTTGCTGAGACAAAGATGTCAGAGCAGCGTTTTAGGTATGTGACAGAGCCGCAGCTCAGCAGGTTCCATTCAGCGAGCTTCAAACGGCTGCAACTGCTGACAAAAGTTTTCGGCAACAGGAAACGCAGATTTCTGCTCGGTTCCTTCCCCTCCCTCCTTCCCTCCTTCCCTGTCTCTCGCTCAGCAGTATGTTTAAGATTAGCTCTGCTTGTAATGCTTCGTATTCTGTGCAGACTATTTCCTGTGTCTGAAGGCTTTGGTATATGGTATATTCACTCCAGTATGCGGTATGAATGTGTGTGTGTGTGTGTGTTTGTGTGTGTGTGCAGCGGTGTTGCGGAAAATTCAATTTCCCCCGGTCAAGAGAAATATTCTCGTCATGATATGATTCAGGCTGTCCAGGCCTGCAGGACGAGTGCTACGGGGGAGGTCACTAATATAAGACCGAGGGCTCCGGGGTCAGTGAATGAGAGGAAAAGAAAAGAAAAGAAAAGAAAAAGGAAAGCAGACGTGCGACACCAAGTTGGATTCAGAGACATTTTTAAAGCTGGCTAAATCACAGAGGGCGCTTCGGCAAAGCAACACACCCCGAGGCTCTCTGGGTTTTATTTTCTCGAGATACAAATTCTGCATGTGGGCGGGGAACCGGCGTGCGTCATTAGATGAGTGAGTGTGAGCGTCTCGAAGAGAGAGGAAATGAGGGGAGAAACCAAGATTGCGACTGTGTGTATGTGTGTGTGGTGTGTACGACTTGTACAGCCTGTATGTCAGCATGTACATGTGTAGTTTGTGTTTTCAGTACGGGAACCTCCGCGTCTGGCTCCGTGTCGGTTTGTCTTGTGTTTCCGTGTGTTTGTGCACTGCTGTGTTTTATCCCGCCTGCCCCCTTATTGCCTTTTGTTGCATGGCCTCTGCTGTTTTCCTGCCCGCCTGACAGACAATACGGCCCGAGCTCCCCCTCGAAGCTTTATTGGCTCTTATTGCCATCCCACTCAGATCCAATATGCCAGTATTGATTGTGTTGAAATGCAATCAGGGTCTCCACAGCAGAGGAGCAAACAATCTAAATTTAACAAACCACCTCCGCCGGCCTTCAGCCCCGGCCCCGATAAGCACGTCCCAAAGAGGAACAAATGTATTTATTGTGTGTAGAGAGAAACCGAGGCTCCTCCACGCGGTCGCAGCTATTGTTAGACACTCTCTTAAGAAGCCAGTGAGGCCGCACAAGCAGAATGTGCAGGAAGTGACCTCAGCCTTGACCTCACTTCCTGCCAAGTGGGCGTTTACAGTGTGTTGTCAAAGCAAAACAATGTTTTTTGGGGGGTTTTCAACATCACATGTCAGAAGTCAGTTAGCGGAAAAACGTTTGGGTAAAAAACTGGGATATTCCCTCTGCTTGGTGACCTGTCGATGACTCGGTTTGAGCTTTAGGAAAATGCATACTTGGCATTTCTTGACGGGTTGTGAAATTACTTTTTTTTTGGCACACAAGGTCTGACAATCTTCTCCGCTCATTGAGGAACAACATGATCTCTAGGCTGAAGTGCAAACAAACAAACATCAAAATACAAGTTATGAGCTTTCTCCAGACGGCGACAAGTATTCGCACGATGACATTACATGGCGCACTCTCAACATTTCCATACTTTACCTTGAGAGGAAGGAAAGGCTGCGAACATGGTGCATAACTATGATGTGTCAGCTTGAAAATGAAATTCTGTTCTATATTGCACTTCCAGAAAATCTCTGTGTGCTTTTCAAATCAATTTACACACAAGTGGGAGAGGCTACAATGTTTAATAATGTGTTAGATGCTTGTTTTAAAATGCAATGAATTCAATTCAGGGAACATGTCGCTGCCTGAAATTCTGCAGTTACCAATAGAAACGACGACGACAACAACAACAACAACAACAACCAATCTTTCTGTCCTCAAACAGCTTTGGAAGCAACGATGACTTGTAACATTAATATTGTTTCTTCTTTTTAGCTGCCATCAATCATTTTTGTGAGAATAGGTGTCATTTTTATAGTTTTCTGAATGTTAAATGAAAGTATTCCTAAATAATAGATGCTGACAACATAACAAAAGGTTTGCTTTGATGAGGTTTAGTGCGCAGGAGCTTTTCCATTAAGACTTGAGATGACAACACTGTTCACGTGTCGTATTGGCTCTGCAGGCGGCAACATATTTAACACAGAAGTAGGCAACATTTTCTATCATGCTTATGTCTATAATGCATTACCATCCATGTCTAATTGATTATGTACATACTTATAATCTGTTTATAGCACTGTGTGATTATGTAAGAAGCATAACGATTCACAATGCTTCATAACAATGCAAACAATAACTAATAACCCATTACAAGGCAGTTGATAATTATTATTATCAAAGGCATTTGTATGGGGTTATAAATTAATTTTCACTTTACTTATACAACTAAGGGAAGTATAATACATGATTGCAAGCAAATGTTGGTTATTCACCCACAATTATAAGCTATAGTGAAACATACAAATCCGTGAGTGATTAGAACTATAATTATGTACTTTAACTCATAAGTATGTTTATAATGCATCATAGACAAGGTTGTAATAGAACGTGAACTCAAGAACTTCATTAAAACTATAATAAGGATATCTTGCGTTGAGCCACTTCATCTATAAAATTGACACTAAGAAATATAAAAATTCATACAACCAATAAGTGACTGATCCGAGATCTGAGGCAGAATTCTGGTCCTCTTTTGCTTAATGCTCTCGTTTCTTGCTTCAACACTTTGGGTTAGACCGTTTCTGTGAGCGTTGGATC
The DNA here is from genome assembly GCF_023055335.1 of Clinocottus analis. NCBI lineage: Eukaryota > Metazoa > Chordata > Actinopteri > Perciformes > Cottidae > Clinocottus > Clinocottus analis. The sequence goes on along the minus strand of NW_027176251.1, from coordinate 12,133,470 downwards.
TCCTGCATAGATGAGAAAGCATGAAACTGCGATTTAGAGATATCCAAACAGTCCTTTTGCAGACAGTTTTGGTTGTCTTTCTCCTTGTGCCAAATATATTCCCATTCCCATTAAGCAGCTCCAGCTGAGACTTACAGAACGTCTGAAGTGAACCTCTCCCACCACTCTAGATGTGTTAGAGAGTTGGTAACTGGGCATTTTTCAAAAGCATATTTGAAGAAACTCAGCTTGTTAGTATGAAATGGCATAAGCACTGTGTCTCTTAATGCTCCTCAGACCTTTCTTACTCAGAAACTGGCTCTCGGCGAGGCCTACCGAAACTCACGACATTAATAAGTGAAAAAAGCAGCTGTTTTATTTAAGTGCATTTGACAAACGGGGGTGAGCAACTCATGAAAAACGTTTGTTGAGCAAAGCTGAATTGAGCAGCATCTTTAGACAGCTCCGTGAGTCATGCTTCGACTAGCTGCGTGCACACTGTGGCCTCGCAGACCTTTAATGTGATTTCATTCTTGCAAACACGGACTAACAATTTGCCTGAGGCCGTTGTCAAACGGAAAACGGAGACGCTTCGAACCTGCTCGTGTTTTCAACCCATCGCATCAAGGGGTGGCATTCAAAAATAGCGAGCTGATTGGGGACAATTTGTGTGCACGTTACGGTTTGATTGCACTTGCACCCACGTGGGTTGCAGAGAGCGGAGCGGTTTGCCGGTGTGATGAATTTGCCGTCACGGAAAAGAGATGAGGGAAAAGTAATCAGAGTTCAACGTCCCCAGCTGCAACATAGACGTATAATTCTCTATTGTTCCGTGATGGCTTTTGATAGCACCCTGATCGGTAGAGTTTGCTCTGCGAGATGATATGTGTAAGCACACTGTGCAAACGATATCACCTGCTGTGGAATTAAAGTGCACGGCTCACTGGGGATGTTGCTAACGACTAAATTCTCTGACGTTAAAAGCGTAAAAAGTTAAGAATAGTCAATTAGTATAAAAGTACAAAAAACAGAAAACATGAAAAATCCATCAGTTTAATTTATGTTATACAAACACAATGTTTATACTACGAGAGCCATTTGAAAATGGTAACCACACTTTTGCATAATTGCATGGGGAGTGTCTATCACAGGGTCCTATCCTGAAGCATTTCACTCTAGATGGTCATAATTTACTAAATGAATATCATGCTGTGCTGACGAGGACTTGAAACTAACGATTGAAACATAAACTCATGTTTACAATGTTTAGTGAGGGAATAAATCAAGACAGAAGTAGAGTCATTTTCTATAGACTTTTAGACAACTAGAGGACTCGCCCCCTGGTGGCCAGTGGTGAGAATGCAATTGTGAAGTACTTCCGTGTTGGCTTCACTTTTCCGAACCAGAGGTTGGTTTCGGTAATACTAAAACTATACCAAAATATATCGGTAACCAACGCTTATCCCTTCAGCAGCGGCGGCTCTCCATGGCTAAGACAGCTCATGTCAATATGTCATTTAATCAAGTACATTCATAAAGTAAAACGTTTAAACCGACTAGTATTTCTGATGTCGACTAGCAAGGGAAGCGCTAGCACAACTCAGAATATGTTCTTAATTTGAATAAAAATTAGCTTCTTCTATGTTCCTTTTTAGATCTAAAAAAAAACACAAATTGGACAAAATTTAAGTTTGCTCAATAAACTAGTGTTGTCTTTTGTTTTGCTTTTGTTTCACTATTTCAAAAAGATTACTTTCCAAAGCATAAAAAACAAGATGCAGCCATTTGTGTGCAACAACTGCATCTCTTTTTTAGTCTATTGTTCATAGATAATCATAGACAAGAGACAGAGACAGGTGTCGCAGCAGGTAACTCATAATGGAATGGATACCGTACACATGTACCCGCTCCATCATGATTACACATCATTCTCATATTTCACTCGGTTGTCAGGCTGTCCACCATTGTTTCCAAGGAGTCAAATGACAGCGGTGGGACGCAGGTTCGTATGAAGAGAAGCCACCTGTTGCTCAGTTTGGTCTCCATCTGGTTGGAGATTAACGTGCGGGGGCTGTTTATAATTTGACTTAATTACTTCTGAAGAGCCCTAGTGATGGATATGCACTGTTTCCATATGAGCATACACACAGCCCTCAAGTTCCCCTGGGCTCTGCAGTGGCGACCTGTAAAACTCTCAATTTTATAAAATCAGCAATCAATCTTCCCTTCATCTCAAACTCTGAATACAGATCAGAGTCTCTTCTGTTTTGCTTGTCTGTAAGGAAATGAATGTCCTTTTAGCCACACTGGCCAAACTATATCAACAAATTGAGGATGGAAATATGTAGATAAATTGTAGCTTGATAACTTTTGATGCTCCTATATGGTGAAATGTAGAGACTCAGAGCATTACTATGGCAGCAAACAACTACGTTAAGATAGTGAAGGAATGTCTAAACTTCTCTTTTCTTGGTTTTAGAGCTTTGACATGCTAGGGAGGACCTCAATAAAGTCTCACTCCCTCTGATTTTTGGTCGTTATCTGGGATTCTCCTTGCTTTGTTGACATAGCCAGACCGGCCACGCAGGCTTTTGCAGTGGTTCGCGCTGTTAGCCGCTCTGTTAGCCGCTCTGTTAGCCTCGTTGTTAGCGACCGACTCATCCTTCGCCGTGTTAAGAGACGTCGCCTCGGCCAACAATAGCGTGCTAACACTTAACTAAGATTTCACTATAGTTAACATTCTATAGTTAACATTAAACATATGTTTGTCGTGTCTTTCTGAGCATGTTAGCATGCAAAGCACATAGTGGGCAAATGATGGAATTACAACTTCAGAGTTCATCATGTGATGCCATTGGGCTCAAAACGTCGTATTAGCATAGACTCACATTGGAAAAGAAATGTCTGTAACACCTCGGATATTTTTTTCAATTTCCCACTAAGAACACTTGAATAGCCTTTATTTAAATCAATAGGTTCTAGAAGCTGTTAAATACAGGACATTCAGAGTTATTATGAATGTTATACTAATAAGTCAACCATGTTATGCTTAATGGGCCACTGAGCAACAGTCATAGAAATGAGCGAGGCGTCACCTCAAGCGTTACGTCCCGCTCTCTTTACTCATCCATGCTACAGAGCGGATAGTATGTCAACTCTTACGCTCTACACTTGCCAGAGAATTCCATTTCCATATTTAATTAATTGAATTTCTCCCAAATATCTTTTATGTGTGCAGTCCCACTTTTTAAACCCACATCCCAAGGTTTCCATTCGACGGGTGTCCCTGACTTTTAAAAGATGCCAACTCGAAAGGAATTTAATCAGCTTTAGAGGTTTTTGTTTTATTTGAAGGTTAGAGTGAGAATATCTGACATTTGAAGGAACAAATGAAAACATAATCTTTCTCTCACAAATGAAAATTGAATTCAAAGGCAATGAAGCCCAGCCTTGTTCAATCCAAAAGGGATTTGGTTCTCGGGCCTTGCTTTGCCCTGTAGCTTATGGCGCTGACTTTTCAAGGACTTTTATTCATTCTAAACAGCAAAACCTCATCCAGGTCTGTACAATGTAAATTATTTGGTTTCAGTGAACTATGTGACAGGTGTTCCATTTAATTTAGCGTAACACTTCTGGATGGAGAAGTGGATTTGCTAATTGCTATAACTCATTCTAAACAACAGCACAAATAATCAATTTACATTGCAACGACGAGCTTTAGCAGTAAATACTACATTGATAAACAACAGCCATCTTGTTTGTTGGCATATCAACTGACCATCTGCCGAGACTACTCAACGGATTCCTACGCCACACACCGTCCTCCACTGCAGCACACAACAGTAGATGCATTAGGCTTGCTGCAACACAAATTAAACACGAAGAAGGATCAGAGGTACCCGAATAACAGGAAAACCCTCGATGTTTCTCATTCTGAGAGCTTGAAGTTGTGGAATGAAAGAGGAACATAATCCTGATCTTAGTCCTGGCTTCTGTTTCAAGACTCCAGGATCAACAGGCCCAGATACCAACTGTTAACTGCTCTGCTCTGAAAAACAGGTCACCAGAGTGCTTCTACAGTTTCACAGTCAAGAGCAATTTGCAAGCCTCAAACCATTTCACACTTTGTTGTTATTTTTAGGGCGACTGCTCATCTTGTAAGTGTGGAGCAGGCTGGCTAACAGTTGCTTGCTGGAGTCTTTAAAGGAGAAACATATTTAATGTTACTTTGAGGGTTATGGGCGCCTTTGAGCTGATTTGCAGTGGCACCTTTTAGCAGACTTATTGACTAATCCATGCACATTGACTAAAAGACATGTTGCTTTCTGTCCCCAAGCAGCCCAATATCGGTCGTTTTATTCATCTCGATGCAGTTTGTCTGGGCAGGGTTGGCTTTTTCTTCTGCTGCTGCCAATATATTATCAAGGTTTTGTTCGACTGGTGTTTTCCAATCAAGAACACGTGACTTTTTGGGACAGAAATTTTGACAGACAGGTTACACACACTCTCATTTCTCATCATCTTTATCCACATGCTGGACACAAAAGCATCCCCTGTCGACCGTATCCACAGGTATAACCCAATGTTGTAGAGGTCTGACTCAGATGTCAGAGGTAAAAGGGGAATGTGACAAGTGAGCTCTGACATGTACCAAGCTCCCAGATGTTTCCTTGAATCTAGATCACAACACATCCAGCAGTAAACCGTAATGTCCCAAAGCTACATTTGACACTCCCGATCACACCCACGCCCGCCATCACTCGACACCACATTTCTCCTAGCAGGTAGTTTGGACAAGCTTTCCTGACAGCCCCAGTATAAGAAGTGACATGTCGGGTTTTTCTCCTGCAGTAACGGAAGAGGCAAGCGCAGCTCTCGGGGCAGACGTTTCGACGGGCGAACTGAAGGACTGTCAAGGGTTTCGTGGCCGGCTGAAAGAGGGTCGAGTCTGCATTGCTTCGTAACGCCTGTATTGACGTTAACCACACATGCTTATATCGATGACAATAAGGCCCCTCACACAACTACGCTTTACGCTTTATAGCGGAAAATCATCGCTCGCACTCATATTTGTGTATACATGTTTGCAGTTTGAATATTGAGAACCGCGTGGCATGAGTAAACTTCGTAAGGCATTTTAGTCACAATTGCAAACCACCTCAAAATGTAGCTGTTGAGGCTTTCAGGGGGTCTGAGCATTCAATCAAGGGGTGTTTTGCACGCTGTATGCAACCCTTGATAATATGCACACAATTACATCACTGAAAACCAACACACAGTGAGGATGACCGAAAATAAGTAGAGTTACTCAAATATTGAGTCCTCAGATGCTTGCATTCCCCTTTTATGTTTTGTTCTACCTCTCCTTCAGATGTATTTGTTAGCTGCAGTTACTTGCTGTGACGCAGATATGCCGGGTACGTCTTCCCGATAATACTCATGTACATTAAAAGTACTTTCAGACTGCGAGAGGTTGCAAACAAACCAGGCAGGGAGAAGCGCCAGCGAGGCAGAGGGTGGCTGCCGCTCTCATGAATGTAAACAGCTAATTGTTTCTGCCTGCATGTGCTTATTTTAGTTTGATTATGGGCCAAATTTATTTTAGATGTTGTAAAGTTAAAATTTCTATTGGATTAGTGTCATATTTAGAAGCATTTCCTCAATTTTAAGCCACTATTTGGCAAATGCGACGATGAGATTGGAGAAGGATAGCAGCCTGTGGTGTTAAACGCAGGACTGGATGCCGCCAGCGGCCACCGCTGTTTAAAAAGCACTGCAAAGACGTTGCTGTGCAGCAGACTCAGTGGGAAGGGCTTCATGTCTCAAAGTAACCGGAAAAGAAGAAAAGAGTTTTACATTGTGGGTTTCCACTTTATTAAAGGACCTGACTACTTATTCTATAATAGCTAGCACTTTATATAATCACCTGAAGCATTCCACACTAAAAGAAAGAAAGTCCTCCATTTATTTCAGAATGAACTCATAGACTCAAGATTTTTTTTTTTTGCTATTTGACAGAATATTTTTTTGTTTTTTACCTGAAAGGTACCAACAATATTAAAACAGTGTGTTTGCTCTGGTTGCAGTCTGCACAGTAGGGAGCAAATTATGCACCACAATCAGCGACATAAAACATCTAATGGCAGACCCGCGGTGCCACCAAAACACCCTGAGCCTGTCAGAGAACTTAATCATCGCAGAACCCCATGTTTTAAAATTGTAATTTGCACTCTTTTGCAATGCTAATGGGAGAAAACCCCCAATCAAGCTGGCACGTCTCCGCAGAAATACTTCAAATGTGATTTTCGACAGGCGGTTAATGTCGGGGTGTACTGTATGGAGGAGGAGGGGAAGAGGAAAAAAACACAACTTGTATTCAGCAGAGAACAGGAAGTCAAAGTGATGTGCGGCGCTGGAGCTGAAGACGCAGCAGTGGAGCCGTCGTGGGCTTTGATCAACAACCTGCTCATTTACCACAGCTTGTCTCTCAAGCGGCGTCTCCAGGCAACAGAGGGCTGTCAGCGGAGGAGGTGGCGCCGAGCGGACAAAACGCACTCTGGAGGCCTCCTGTCAGCCTGGAGACCGGCGATGGAGGCGCCATTTAATACCCGCGAGAGAAAGAGAGAGAGAGAGAGAGAAAGGGGAGGAGAGAGCTACAGACCCTTTTTATTTTCTATATATAAACCTTTTTACTGGCCGAGCAAATTACAGGTAGTTTCCTGCTATGAAGATGTCCGGCGCCTTTTCATTTAGCCGTGCGCCTTCACAATGCAGCGTTCCAGGCATTTAGCGACAGGAACAGCAGACGCATTCGGTTTGCTTTTCCCCCCATCTCCAGTGAAAGCTTCCGCCGGAGCTCTGGACACAGATTGGGAGACGCATATGTATTTCGAAATTTGCACAGGAAGTCTTAATGCTCTGTCTAGACAAAGAGAAAGCAATTGCATTAGCATTTATCCGGCCATCCAGCCTTGTTTGTTTTTCTCTTTATTTACTCAGAAAAGCTCTGCTGTGTACTTTTATCCAGCATTGCCCTTCACACTCGCTCAGTTACAGACATTAAGGCCTGGGAGCTGCCCAGTACAACCACAGTCTGGTGCCAGTCAGCAGCTCCATCTGAGCAGTCAGCTGTTAAGCGCCTTGCTCAAGGGCATCTTAACGGGAGTTGTTGAAGGAGCAAAGACGCGTGTCTCATTCGCTTGCCGCGTCCAGATTCTCCTCGCTCCTCCGGTCACGAGTTGGCTTTTTGAATTTTTGCCTGGGGGCAGATGCTCCACCAATTTTCCAGTTCCCATTTCCATCCTTTGGTGCACATCACCCTGATGGTAAACTGGAAATGTGAATGTGCATGTTGTCAACATTACAAACCGCAGAAGTGGGGATTTGGAGGGGAACATTTTTTTCACTCCAAAAAAAAATGTACATCCAGTTCCATATGAAACACTTCAGTGTGTTCATTGAGAGCAACAAGCCGTTAATCTCAATCTATACTCACAACTTCATTTTCATTCTCGCTATGAGTTTGTGAAATACCGTCTGACTGATAAGAGCCATGTGAAAATCAACACCACTCGATGCAATTTTGTTTGTTTTTTAATGGAACGTTCATGGTTGAACCCGTTTAATTAAAGCGCTTCATGGCCGTGGGACTCGACCCCTGGCAGCCGCTCAGGTCTACATTATATCGCAGCAAGTGTCATCATGTCCGCTCGCAGCATCTGGGAGGTGAACAGGAGCAGACTGTTCGGCTCTCCATGCAGGTGTGATCCCATCGGGCTGAGTGTTACTGTGTGAATATGTGGTGGGAGAGAGCGCAGGAGGTGTGAATGGAACAGATAGAGCGTGTGCGTCTACAGTCTGTCTGTCTGTGTGTGTGTGTGTGTGTGTGTGTGTGTGTGTGTGTGTGTGTGTGTGTGTGTGTGTGTGTGTGTGTGTGTGTGTGTGCAAGATGTGGTGCTCTATAATAAGATATTGTTTCGTTTTAAAAGCCAACCTCTAACAGTATTTGTTTTCTTCTATGTGCGAGCTGATCAAGAGAGTGATTGAGTGAGTGATTAAGGAAGATATACAAAAGGTGGTGAAAGAAACTGAGTGGACACCAGGAGGCTACAGCTAGTACTTAAACCTGCATTCTCTCTAATGGCCACCAGGCGGCGACCCCCTGTGGTTGTATGTAGGAAGTCTAATTGTATAGAAGTCTAAGAGTAGATGGCTCTACTTGAATTATTCCCTCAGTTAACATTGTAAACATGAGTTTATGGTCTCAATATCTAATTCCAAGTCTTCTTCAATACAACATGATAGGCCATAAAGAAGGGTATGCTTTAGGGTGGGACTACCTTGTGATTGACAGGTCGCCTACCACAGCATTGTCCAGTCTGAGAGTTTTCTTTGTTTTTCGTTTTTGAACTTTACCACTTTCACAGTTGTTTTTTTAGTTCATGAAAGTAAGTTGTAACATTTTGATCGTGTTATTCAGCGCTTGGTAGCTCCACCCACTTGTGTCACTTCTGGTTTCAATGAAAACAAGACGGGGGCGGCCAAAATGCCAAACTCAAAGGCTTCAAAACCTAAAGAACAAAAAAAAAAAGAAGAAGAGGAAGGACTTCACAACTGTATGGAAAGTATTATCTTCCGTTGCAAAGATAGTAAGATAAACAGCAGAGTGAGGTTTGGATGTTTCAGTCTTCTGTCTGAAGCATGTCCGGCGGATCAGATTCTATTTTAATCAATCCAGCCGTCTACAGAGGCTGCTCAACGGCTGCATTTCACTCATGTTATACGCATGCAACGTACAGCATATTTCAACGTAAATGCCCGTTAAATCCATCACTTAATACGTGTTTAGATTTTTATGAGTTTTCCTGGTTAACAGGTAGCATCTGTGAGCTGCAATCAAATTGCTATTTCATGCTTATTTTTTCGCTGCCCCAACAACAGAAACAGCCGAATATGTATGATTATACTGGATGTTTTCTATAAAACTCCATCGATCGCAGAGAGAGCAGAATGGGGGAGAGAACAGAGGTTTATCATATGTTGTCATGCACGTGTTGCCCATTGAAAGAGGAGGAAGGATTGAGCAAGTTGTGCCACAGTCACCGTCAAAGTGTTTCAACGTGGACAGAGATCTTTATAAAAACCCTATGGATCTCTCGCTGCGTTTCACACTTAAACAGCTTTGTCAGATTTAGCCGGCTTAGTGTGGATGAAGACTGAGGGACCAAACAAGCAACTAAGCAAGCAAATAAATACGTGTGTGTGCGTTTGTGTGTGTGTGTTTGTTTGTGTGTGTGTGCGTGAGTGTGTGTGTGTGTAAATCAGAGAGGAATGAGAAAGCGAACGAATATGTGAGTAAGTGAGTGAGTGAGTGAGTACAACTGCAGTCATTAGGTGGATGTGGCAAGTGCAAGTGTGTGAATGAGTAATTACCATATAAGTCAAAGGGAATGAAGTGAATACAGTACGTGTGTGTGTGTGTGTGTGTGTGTGTGTGTGTGTGTGTGTGTGTGTGTGTGTGTGAGAGAGAAAGACATTGAGAGTGAGAGAAAAGGAAAGCGAAGGAGGGAGGCACCAATAAACCCAGTGACTTTCCCAGTGACTCATTAGGTGGGTAATTAAGGCACAAAGCTTCGGCCCCAGGGCTCCACCGAGCTGCACTTTGAGCCCCGACTGCTAATGACGCCGCCCTGGACCTCAGAGAGATGGAGGGAGGGAGCGAAACAAAGATATACGCAGAGAGACATAGATTAGTCCGCGCAGTAGGTGCCCCGACTGCTCCTCACACAGAGACTTGAAAAGACGGCGGGGTCGATACGGTTCACACCCTGCTGGGAAATAATGGACAGTAAACCCAACTAAAGAACACTGTTGAGTCGCCTTTGTAATTTATAAACAATATTCAATTCAATAAATACAAGCTACTTGTTGCATTTAAATACCGTCAACGTCACATCACAGCATGCGGCTGGCGGCAACCACTGGGTCTGAAAAGTGAAGCTGTTGCGAAAGTACCTTTAACTTGGATTATATTTAATGGCCACTAGGGGGCGACTCCTCTGATTGTATAGAAGTCTATGAGAAAATGACTCTACTTGATTTATTCCCTTAGTAAACAATGCACACGTGAGTGTGTGGTCTCAATCTCTGGTTTCAAGTCTTCTTCAATACAGCATGATGTTCATTTAGTAAATTATGGTCTAATTGGAGTAAAATAGACATTAAAGAGAAGAGAATACAGAGAAGCTAGCAGGACTGTAGACTCGTCATCGTTAACACTGCATGTACAGATTGAGAAGTATGTATTGCAGGATACAAGTATTATGAATTCATACACTACTGTTCTTTTAATAACAAGAACTGAATAACCTGAATTATTTTTGTAAAATGGCCAATGTTCGACCAGATGGAGTTTTTGGCCCAATCTTTTTCTTCCTTGTCCTAGCTTGCTCCACTGTCTTAACGCTGAGAAAAAGAGATGACAGAAAAATACAGAAAATAGACTCTCGAATGTAGAGGCAGAAAAAAGAGGTTAAGAGCAGGAGAGACCCTTCAAAGATGTTGCTCTCCTCTACACAGTGCAAGGAATAAATGGAGGGGGCTATGGTGGGGGGGTGGGGGGTTGGTACAGAAAGCAGCAGTGGTAAAAGCAAGACGGAGAGAGGAGGAGAGTTGAATAGGAAGGGGCAGATTCCCTGCAGAGAGCAGAGTCAAAAAAATAGGCTAAATGTGCTGAGGAGCCAAGCAGAGAAGCTTCCCCCTCCGGTGGCAAAGGGGTGAGAGAAACCGGAGTTGAGGGAGAGGAGGGAAAAAATAGAGGCGGTGGCGGTGGGGAGGATAGAGGAGTTACTGGCATTTCCATTTTGAGCCTGTGTGAAGGCTAATGACTCAAGGCGGGCTGCTGAGACCCGAGCGAGGGTTCTGCAGGTGGTCCTCACAGGAGTGGGGAGCTCCTGAGGAGACTAAGGCCATTTTAATTGGACACTGAATAACGATATGACTGCTTCACAGAGAGAATAGTCGGGTGGCGCTTTCAGTTTCAAAAGGCCAATTACAGCATATGCATGTTGCATTGCTTTTATCGAGACTTTATGAAGGTGCACAGGTTTCCTCTTAGGTCCATATGGGGAATGTAGTTTATGACATTGCTTTGGGAATGAAAACAATTAGAGGCAAATTAAGATTATAAATAGCTTTCACCCAGAGGTGATTTTTTTTCCCCCCCCTGTGTTGTTTGTACATAGATACAGATCAGACAGGCACGTCCGCCACAGTATTACTCAACAAAAGACACTAGTCACAACTGTCAAGTGTTTATGTGCCATATGTATTTAGGTACGCGTGTATACATGAGGTTGTGTTTGATGTCTTTAATTAATTTTAATTTTTTCCTTGAAAAAGGAGAAATAATCTATCTGCCTCACTATCCACTGGCATGAGCAGTTGGGAAGTACATGTACATGCACAAACACCCAAGTGACAAAATGCACATGAATATAAGTATTAAAGATGCAGAAATCTATTAATGTAGAGTAGAAATGTGCAATGTTACAAAAAGTGACAGTGGAGTATCACCTGACTCTGCAATTTCCCTCAGTCTTCCAGCTCAGCTTTTTTTGATTTAACCGCCTCAACTGAACTGCGTTGGTTCACCCTCATCACCGCCCTCATTTCTAGCCACAGAAGGCAGATATTTTCAGCCAAGCAGCGCTAAAAAACCCGCTGGAAGCTACGGCTGAGAGACAAAGTTAGCAGTAGCTGAAAAAGTCAGCTATTTCCTTTAGGAGTTGTGAAAGACCAAAAACAGAGCAATACCTCCGTGCCCCTCCAGCTGGTTAATGAAAAATCCTCCCTCCAGAGGGACAGGCTCATTCTCTCTTCTGTACAGCCCCATGCATTACAACTCTCATCTCAGTGTACTCATCCACTACGCTCATTAACAGCAGAACCTCAGCATGTAGAACTTAATCACATCGTGTGAATGAGCCATATCCCTCACTTCATCTGTTCTCTGCTCCGTATCCTCATTGTACAACATTAGAATCCTGTCAATAGTCTCTTTTTGCTCAGTTTCGGCCTCCACCAACTCTACTGAGTGAAGCATCGAGCAGCTAAAGAGCCAGGTTTTTGTCTTTGTCAGCCAGCTAGTTGCTATCTGTTTCTGTCTGCTGTTTGGTGCTGAGCAGATGAGTGAGTAGTGTGAGAGCGATGAAATCATTTGCCTCCTGCAACCTAAAGGGAAGTAAAAACAGGAACGTTTTGCACAAAAAAAAGGAAAAACATGAGCTGAAAGCTCTGAGGTTAGCCGCAGCGTTGGGGGTTAATGCTCAGTGGGTTTATCGGCCAAATCAACCCCTCTTACCTAAGGAAGAGGAGAGAAAAAACAACAAACAATTCAGCAGCCCTGTAATCTATTCAGAAAATATAAATAATGATTGTTGATACATTGATACGTAAGTGCAGGACTTGGCTATGCTCGTTTCATCCGCGCGTTGTTAGGCACTGAAAGTCGCGGTGCGTCAGAGCAGAAATAAATATCTCCCTTCTTCAGTGACTCATCAGCATTTTCCTCAACTTCTTTTCATCAGAGAGAAAATAAAAGCACTCGGTCCTCTAAGACGCTGTGCACCCGTATGAACACGTCAGCTGCTAATTGAGCCATTACCATTAGCAGAAACAAACAATTCTCTAATCACGATAAGGCGAGGCAATATCTCCCGAATGAGAGATGCGGTGGATACGAGCAGCAGGATCAGAAATCAGCTGCAGCGGGTGGATAATATATGCCGGGCTATTTTCTCCCCGATGCAAATACGGTTGAACCATTTCTCCCAGAGGCGGTGCATGGCGCGCGCGTGTGTGCAGAACCCCGGCGCTCCAATCTTTCAGCTTATTAATTTCATATTTACTCATTTATTTTTAAATGTGTTGAGTGATGGAAATGCGGCAGGCTGGAGCTCAGAGGTGCTTACATGGCAGATGGTTTAAAAGGGGGAAGTGAGCCAGTGTCAGAGGCAAGATTCAATTCAAAGTTGAGTTTTCGCTTTTTTTTCTTCTCTCTTTTATTATTCATTAGAAAAGAGAATTATCAACTGGAAGTTGAGCGAGCATACATGGCGTCCTACTGTGCCTCTTGTTCAACACAAACGCTACACTTTGACTCAAATGTCCTGATCAAAGGCACACTGACGACGTCTTTGGAGTAAAAATGTGTCCAATGTATGTCTTTTTCTAAAAGCCTTCTGAAGCATCTAAACGGGCAGCTTTACTATAGACAAGCCTCTATTTACCAGCTGGCTGTCCCAGAGTAAATGCAACTGGGGAGGCGTTCAGATTGCTTAATGTTGAAATGGTCTTTCTTGGCAGTATGCCACTCACTTGCAGTCAAGACCAGGCAATTAAGTGTGGCCTATCCAGATCCAAGGTACTTAAACTTATTCATACCGAGCCGCTTCCTGTGTCTCGGGGCAGATCAAGTAGCTGTCCGATATTTAAACAAAGACAATGAAGCCAGTCCATTGACACAGTCTAGGGAAACCTCGCTCAACTTTTCGAGCAATTTGACAATCAAATAAGAGCCGGGGGGCATTCCTAGTATATGACTTTGTAATATGAACTATGGATTTCCACTGTTTACCTCACGATTGTTGCTGTGATGGTTATAATAAATGGTCAACAGTGCGGTGATGAATGTCCACTAAATACGACGAAGAAGCATTTCAGATGCACTGCTCTCAAAAAGCTCAAAGGAAGAAGAGTTTCCTGGTTTCTTGAGCTGGTTTTAATCAGAAGCTCCACAGACAGACGTTAAAACATTTAAATGCAGGTCAGTAAGTGGGAGTCTTGCTAATTTAACAATGGCAGGTGATAGAGACACTCAAAAATCAAAATGCAAAAGTCATATATCTGTGTACTAAATTTGGCTTTGTCTCGGTTGAAATATGTTGAAATATATCGTACATTTTTAAGGAATGTTTTTGAATAATTGGAAAAAGAAAATTGACATGATTTAAAATTTAAATCATGTCCACTCAGGTTTTTCTATGCACAGATTTAAAAAAAAAAAAAAGCACATAGAAAAACAGGTGGATGGAAATGCACCAAGAGTCAGTTGTTCAATGTTTTAGCACAATTGACAAAGAAATGAAAAAAACACTTGTTTGGGGTTCTCATCCTTTTCCATCTACTCTCCACTCTTCTGTATTGCCTTCTCTTCCTTCTCCTAGTTTGTCTTTTCCCCAGCTTTTCTTATTCTTCTAGGATTTTCTCCATCTCCTGCTCTATATGTGTATGAAATGTCTTGGATTGTGGCCAAACGTAAGACACATTGAATCTGCTAAATCTCAGCGATGAGTCAGTGAAATATGTGTGGCCATGTGTGCAAGGTCAGCGTCAGAGAAACAAACTGAACGGTGTTTATTATTTACTCAGCTCCTCAGATGAAGTCTCTCATGAAAGCATATTCAAACGGTATGTTTGCATCCTCACTCTGAACTTAAGTTCACACACAATCCCTCCCTCCTCTCTCTTTGAACACACAAACACGGCCTGTCACTGCTGAACTCCTTCGTTCGCTAACGTTGACCCCGAATCCAAAACTACTGCAGGACTTTTACCCAGGAGACCGCTGTTCGAGTCCCGTGTGACACCAGAAGTAAACATTTTCTTTCCTCTTTAATGAAATGTTGTTCACAAAGGGGCGGTTGTTGTTTATTTCCGGTTATTATGATATAATTTTAACAGAAACTATGATCTTTTTCTCAAGATTATTTTTGCAAGCAGGATACGAAGCCGATTGTAAACATCCACATGCAACATATTCGGTGGTTTGCAGAAACGTATGCAAACAAATTACTGCCGACTTTCTCTTTTTAATTGTGTTGTTCGTTTTTTAAATAAAGACCTTCTACTATATATATATATATATATATATATATATATATATATATATATATATATATATATATATGATATTATAGATCTAGAATCTAGAAGCCGCTCTTGAGCTTTTTGATCATATCTCATTCTCTTCATCAGCAGATGGTTTGCTCACTTGTCATGTCAAGGGTTCGTACCCTTTCAAGGGGCCGTTCACTTGTTGGCTTTTTGCGCCCTCAGACTTTAACTTTTGGAACGTCGCAGCGCACACTGTGTCACATGTCACATGTCATGTAACAAGGGGATAACAGATAAAGCCATCAGTAGAGTTTTACAGAGCTGGAAATCCATTTATCTTATTTTTGTTTTACTTTGTTTTACTTGTTTGGCTTCGTCAGTGAGGCTTACTGGTAAAGAACCGCAACGTCATCATCTCAGTCATTGCACTGTGCAGATTCTGATTGCTTGGTAGAGCAGGAGAGACACTAGACCAAGCACCTTGGACAAAAGGTTGACGAGGCCCGGCTGGTTCTTAGCTGCACCAGGTGAAAGGCGCCTAAAAGCTGAGAGTCACTGTTGGAGTTGGACATGTCGCTGGGTTTTGGTCATGTGATGTGATCCGTACCCTCAGTGTAAATGATATGATAGATACATAAACACAAAACACACAGGTGTTTTTAAAGTGGAAAAGTCGACAGCACGAGTCATGTGTGGGAGCTGTGTCTGTGATACTCAACACAGCATTAAGGTTTTTTGAACCCCTGACCCGTCACCCAACATGAACATGAACATAAAGTGATCTTTCACTAGCCTGAAGACTCTCTCTCTCTTCACACATCCATGCAGACACACAAACACACCCACACACACTTGTGTTTCCTCGTCTGCGTTTAATGCCAGTGTCTGTTTGACGGCTCTGCGCTAACACAGTTTTCTAGAAAAACCAATTTGTTGGTTGTCAGCCAGAAGCCCCCATTTTTTTTTTCTCATTATTTGTCAAGAAGCGATTTGTTTCTGTGAGTTTAAGGCTCCTCTGTGTTGATATGAGAGAGAATGTTCTTCCAGGGTAAACAAAAAGACTGAGTGGAGTAATTGGCTGCCAGTTTGCCATGTAAGGTTTACAGATTGCCTGTGTGATCGACCACAGACTCCTTCAAAGGCCTAAATATTCGCAGTATGAGACATCAACACTGACACGTGCGTACAGCAGTTATACGGCAGCTAATTTGCTCTCATCCACGCGAACAAAGAGATTCTCCTCGGATAACACGATTTCGGGGCATCGCAGACGTCCTTACAACGGCACGAGATTCAGTGAAACTTCGCACTGGGCCACACTTTGCTCTGGGGACAGCAGGATAAATAAAATGTGCGCTGATAAATAAATGTAGAGCCTGTGTATTTAAAGGCCTCTGGATGAGATTATTAGCAGCTCACACAGCGATTAAAGCCAACTTAAGAAGTCGCCGGCGGCTGTGTTCCCACTGCCTAATTGAAACCATTCCTTATTTACCCATCTCAACTAAGGGGATCAGAGAGCAAGCAAAGACGGTTTCCTTTTTCACTTAATATCCAGCGCCCCGTGGTACGTGCGCGCACGCGATAGCGTCCCTCTGGGGAAAGGACAGGGTGATCACGTCACATCAAAATGAAGAGGGAGGGAAGGAGAGGGGGAGAGAAACAAAATCACAGAAGGATTAATTCCATTTCTAAAGGAGAGCCAGCGGTGGAGAAAGAAGGGAGGAGGAGCAGAAGGTGGAGTGGGGGTTTGCGATGGCGGCCTATTTCTTTGTGTTAATTCCTCCACGCCTTTTAACTTCTAAAGCTCCTGCATTGTGGCGCGGTAGGACAGAGTGTGATTGAGAAATTTTTTAGTATTTTTAGCCAAAGCACTGGCTTGCCCTCAGGGGACAGCATATGATTTTGTTTAATTTTTTCTCCTTCCTCTTCCTCCTCCCATGCTTCTTTCGTGGTTTCACAATGGACCTCTGGATTTGTGCCCGGGAGGAAGAGGCGCGATCCGAACTGAATCAGCTCCCTCTACCTCCATCACAGGAGCTGCCTCCTGATTGGCGCTACGTGGCCTGTTCTAGAAATCCCTATTTTTGTTAAAATCCTCCCTCTATTGCGGTCCTGACGATGTGGTGTAGCACGCTGAAGGCACGCCGCATCATCGTGTTACACAACCTGCACGAAATGGTCGACCGATGACACACATACTGTAAACGAGCGTTGGTGGAATTTGTCTGCCGGAGGACGTGTGGATTTGTCTCGATGGAAAAGGGAATGACGGGCTTCATGCAAAAGGGTTATTATGATCTCATTCTGAAGGAATTACAGTTGTGATCAAATTCGAATATTTAAAAGACGGAAAATCATATTGGATATTAAAGCTAATTTTTCTGACCTTTTTTTCAAAACAGCTCACAGACATTTGAAGTCAAAATCCCGGATTGTGGGCATAGATGAAGTTGTTGTGGCGCTTTTAGATTGAACGTGCAATTATTTTCAAGTCATTTGATCCGTGCGCCCTCACACAAAGCAAGCAGCCATTAAGCGTTCAGATGTGGGCGGGGCTTAATTGTGCTCGGACTCTATATACCTGTGCTGTGTTTGTGTGACGGACATAGACTGGATATAAGTGGATCTAGTCAATGGGGTTAGTTCAGGCTCATAAGTTTTACAAATACACATAGAAGGATTTAGAAATACATTCCAATGATTTATGTAAATGTACAGACAGACAGATCTCGCACTTTTCGGTTGCCTCCTTATCTCTGTTTCTTCTTGAATTAGAGTAATTAAGTGTTGGATTGGTGACATTTTGTATCTCAAGCATGGATGCATCTGTGCTCAGGGTTTTGCATTGGTTTATGTACATATGCACGTTAACATTGAAAGCATTGGACCAAAAACACATCTAAAACATCATGTTTCTAAATATAGTGGACTCAACTGGAGTCAATGGGAACGCAATATTCTCTGTCTGACGTTGGCTTCCAGCAGCCTGTAAGTGATGTGCATGTAATTATGCTTCCAAGACAGCGAATTTAAATTCATATTGCACATCCGCAATCATACCAAGTACATGTCCATCCCTTCGATGGCTTCTTTGATAAATAATGCATGAAATGCCACCGCGAATGTAAAGACACGCAGAACAATCAACGATGGAAAAGCATGTCGAATTACACATTAGCAGCACTTTATGTGCAGTTCAATAAATCACTCACTGTGATATTCAGAACAACAGATTCCAAACGTCACAGCGACGCAGGCGCTCGTCAGCTTTGTATGCGCCGGCCAAAAGGCAATAAATGAGGCAGATGTTGTGCAGAGCTGCGACACACACACATACATTAACAAGACTCCAACATCAAACAAACACTGGGCATGTGTGAGAGCGTGCGGTTTGGTGTTAGGAGTTTAAATGCGGGATGACTGAGAAACTGACCTCATTTCGGCCTGCGATGCCCTCGTGTTTGTACGGTGGGAAAAAGGTCACCATGTGTGTGGTATGAAAACTGATTTCCACAGCATATAGTTATGGATATTTATATGAGATAAATATTCCACTTTTCTTTCACATTGCTAATAAGGGAAAGAAAGTGGGAGTCCTGACCAATTACAGTTTACAGGTTTTCAAATCTTGAGTAATCTGTATACAAACACACCTTGAAAGGGCTTTTCCAGTCTTCTTCTACACAATAATGCTATTATCTTGTTAGTGTTGCTGACTCCACCTGAAACCCACAAAGCACGGGCTGGCACCGTCTCACCAGTCCCTCTCTCTGACCTCCCATTGAACTTCTGTACTTTGACTTTTCCCATGGATCTGAACGTTTCCTTCTGTATAGTCTCATTGACTCTAATTAGCCGTAGCGGCATTTCCCACATCTTGTGACAGCTTGTACAGACGACCAGACCTCCCCTCCTTCCCTCCCTCCGTCTCTCCTCTCGTCTCCCTGGTCTCTCGTTCTGCATCCAGCTCTTTGTGTTGGCGCTCTCCCACGCACCCCAGCTGTTTGGCCTGCAGTAAATGTCGCCTCGTACGGCACGCTGCTGGGATCCCAGCCGTCATGCATCCGGGGCCAAGTGCCGTCTCGATCCTGGTCTCTCAAGCTTTCCCTCTCTTACTCTCCATTTTTTCACCTCTCTTCCTCCATCTTTTCTGTCCATCCTCCTCTCCTTCCCGCCATCACGCTCTCCACTTTCGAAGCTAATTGCTGCCATTCCTGAACCCTGAACCTCTCCCCCCTTTCCACGCTCATTACCAAACATCCTGATTGGCTGATGTTGCCTGACAGAAGTTGCTTGTGGCTTGTTGTAACACGGCGTGCTCCCCGAAACAGGAAGTCACCGGCGGTTGTCTGATGCGGGTTTTGGTCCCTCAGGGAGGTGTGGGGAAGGCGGCTCGGAGGAAATATTGCTGAGAAATCGCTCCATATCCAACAGCTGGCCACTCACTGATTGCAGCTATTTAATGGCAGGCCTCCGTCCGCTGTTTGTGTACAGTTAAGTTGAGCTGAGAGGGACTCAAAGTAAGTGTCAAATTTTAAAGAGTTTTCTTAATACAGAGCCTAAGCAATCAGCTTTGATTGGATTTTGAGCTACTCTTATTAACTCCCAGATTGAGGGTATGGAACGAAAAGTGTGATACTAATTGTCAAAACAAACTGAGATTGACTCTAAAAATCAGTATCTGATTTACAAATCACGTGGTGAGTTCTTATTTTTTGGGTTCCTCAGCTCTGTTGTGCTGCCGGGCACATGTCTGTCTGTACCGGAACATTTCTACAATAATAAAATCCTTACACATAAATTAAATGTCTGAAATCAAAAAGAGGCTAACCGCTGTGAAAAAGGACTGTCATTTACATAATTTGCATAGTGTGACAGAAATAGTCCAGATATAAAGAACTGGAGGGGAACAATTATTTTCTTTCCTTTGATCAGTTTACTTTAGAATCACCTGAAACTATGCGCTGGATGTTTGGATGTTTCTTGCTGAGCTGCAAGACGACTGGAACAACAACTAAATCGATGCTATTTCCTCCTCACCACCATTTCTTTAAAGGTCAACAGGGAAGAAAACACAAATACCGACACTGAAATAAAGGGCCGAAGGATATTCATACGCAAAGATGCAGTGAGGTCAGTGGCGGCAGAAGAAGAGCGGGATCAGCTGATGAAAGTCTGAGGGCATCTGATGGACAGGAGGGGATTGAGCAGGTCTGGAAGGGTCCACGTAAAGGACGGGGGGTCGCGGGAGGTTGTGAGGATAAAGGGAAGTGAAAGCCAACGGTACGGTGGGACATTATGACTCGCGAATGAAAAAGAAATCTCATTGGGTACATGAGCAGTGCCCGTCCCCATGGCCGACAGTCAAAGATCAAGACAACTCAAACAGTCGCAGCCCTGCTTTCTCCACAAGACTGAATGCAAGTGTCCAAATAAAACAAAAGGAATTTGTGTCATTTGCTCTACAGGTCGCTTTGTCTCACACATTGTCTCCCTGTTCGCTGTCTCTCAGGTGGGACGTCCACGCTGCGTCTCTCGTCGGTGCGGCAGCTGCCCGGCCAGCTGCAGGAGCTCTACCAGCAGGGCTTTGTTCTGGCGTCCGTTCACCCGTTCATCCACCCATGTGGTCCGGAGTCCAACAGCCCACAGCACCAGCTCTACCGGGCCATCCTGATCCGACTCAACGACGGGTAAGAGATACATGAGAGGGTTTCTTTGACCTTTAATTGTGTAATTATCTGACATGGGAAATAAGTGGCAAAGGAACCTGACCTCACGTTTCCACCCAGCCTAACCTAATGGACGATTTAGTGGTTTCCAGTGAAATAATGTGAAACTGAATACCTTTCCGCTCATCTCTTTACCAACGATGGCCTTCAGTTAACTCTCTGAAGAGGACAAGCTCCCCGAGTAGATACAACCGCATCATTCTAAGCCAACGAAAACACAATGACTCTTAGTTTTAGGTGATCATACACTAATGAAAACATAGATATGAATACTTTATTCCGTTTCTGCCAAAAGATCTCCCTCGATGCGACACACAGGACCTTTAAAATAAATGTTTTTTTTTACTAAACAACGGTGGGGGGCTGGCCCTGAGGAAATAATCTTGCAGGGGCCTCAGCCCTCTAAGCTACACCCCTGAGGATAAGACCTCTTTCATTACACAATAATGCCGTCATTACAGTCACTTAAGAACATAGCTTGAGATTGCTAATGCACCTCAATTGGTGTCATTACGCAGAAAAACACTTAATGGGAATCAGATTTTGCTTTATCTTCATGGATGTGTTGCATGGTATATAAATGGTGTGCTGGCTATTGTGAAGTGACATTAGGGTTCATTTAATGTGCATAGCTACATGTGATGCTTCAGAACTATGTTTCTATGTTAGCAGTGTGGGATGCATGCAAACAGAAAGATTTCTATGATGGCTATCGCCGAACAGAAAACAATAAAAAAAAACATTGGAGGTTGGTTTTGCATTTCTTATCAGACGTACAACCTTTCAGTAGCTTCAGTGTCGACACCAGAGCATCACAACATCTGTTTGTGGCTCAGCAAGCTGTCCTGTGGGCAGCCAAATTTGGACAGGAGTCAGCAACAATTTCAATCCTCCACCTCCGGCCCTTCCGATGCTCCGGCCAAAACGGTCTGCATGGCACAAAGTCACCGCCGCCCCCTACACATGCCCTCCAGCCCTTTGCCTCCAGCCCCTCAGGGAGCGGCTCCAATGGTGGCTGAAGGGCATGTAGGCGGAGTGATGGACGACGGAGGGCGGAGACGGCTTTTAGTCTGGTCAGAATCCTTCTCGTCAAAAAAAAGCTGATTTAGCAAAGAAAAAAAATAATCTTGGTTTTGAATGAGCCTCAGGGGCCATGAAACCATCTTATCATCTAAATCATCTTATTCAGGACCACGCGCTGTAAAGTCAGTTCGAGTAAAAACACGACAATCAAAAAGATTGAAGCTACCAGGAGCAGCCGTGACACGCAGACTGGCAGTCTGGCCTCGAAGTCCAGCTAACGTCCAGACCTTTTTTTTTTACAAAACACTGTCCTCTGTGTGTGTGTGTGTGTGTGTGTGTGTGTGCGTGTGTGTCTTGCCCATCTCTGAAAAGTTTTTGGACTCAGCACTTGAACCTTGCTCTTTGGAGTATTTTATGAGCTTCCCGCAGTGACTCTTGTTGCGTGCAGTGTGTCGCTTCATGTGAATACACGACACTGTTCAGCATAAATCTCATCGCTCGCTGCTGCTCTCGAGCAGCCTCCGCCGCAGACTCCTCACGGCTCCAAACGCATCCCCGAATGCTGACAAACCATTTCTGTAATTTCCTCACTGCTGAACATAAACACAGCACCTCTGCTACTAATCTACATTGACATTTCAGTCATTTAGCTAACGCTCTCACCCACAGCGACAGCACAATAACTGCAAAAAAACCAATACGCTGATATTACAAGCAACCAAGAGTAAGGAGTATAATAATCAGAGCCGCTGTGCCCTGACAGTTTTGCTGCAACCACAGACTGATCACGGGGGAAGAAAAAACTAACAAAATAAAGACTAAAGAGACTGTGCAAGGTTTGTGTTGATCTTTTTTTTGGAAAGATAAATTAATAGAGCATCATGGACGCGAAGGAGGATGACCGGGGGGATTTGGTGAAAAGGATGAATATATAAAATGTTAACTTCTTTAATCTTCATGGCAGAGCTAAATTGCATCAGAACATGTGGGGAGTCAATGAAGGAGACAACGTGATACAAGCAGGCAAGATAAGAGCAGGAACAAATCCAGTCAGAAAAAGTTAGAAATTAGAAAGGGGGCAATTAATTAATAATCAACCATGATGGTGATGATAATTTAAACGATCCAAAAATGTCCCCGTGTTAGTGCCAATGGTCTAACATGCCGCTTTCCTTTTCTTTCATCCCTGCTGGTGTTTGTTGGAGGTATCGGGACTTGTTTTTCTCCCTTTGGCGAAAAAAAAAACGAAAAAACATTAGCTGCTTTTTTCTTGTCGTACAGCACGAGAAACAAACTCCACAGCGTGAGATAATTCATCACAGCAAACAAGACAACTTCATTTGGGTTTGTCAAAATTTCTGTTTTATCATTATGTGCATGTGAGGTGTTACGATACGCCACACTTACCGTCAATCACCTGACAGCGACAGGAAGTCTCAGACAGGAAATAATTATAAAAGACTTTTAAAAGCTCGTTACCGTACAGTCGTACTCTTCACGAGCAGATATCCTGAACTGAGGTGTCTCTGTTCACCGAGATTGTGGAAGGTTTGAAATAAAAGTGTAACCCTTAAAAGAGTGGAACTAACTTCTGTTACATCAAGTCCTTTGATTGAAACCACAGAAAAAGACTTCTTGTCAGTTCCTTCAAAATGACAAACTGTGTGCATCAGCGTTTTATGATCTGCCACGTCTACAGTTATCAGGACATGAGCAACAACTGTGATCATCGTCAAAAGACACCACCGTAGAAGGAGGTATGCCACAAAAGTCAAACACAAATTCAGCTTTGTTGTTAAAATTGAGCAAAATATGACGCAACAATTGTTGAATTAATCCCAAATTGACCTAGAATATGAACATGAATGGATTTGAACTGCTAAATGTTTTTATCAGCATAACGGTGCATGTAACAGAATGTTAAGCTCAGTAATTGGATGTTTTCCTTCTGAAACACTCGTCCCTACTTTTTAAATCAAAAACTAGACGCTTTATAACTCAGTAACTCATCTTTAATTCTGTTGATTCAACCAGGAGGGTTTCAAGCCCGCCCAAGTCTTGAAACAAACCGTTGTCGATGCAGGAAAATGAACATGATACTTTTAAAACTGTGGAAATACTTCAAAATGCCCATAAACTCAGGAAACTTTAAGGCACCTATTGTGGGGTGAAAACATGGCTCCCAGCCACGTTTTAGAAGGTCAGATAGTTAAAATGCACGGCTGCTTATCTGCCCTCCCTTCCTGCAGATTGTGGCCATTAGTAATCCCGTCCTATGCTGCTGTGTACAACACCTCAGGTTCACTTTCTGCATGTCCAGACATTCAGTCCAGCCGCTCTTCACCGCTGCAAAACTGGACAACAAGAATATTGAGTCTGTATGGGAAGGCTACAGCTGAATGGACTGCATATCCCTTGTTGAAAATGAAGAAAGTAGACATGCTCGCCTTCCTCTGGAGAAAAAAAAGAAAAAAAACACTATGGGGAGGGGAGGGAAAATAAAATCACAGCTGGAATGTGAAGAAGTAGAAAGAAAAAGTCCGCAGGAGGCTGAATGGGATGAATAAAAAAGAGAGAGAGAGAGAGAGAGAGATATTGCGTGAAAAGGGCAGAGGAGTCTGCCATCCTTTGATGGCCCCGTATGAAAGCGAGGCCCGAGCTTTATCTCCGGCCTCTGTCACCGTGGAGACAGCTGATCAAGTCAGCAGCAACCCAGGGGAATCCAACCCTCCACCGGGGGAAAGTGAGAGAGGAGGAATAAGAGAAACGCAAAAAAGCAGAGCATCTCTTCTCCAGTTCCCTTTTGCTGTCAGACCCAGAACCCCCCCCCCCTCAAAAAAAAAGAAGACAGGGGAGGAGGGGGAGGAGGAAGAGGAGGAGGACGAGGAGGAGTAATGGGGGAATACAGTGAATGGGATTGAAAAAGCATGACAGCGAGCAGCCATTCATCCGTCGCTCCAAAAACGTACAGCTTTTCTTTTTTTTTTGCGACTGCGCTGCCAATAAAGCAAAAGTCGAGGTGGAGGAGCTGCCTGGCCTACAGCAGCTGTAAAAGCGTCTTTATTTAGCATGCACAGTATGTCTGAGGACACAATCCCGGTCAGGCCTCTACAGCATTAGCCCCAGTGTGAAAGGCTCAGCCAACACTTTACACGGGAGGAGGTGACGCTGCAGGAATCCAGAGCTCAGCCAGGGAGTACACAAAGGTTGTGTACGTACAGCGCCGTGTCATCTGTAGATGTTCGACACTGTCACCTGAATGACATGTCTGGTTAAGTGGCTCATAACTTTAGAAACCTTAAAAAAGCAATTTGTCACCGGCAGCAAGCCGAAACCCGCCCCCCCCTTGATACAACCTGCTGCGGGGAAATAAGGTGAAAAGAAAACCTGCATTGCAGACAGAATGGATTGGACCGTTTGGAAATTTAAAATGTCAACTGTCAAATTTCCCAGTGTTCAATTTGATTGCGATGGAATAGGGTTACAGTTCAGCAGGCAATGTCTGATGGGATATATTCATCATTATTGGGTAATTGCAAGGAGCTCCGGCGTGCTCGGGCAGAGAGAGAGAGAGAGAGAGAGAGGGAGAGGGAGAGAGGGAGAGAGAGAGAGATGGATTGAGAGGGTGGAGAGCGTGAGATGGAGAAGGAGGAAAAATAAAGAGGTACCTACAAAAAGAAAAAGAAAAAAACCATTAGAGGGGATTTGCTCCGGTGAAATTATTCACAGATGCATGAAAATGTGACATTAGGAGAAGTATGCTCTGTTATTAAAGCCTCCACATCGAGAGAGCGCTAAACATGGGTTCAGTTGCTCCCTGAATGTGTCGTCATAGCGAGAGACAGTGGGTGATGGAGGTCGCAGAAAGAAGAGAAATCACGTTCACCGACTTTGGGGTGAAAACGGTTTCGCTAGTGTGAGAAAAGCTTTTGCCATTTGACTTCTCTCAAGCTATTTTCTCAAAGAAGTGGCATTTAAAGTAAACATCTACGACATTGGCTACAACAATGAGATCTGTCAGCAGGTCAGATTTTTGACTTCGACACTCACGCCGCCTTGAGGCTAACATTTTGGAGATTTTGAGTGGAATATTTTGGCAACTATCGTGTTGGATTGCTGTTAGACTTCTGAAGATATTCAAGGTTCCTGGAGGATAAACCTAGAGCCACCAGCAGAAGTTCACAACATCGAAGAGATGGATTGACACAAAACTCGTACAGATAAATTTATAATTCCCCCGACTTCACCATCCAGTCAAAATGTTACTTTGTTGTTGCTTTCAAATCTTACATTAATGAAGTCCTTATTTGTGTAGTTGGAGTCTAACTCTGAACCTTGTTTCAGTTCAATCAATGGTAGTTGGAAAGCGTGGCGATAGTGACTATAGCTTAGCAAACAAATAAGAGAGAGAAAACTCCATTTACCGAAACGCCAAATAAATTAGCACTTATTGCCGCAAATGGAGCCAATCGATAATTAAAAAAGAAGCTGGACTCCAGTTCAGTTCAAGTTTGTTCGGAGAAGGTTTCAATTTGAAACAAAGAAAGACTAAACTGGTTGTAGATGGGGGTATTATACACTTTCAAAAACAATAATATGTAAACACGATGCCTTTTCATACCTCAGTGAACAGCGCGTAATTAGAAACCGCACATTTACAAATGGTGGGGCCACTGCACTGCAAAAAAACAAATCCCAAAGCTCGCCATTAACAGGTAATTCGCAATTAGTTACCGTGTGAATGTTCGTCTCCGGTGGGAGTGATTAGCCCGACGCAAGGTGTTGTGAGGCGAAACAAAGCGCGTGACCCATCTGCAGGGCGGACCAGGGGAGGGAGGAGGGGGTTCAGCAGGTGCTCGCCTGTGGGGGGGGGGGGGCGGCTCCGTGTGCGTGGGCGGGCGTTTGACACCCGTCTAACCACACGAGCCCTCGGAGGCTTGACAGCCGGTGCTGCACGCTGCATGAAAAAGTCATGGTGTCTCACAGAGAAGATGGACTGCAGGTGATGCAGCGGCTATTTTTAACCCGAGGCCTCCCTCCAGGACCGAGTTTGAATTGTTGCTCTCTCTCTCTCTCTCTCTCGCTCTCTCTCTTTCTCTCTCTCTGTCTCATCTCTTCCTCCCTCTGTCCCTCTCTCTCTCCCTCTGTCTCTCTCTCTCTCTTTCTTTCACCTCTCCCTCCCTATGTCCATCTCCCTCATCTCTCTCTACCTCCCTCTGTCCCTCTCTCTCATCTCTCTCCCTCCCTCTGTCCCTCTCTTTCACCTCTCTCTCCCTCTGTCCCTCTCTTTCACCTCTCCCTCCCTATGTCCATCTCCCTCACCTCTCTCTACCTCCCTCTGTCCCTCTCTCTCACCTCTCTCCCTCCCTCTGTCCCTCTCTCTCTCATCTCTTTCTCCTTCCCTCTGTCCCTCTCTTTCACCTCTCCCTCCCTCTGTCCCTCTCTCTCACCTCTCTCTCCCTCCGTCTGTCCCTCTCTCTTCCTCCCTCTCTCTCTTCCTGCAGAAGTCTCCTTCCCAGTCAGAGTTGTGCTCTAAAATGAGTCATTCACCGCTTGAAAAGAGGCGACACCTTCTCACCGCAACGCATTTCAGAAGCACTGAATATATTTTGTATTTTCTTGATAGATTCTCAAATGACGACTTCCTCTCCAAAATAATTTGCACAAAAAAAAAACAACCTCTTAACTTGCGGCGTGCGGGGGCACCAGAAGACTTCTCAATACAGTACAGCAAGAACATCTTATGTAAGGTCTACAGTGTATGAAGAGTATAATGACTTGAGAAATGTGAGAAAGGAAGTACAGCAAACGGTTTGCACTGAACTCCACTGCACTGCTGTCTGTCTGCATCTCCCGTTCCTTCCCTGAAGTTGCGCCTGAAGCGCCGCGCTGGTTGGTTGTGATCTATGTCGCAACCCCACGGGGATACATCCACCTTTTTTTTTGACAGCGCCATCAGGCTTCTGCCGTCGCGCCTTTGGATGCTGTGGAAAAAAAGAAACCAGAGGCGCGTCTCGGCTCGTCTTAATGAATGTTTCGCAGAGCGTGTGAAGTTCGTACTTAAAGGAGTCAGTCGGCCCAGTTTCTGCTCCGCTGTGTGCTGCGACAGCGATGCAGACGTAAAGCGACGGGTGTCAGTGACAGTGGAGTGGAAGTGTGGTGTCTGTGTTTAGTTTTTTTGGGGGGGGAGGAGGGGGTATGGGGTTGGATGGATGACATAAGCAAGGGCCATTGGTTGTGTGGAGTCTAACAGAAAGACTTAGGCTGGCAGTCTGAGTGAGAACGCAGTGATTTTCAAATCTGTGTGACTCATATACATGTGGGAACAATACAAGATGCCTTTGCTCTATACGAGCCTGTGAAGATTCAGGTTAGCAGCATTTATACAGACAGTAAAAGGACATGTGAAGGGAACTATAGGCTCCTTTTGACAGGGTAGAAAAGAAACAGCAGGTGAGGCTCAAAAGCAAACGCTTGGAGAATATAAAGAAGAGTGTATTGCGCTTGTATACCAGCCCTGGAAAACTTTTCATGGGCACTCCTCAGAGTCAGTGAATGTACTAGTCATGAGTGGAAAAAGTTGTATAATGTCTTCTGTAGCTCTTGTTACTTGTTACACAAGTTATATCATCTCGCTCTTGGAGACGATTGGAAGCCTGGATGACAAACCAGGCAGCAAGGACGCAATGAAATGAGGCTATTAAGCTGCATTATGGGAAGTGTAGGATCCAGTGTTTTTGAAAAGGAACGGTTCAAATCTGTGGCTTTTTGTCCCATTCTTTTACAACTTCCCTAACTTTATTTAAGTATTTTACTAGACGTTGTGTCTCTTTGATCTTATTTTTATTTTCATAAAAACAACAATAGCATAAGATTAAAGGACAAATAGTTACATTTTCAGTCAAATCAGATTGTAGAAATATTTTTTTTTAATGAGAAGACGCACTGTAATCAGCTGGTTAGCTTAGCTTAGCATTACGACTGGAAAAAGGGGGAACGCTAGCCAAGCTTTAGACAGGTAAAAATAGTTATCTATATCATATATTTTTGAGAACGTCTCCAAAGAGGTCAAGCAACACACAGAGGGATAACAATCGTTCTCCATTCTAGTCGAAAACAATAAGCCAGCTACAATTAATTTAAAATTCTGCTGCTCAAACGTAACATGTGTCCAAACAAAGGGCATCTATTACACTGGTTTTAAGATCTGTGCAATGGTTACCTTTTAGTATTTGTATTCATTTTAAAGTTGCTTTGTTGGTTTATAAGGCACGGCATGGCCTTGCACAAGACAACGTCTTTAAAATGCTTTTAGCTTTTGAACTGGTTCAGACCCCTCACATCCTCCGTTCCCACAAAGAAGAACAGACCCTTTTGTTTGCTTTCAGCTGCAGAACAGCCTTCCAGAGGATCTTTGGACTGGAAAACGTTGATTTTTTAAAAACAGAAACTAAAACCAATCTCTTCCATCTGGCATTTATGTAGCGATCTGTAATTATTTGTACATTATTGCTTATTAATTTAGTTGGATTTTAGTGTCTTGTGCAATTTTACACTGCATCATTTTAGTATTTGAACATATTTTACTATTTATGTAAAATGTTTACTTTAATATCATTTTGCTCTTTCATTATAATCAATTTATTCAGTTTCTGATATTCTCTTGACTTAATAGTCTTTTCATGTTCTCTCCCTTTTTGTCCTGTCAGTTATTGTTTAAAGCACTTTGAAATGCATTTGATTGGATTGAAAGGTGCTAAATAAATCCAACTTGACTGATTGATTGACATATTTGTTACGTACATACAATTACACAAATGAAAAGATGAAAATCATGTCTTAAACAATATCTTGGACAGTTATTAGACAGCAAATATGCATATTTGCCATAACATATCCCTTAAAACCATTGATTTTCCCAAACGTTATCTATAATTGATACATTAAACAGCTCAATCTGCAAGAAGGGAGGGCTGACAGAAAAACGGCAGTGACACACACACACACACACACACACACACACACACACACACACACACACACACACATGCACATACTGTATATGTACAAAGACTCTGGAGCACGCAGAGGAAAAAGGGCTTCTTCCCCTTTGTCAACAGGATGAGAAGCAGGGAGGTGGAAGCCGGGGCATTAGTCTCCTCAGGGCTGGCTCTGGGATTTCCTCCAGAGGACAGAATAGGAAAATGCAACACCATATAAATAGATTCTCCCCGCTCACAGATACGGCCTCAGCGGGGAGGGATGAAGGCACCGCACAGAGCAATAATAACGTTAACAAAGCCTATTGATGCAGTGTAATTCGTTGATGGGGAGGATATTTTTGTATCACAGATTTAATGGCGGGCCTGTAATAGCACCCTGTTTGAGGATGTCTTATGGTTGTAATTGTGTTTAAAAAAACGAGCTTGCTTGTGAATGTTGGTTTGCATTTGTGTGAACGCATGGGTGCCCTTATGTGTCATGTTGCCCAGCATGCTGGCTGGCCGGCTGAGAGGCTGACACTCATTGTCCTTTCTCCCCCCACTGTGGTGCCTGCAGGGTGGAAAGGAGCCAGTCGGTCTGCCCATCGTACAAACTGCAGCTGGAAGAGTGTCTGTCTGCCGAGCAGGTGCCCACCCCAGAGCTCATCCAGGGCTACGTCAAGAAGGTAGGGCTGCTTCGCAAATGCCAAGCTGAGGGGGTTTTGTCAGCTTGCGCCCAGCTGGAAGGAGCGACGCAGGAAGGAAGAGAGGGAGCGAGAGATGGGGATGTCTGACTGGAGACAAATGGTAGAGGCTTTCGATTGCTGATTAAATACTGAGTGGGAGACCCAAAGCAGGCACAAATCTAGACTGGCAACCCAGTCTGCAACCACAACTCAAACCTCTCTGCTCACGCCGTCCTGTCCAAACACAATGTCCGTGTTTTTTTACGACTGTGTTGTCGTGCCAGAAACTGCTTGCGAGCACGCCGCTGTCAGGCTGAAGGCGTTCCACTGCCGCCTGTCACAGAGCGCTTGGAGGCAGGTGCCAGTGAATTACACGATGCTAGAGGAGCGACAATAACAAAAAAAGTTGTTTTTTTTCCACTTTTTTGACATAATTGCTACTTCAAAAGATAACAGAGAGAACACAGGGTGACACGTGTGTATTTCAGGAGTTGTCAGGTATGAATTAGTGGGAATTTTGCTGCTATGATTGTGGTGCGACGCGACTAAATTATGAGCCACTTCGACAGGCTTCAGCTGATAAGTTTTGCCGTGCTGCAGTTTATGCAGAGTCAACTTCAGGCAGCATGTATGTAATATACAAAGCTGTGTTTCCTTAATGGCTCAAGGCTAATGCATACTGCACACCCAATAGCTTAACATTTCTGTATTTCCCATCAAGGAGATGAAAGCGGCGAACAGGAGCAAGAATCCCATCCACTGATCTGATCATGAATATTGGCTCTGGCGCGCATGTCACCGTTACGACTGCGCTGCTGTGAAAAGCCCGTTTGAAATGGCACTTCAGATGATACATATATTCAAACACACCCTCCTCTCCTGTGAGCAGGTTATGCCGCGTCATCATGATTCAACCTCCCCCTCGTCTGCTTAATCTGTATATTACCGAGCGTCATGTCGGCCTTTGAAGCCTCGCTCGTGAACCTTTCTGTACATTTTGCCCTTCGATTAGTCATGCTACCGCAGTCCTGTAGGACCTCATTACTGTTGGTTATCATTTTAATCTACTGAGCTGCTACAGGCTTGCTGGAGGAGAAGGAGGCCATGCTAGAAATCTATTAAAAAAGGGATGTGGACATGGATGAGTGGTGGAGGAGTGAGCAGAGAAGTCCATTCCCTTCTCTCTGTTTCCATCTGTTTTCTTCTATCTTTATCTCCTTTTTCTCTCCTCTCATTTGTTTTCTCTTCCTCTGCGTCTCAATCTCTGTCGTTATCCCTCCGCCTCTCTTTCCGTCATCTCTCTGTCCCGCTCAATCTCTCTCTCTCTCCACGGTTTTTCATCTTGACCTTCAGACACCTCCTCCTGGTGCCACTTTAATAACTTACGGGGGAAATGGGAAATGTGGTCTCAAGTCAAAATTGAAATGAGTTTTTCCTCTGCAGGCTGTTGATATTCTGGTGGCAGAATAAGGGAAGCTGCTTCCAGACTATTTTTCATCAAGTTTGCGCTCGGCATCATTTCAGTTAATGAAGAGAAATGATGCAATGCAAAGTTTCCTTTGTGACCTCGAAACCTCATTTTCTTGACCTGAGGTGGTTCCAGCTAAGACCGTGCTGTCTGCTCACTTAGATTAAGAAGTTAAGAAGAATGATCGTTTCTGATTTTACCCTCCATGCATTTTGTATTATAGTAGTGTGACATTTCAAAAGGCTGCAACCAAAAATGATTCTCATATTTAATTCACCACCCTGTGAATGTCCTATTCCATACAGTCTACCAGTATACTTTATAAGTATTCTGTATCACCTTCTTCCACTTTTCATCTCATGCTATATAAGGAAAATCATCGACCGCACATGAGGAGTCGAAATTCACAAAAATGGTTTTGTGAATTTCCATTTTAAAGTCTCGGGTTTGTGATTTTACCCGTTGACATCTTGTCTTTTTGTAACCAGAAGTGACAGGAGAGGGAGGAGCAAAGTACAACTGAGACAAATAAGACATTTTCAGGCTTTAAGTTGTAAATAAAAAACACACACACAACACCAAGAACAATGTGGTAGTGACCTGTCAATCACAAGCTAGCCCCACCTTAAAGCATACCATAAAGAAAGGTCTATTTGACTCTAAATGGACCACAATCTACTAAACGAGCATCAAGCTGTATTGAAGACTTGAAACTAGAGATTGAGACATAAACATGTGTTGACAATGAGGGAGTGAATCAGGAGAAGTGGAGCCATTTTGTCATAGACTTCTATACAACCAGACTTCTTTTGACAACCAGAGGAGTCGCCCCCTGGTGGTCAGTAGAAAGAACGCAGGTTTGAAGAAGCTACACGTTGGTTTCACTTTACAGACCTGGAGTTTGACACAGGGAAACTGGCAAAATGATGTTATGCGCGCATCATTAAATTATTTCAAAGGCAGATCAATTATCAAAATTATTGTCCATTAATTATTGTTTGGACACATAATCAATAAAAGTAATCATATTATTCGATTTATCCAGCTAGTTATTTACTCGTTTTATTTAATTCTTCTGAGATATGGATATGTGCCACATTTGAATGTGAACTTGCATAATTTGGAAGTTATTCTCATGTTGATACTCATGTACACCAACAATACATGTGTGGTTTATCTGCAGTCTTTGTTAAGATATTGGACTGTTTGCAAGATGTCTGGAAAAGGATATCTAATCTGAATGGTTCTACTTAGTCAAACACATAATTTGATAAAAATGATAATAGTGCTAAAAATAAATTAAATCATTATAGCACACTGTTCGAACTTTGCAATCAACTGCACCAACATTAAACAGTCGAAGCCATTCAGCTCTCGTCCTTTCTCTCTCTCTCTCTCTCTCTCTCTCTCTCTCTCTCTCTCTCTCTCTCTCTCTCTCTCTCTCTCTCTCTCTCTCTGACTGCCTGCATTACCGTTAAATGAGATACAACGGTTCCCTTTTATCTCAGCAATTCCATTTCGACATATTGGTATGGGGAATATAATGTGGACGCAGCCAGAGAGCGTTCAGTGATATTAAACAATATGGCTGGAAACAATGTGACTGTTTTCCAATTTAATTTCATAGTGAATAACCTGCGATTTGATTTGATTTCTATTCTCTTCCCTCACTGTGGCTCCAGACAGAGACGGGCACCGCCTTTTCTGGGGGAGGGAGTTGATGGAGGGATGCAGAAATGGAGAATGGCATCATTAACATTCTCTGACAGTTAAAGTTTCAATTTCGCTGCATGGCAGAATCCCAATATTGACATAAAATGCCAGATGACAAAAAGACAGAAAAAGACAGTGGAGCGCTGGATTTGTGATGCGGCCCGTGTCTGACTGGGGTTGTGGTCGCTCCAATCTAATCAACAACTGAGTGATTGGGCAAGCTGCTGGGATCAAGAGAGAAAGAAAGGGTGAAGAAAGAAATAACACCCAACAGATGCAGAGGACTTCATGCAGATTATTGCGGGGAAAACAATTCTGTTTCTAGATAATTGATCTCAAAGTCATTCTAAAAGTTTGCTTTCAGTTTGAGATCTCTTGGGAAATAACTTGTTGTATATGTTCTGCTTCATAGGTCGGTTTAATTTTGCATCCTGAATTTCCAATTTAGACATTTTGCGGATGCTCCAAACCAACGAGTGCAATAGCTTCACATAATAACATCTCTGCATGCAATTAAGCCTCAGACTGCAGCCGCATTTATGACCTTTATGATCGATTAGTCTGCCGATCAGATTATTCATTGATTCATTGTAGCAACAGTCCAAACCAAAAGCTAATCAATATCCTATCACAATTTACAAAGAAAATCAGTTCTTTGGTATTTCTTCTTTAAAAAAAAAACATTTCATCAATGTCATCAGAATCGTCTGTCAGTCGACTAATTGTTTTCAGTTTTAATGAAGTCAAAGTCAGTGAATGTAAAGAAGCCACATTGACATCACTTGTATTCGTAGCGTTTGTCTTTATCGTTCAGATCTTTTGTTCTCCCCACCAACAGCAAATCCAGGATGCTGCTGACCAGGGGGTGATGTTCGTGGGATTCGTCCAGGAACCCTACGGGGCCCCGTGCACCAGGATCCGACAGCCGGACACCCCGTCCCTCTCCCTGCACTCCAGCCCCAGCTCTGTGCTCGGCTCGCTGGGCAGCTGCAGCCCCTCCGACCCCTCGAGCCCCAAAACCCACGCAGTGCCGGGAGCTCCAGCGGACGCAGTGGACAAAGACGGGAACGAGGAGGCCTCCTGCGAGGCCGGGGCAGGAGCGCCAAGTGGGGAGAAGAGTCAGAGTGGGAACACTGGGAACCATTCAGGGGAGGGCAGTCAGGCCGGAGTCTCGCCCTTGGCGTCTCCAACACCGGAGCGAGATCTGGAGCGCAGCGAGGAGCCGACGGAGGAGGTGACGGAGGAGGAGTCACCGTGTCACAACAACAACAAAGACGCAAATGAGCGGCCGAGATACCGCCCGCGGAGGGGCGACGGTGAGTGGTCGCTATGGTTACTATCATAAACTCAAGCTAAACAGGATCTGGGAAGCAAAAAACAAGGAAATTGGGACAATCATAGTTCTACCATGGCGTGAATCTGCAGGAAGAGACGACAAAGTTATCGCAACAGGAAGTGAATGATGACAAATGGTGCTGCAGCTCCACTTAAAAACAACAACTTCATAAAAACATCAAGAGGCAGACAAATGATGCATCTCAATTTGTGGATATTCCACCGAAATATTTGGGATTTTATCCACGTAATCATAAACGAGGCCGTTTAGAGGCCACGAAAACACACACATGAAGCGTGGCTTTTGCATGGCTAAATATCACTGGGGGTGAGCGAGTAAATATGCTATCTCCTCACTGATGCAATTAAGGAAATTACAATAAGTTATTATAATAACTCTTTTGTCCTGGGGGGGTGGGGGGGGGGCTCGATAAGTAAATGTCAAAATTGTACAAACAAAGCTTTAAATGGCGCGAGATCCGCCACACAGCCAATCCCAATGTACACAGACAGAACAGTTCGGGGATGGCAATTAAGATAATTAAAAAGGTCAAAACTGAAAGGCTCGGTGTTTCTGTTTGTACATCGGCTGAATGTCGTCGTAACGTCACTGCATGCTTTGCAGTGCAACGTTTTTTTACGCTGCATGTTTCTACTCATTCACACCTGCGAGCTCCTTCCTCTGCAGGTCACAGAGCAGCTGAAGCTGCCGGAGGTTAAATGCTGCACTCGGGAGTAACAACTATAAACTGGAGCTACTTTGTCGCGCATTCACAGATATTCAAATTGGGAGCTTCAAATTTTCGGCCAATATCGGTCGCGATAACTTTGCAAATTCGGTGTTTAGGTCTCG
Organism: Clinocottus analis; assembly: GCF_023055335.1. NCBI lineage: Eukaryota > Metazoa > Chordata > Actinopteri > Perciformes > Cottidae > Clinocottus > Clinocottus analis. The sequence goes on along the minus strand of NW_027176251.1, from coordinate 12,097,804 downwards.
TTTGAAGCCGTACCTTTTGGCTGTTTGACTAAAGAACAGCGTGGCGCCCCAGATCCATCTTGAAACATTTGGCAACCGCGGAGGTGTCATTTCTTGGTGTTGCCTCGATGTTACACAACAATGTGCTGCCTTGGGATATAATCCTCTCTCTCCGTTACACAAAGGGAATCGTCTTATAGCGTGTGGCGCATACAAATTCACACTCATGCTCAGCTGATGAAGCCAAGTCTATGAAATTCATCAGCAAGAGCTTCGTCGAGGTTTTTTAGTTTTCTTCCCGGGAAAACGCGCATTTCACGGCCCGCTTTTCCGTCTCCCCAGGAAGTGAGGCCTGCGTAGCCGAGTTATTCACAGCAGCCCCCCCTTTTTTTTCTCTGAGAACGCTGTTGAAATTAACACAGACATTTATAGTTTGGGCTTTATTTGAGAATTTCGTGTTGACAGATGGAGACTCCCACCACTGCTCCCCCCCAGACTCCATCTCTTCCTCCCTCCTGCAGCCTCTCCTCTCGCCGAACCTATTTTGGATTTGTGTCGGCGCAATGTGCAAACACTGCTTTGGACACACATCCCAGTGGAAGCGTTAATGCCTGTGTGTTTGTGTAAATACAGTATATTTGTAAGTAAAACCGATTAAAGGTTCAAAGCACCTAATACCGGGTGTCGTATAATGAACGCACATGCTTTGAGCTTTCTGCATGTGTCTTCATGTGCGTATGTGTGCGGTAAAACAAAATTGGCATCGCAGCAGACCACAGCCCACTAGTCCATCTGGGCCTCCCTACAGTGAATTTTGCTGTGAGATAATCCCCCACTGCCTCGTCCTCTACCTCCCTCAGCTTCACAGCTCTCTCTCCATCCCCCCCACTCCCCCCCCCCCCCCCCCTCCCGCACCCCACACACCCTGAATCCCTGCGACAACGCCAGCAGCTCTGCTGTAGCAGCCAGCCAGGGTGGCACGGGGAGCCTGCCAAGCTCCCATGTCCCTCTTTCTACTAATGCCCAGTCTGCCGAGGAGGCCCAAGAGTCTCGGCTACCGCTGGCTTGTTCCTTTAATCCTCAGATCTCGAGGTGAACGTCGAAGTGTTGGCGAAAGTCTGTGGCTTAAAAGACGATCGCCTTCCCCGAGACTTGAGCTCTGGATAGAAACAGAGCCCGTAAGTTTTAGGAATCAAACGCTTGGATGGTTTGAAGGAAAGGGATTCTGGTGTAAGGACACACGGAAAACATAACATGGTAGAGACAGCTGTACAATTATGTCTGGATAAGACTACCCTGCGTCTGCTTTCAGATACGGCTAATTTGCATGAGGGAAAACATTTTGTAGGGAATTAAATGCCACCTGGGTTGTTTATTTGTTATTTTTTTTATGAACATACTGAGGGAACATTTCAATTCACCATATTTTATCTCTTTCCCAGACTTATCTCTTCCCAACAACTTCTGCGCATTACAACAAGGTCATCTTCTTCTTCCATGGATTCAAAAAAACATAAGCTGCAATGCAAATCAAATCTGCAGTATATTTAAATGTGTTTTGTAGGAAGTGTTGGGATAAGAAGTTGTGCAGGAAATCCCGCTGCTGAAGTGAGAAGCTCAACCCCCCCCCTCCCTAAAAAACAACAACATTTAACGAGCGAGCGTTTAATTGAGATTCCTGTTCCTTTGATGCATTGATTGAGTTTCTTGGCATGATATAAATTTATCAGCTGCACACACACACACACATAACGAGCTTCAAACACAGCGTAAAATGAAAACAAATTAGGAGCTTTATCCTGAGTGTGTAATCCTGAGGAATATCAGTCTGAAATCATGGTAGTCAACGTGCTCAGCGAGTCTTTTCAGCCGCTTGCTTTTACCCCCGAGATCAGCGTTATCTCTGCTCCGAGGGGATCAGTGTCCAGCTTCTCAGATGCTGGAACGACAACATGTCAGGCAGCAAAGACACGCTGCGGAGATCACTTGCAGGGTTACTGCGGTCCAACCCCGTCATTTGGACAGCGTCAGATAAGCTTTTGAACGCCACGCTTTCAATGTCCCAATGCAAATCATGCGCTCCTTTTTCTTGTGACACGGTCTGCCAGTCAGCTTGGCTGCACAGACTTTATCCCAAAAGGCTCAGCGGTCATCTGTTGATGTAATTAATTCGCTCGATAAGGTACAAAGGACTCTTTGAGTCATACTCTTTGGTGCGTGTGTGTGTGTGTGTGTGTGTGTGTGTGTGTGTGTGTGTGCGTGTGTGTGTGTGCGTGTGTGGTACGCAATATAGCTATAAATATCAAATCATTTGGGCATTAGGTAAGACTTTACTGCCCTATAGCACAAAAATGGGCATAATAATTCTCAGAAAAAGCAATAAAGTTATTGATCGGGACAGCGTCTGGCTTTCAAATCTTGTTCTTGTTACACGGCCAAAAACCGAACGAGGCTGCACCACCGTTTCTATTATTTATACACTTGTATGTACACATAGCACGGTAATGTTTGCTCGTGTCATTTAAAGGCCACGGTAGAACGGGGAGCCAAGGGGAGCGGCGGGCTTGGCAACAGACTCGTTTTAGAGATTTATGTTGGTCACTAATGGAGTTTAGTAAAGATCAAAGAACCTTAACCTCGTGTTCTTTCTCACAATAAAGTATCTGCTTTCCTCACAGGAGTTATAGGATGTTGTTGTTGCGGCTAAAGCCCGTCATAGTGAATATGTAACTGCTGTGTCACAGGTTTGAGTCCTGGCTGCTAAAATCACAGAGCGAGAAAATCAATCTGAAAGCCTTTTAATACAATTTCAAGGAATTCTCAGTCACAATTTTGTTGAATAAATGAATGCCACAAAAGCAATTCATAATACTTGCAGGCTTTTTACACATTGCAGACATCAAATCAAAATTGTTATAAATGCTTCTAATGCGGCTGGTAAGTCTGCACCCAATATATATATATATATATATATATATATATATATATATATATATATATATATATATATATATATATATTTGGGTGGACTCAGGTGCTTTCTGACTGATTATTTCATCATGGATGTTTGGAGGGCAGCCCTACAGATCAAAATGTTTTTTGAAATACTAACAACGCCGGGCGAAAGCACGTCCCCAGTTTGACTTATTATTATCCTGCAGTCCACAGTGATGGATATCAGCAGGATTGTTTTGTTGATGCCTACATATAAATAGAAAAAATATCTTTTGGTACTACCCCCTGCTCTGTTTTGCCCTGCTGAATTTTTGAACACAGCTCAGCTAAAACGATGTTTGTGCTACTTCCTGAGCAGATCACATTTAGAAAATTAGCTACTTGCCATAATTACAGCGTTATTAGACAGTAATGGAGTATAATGCATGGGAAACTCTCAGCCATGATACATAAAACATCTAATATTGTGAGTGAAGGAGGCCGGGCAGCGTGTTTCTAGCTAGTGGCTGTTATTTTGTGTCAAGCTGTTGTAAATGAACAGCCTCATCAGTAGCGAAGAGTCATCTGTTTCGAATGTGGCTTAATGTTGCCATGTTTCTAATTACACCACAATTACAGAAAAAAAAGAGCCGTGACCCAAAGCGTGACCCGTTTTTTCAAAAGGCACTCATCTTCATGACTTGCTCAAAGCTCACCGACATACAGAGAGGATTCAACTGTATACTGGATACGTCAAAGTGGGCCCGTAAACCAGTTTATGTGATGCAGATCGATACACAAATCATTCACAACGTGTCGTTTTGGCGGGTCGGACGCCCGTTGAATAGGAAGTCATTTTGTTGTTGTGTGTCATCCAAGATTTGGTTTGCCATATTGTCGTCGTTGGAACATGGGGGTAACATAGGGGAGGGACGAGGGGAGAGCGGGCGGATACTCTGCTGTGATTCAACTTTTCTCAAGAGTGACAAATGACAAGATTTAGGGAATTTGGTGGCCAGCTGTCACATCCGTCAGACGAGCCAGACAAGAAGTGGTTATAAATGATTCATACTTCCAGGGTGTCTGCTGGACGGATGGACGGACGGAAGAACCAAAGCGACTGAGCCATGACTCCCCTTGCCATGCACACACACACACACACACACACACACACACACACGCACGTCACAGTGTGTGGGTGGACGGGTGGGTGGCAGTGCCACACGTTCTGCTCATCCATCTGGTTCACTTGTGGATTGACAGTCGGACATTTGCATTCAAAAGAAAAGGGGGAAAATGTGACCAGACTCAATTTGAATTGCCAGATTGAAACCCCACTCTCCTCTCACGTTTTGTGCTTTTTTTCAACCAGCCAATATTTAACTCTCTCACGTCACAACAAATAAAAGTCGTCCACTTTGATTTAGTATGATACAGTACCAGCGAGGAGCAGCGACATAGGTACTGTGGGCATATCACCAAGCCCGTTTCTCCCGTCCTGCATTATGTATATTTCTGCTTGATGTAAACAACAGCGAGCCGGAGTGCTTTTAATGCATTATTCAAGGTTATACTACAAATTAACTCAGTTACAATGGCCCCTTTCAAGTTCTGCGTCAGCAGAGTAACATCACTTCTGGAAAGCTTTATAAAAGGAAAACGAGAATAACTTGTAGCATGAATGCGATCAAATTGCTTTTGATTCACTTCACGTTTGTTGTTGAAAAATAAGCAAGCGAAAAAAGAAGGTAGCAACCTTGAAAAAGATTTTCACCTTATTTGTGAATCCAGCTTGTGGCAACACAAATCTAATCTTGTATTACTTTTTTTTATTTTTCGTCTATTTTGCAGCTGTCAGGTGGAGTTTTGCTCATGATATTGAGGTTTGTATTATAGTACCTTGCATACAAATCTGGCCTGCCCACAACGGTTTACAAAAGTCCAGATATTGGCATGAAACCGCTTCAGGGTGCAATTAAAATACCTCCAATGATACAAAAAGTCCTATAATTAAAGCACACACGTTTCACATATGTATTGTATGATCACAATGAGGTCTCTCTCCAAAGGTGTCAAATACCGCAACTTCTTCAGCACCCCTCGGGGTTTGATACCAACGTGTCGAGGCACCCAGTGGCGTCCGTATGAGACGCTCCAGGCTGACAAGTAACTCCGATGTTAACCCATGCACATCATTGTTAGACCTCAGAGACAGACGTTGTTTAAATGGTGAATACATATGAAGGAGCCAGGGAGCGGTCACACAAACAAAGGACTTTCACTCAGGAGGCCACTGTTATAAACCGTTTGCATGTTGACTTATTTAACTGGATTGTGTTACCTCATGTTCAGACTTTGCTAACTGCAGTTGCGTTGAAACGTGGCGTGATAATGCGTTAGATACAAGGAAAGACAGAAGGAAGCAAATATAAACATCACATGAAACGATGAAACAATTGCAATTGACAAATCATTGTCATATGATTTAAAAGACCACTTTCTGTTCATCATTTTACAATTGATGCTTTCAGAGGATCTCGTGTGTCAATCTCCTGCAGTGACACATTTTTCAACCAAAAACGAACTGCTTGGAAAACAAGAAAGCACACAAATTGTTAATAGCTGTTGACTACCGAGAACACCGTGGCCAACTTTTTCTTGGCCAAGAAGCTTTTTAACTGTCCCGACGTTGGCCGAGTTTCCTTATCTCATGGGAAATAAATGTCCTTCCAATTGGTTACTGCCACATTGCTCATAGTGCGGTTGGGAGGTTAGCGATGTAAAGTCACAGGGAAGTTAGTTCTCCCAAATGAAGAAGTCCTTTAAGATTTTAAAGATGTAGTTTATGACGAAATACTGCAAATAGTTGTCTGCATTGCCACAGAAGTTGTATATTTCAAAGAAAAGCACTGCTGTCTCTCCGCCAACCGTTTATCGGACCATTTCTTAAAACCTCTGGCAGCTGAAGAGGAAAAGTGCTCCTGCAGACGGTGCCAAATTGCACTTTGGATTGTGGCCAATGTACAGCGGTAGTTCAATAATCATGCAGTAAAACGTGGGACTTCCACAGAGGCTACATCTGTATTGTCACAACCCATACGGAGTTAAAAATCATTGCCGTTTTTGGATTTTTGTTCTCAACAGGCGCGGAGCTGCTGGCTTTGTACAACCACCCGCCGGTGAGAGAGGGCCAGATGAAGTACTACACCGTCAAGGTGCCACTCCGGGTTCAAAACTGTGATGAGGGGGTCAAAGGCGTGGAGGCCAACTGGCTGGATCACATGACTCAGCACTTCAACAATGGAGCCTCGCTGGTCGACGGATACTTCCACCTGGGCAATGGGAACGGTAAGCCAGCTGTCACTACCGTACACTGATTGTTACCAGCCAAAGATGTGGGATGAAAAGTGTCATGGGGAACATTACCACATTTTACTATCTACACACTAAAACATTTAATAAGCCTTAAACTTTGGACTTGGCTTTCGTACATTCTTCTGAATTGTTCCTCTCCATGTTCTCTCAAAGCTCCGACAATTACAATAAAAAAAAACTGTACAAAAGCTGCGACGGAAGCTCGAAGCTCATCAAGCTGCAGACGTTTGATTCTGCAGCCAAGGTTAGGGATAGTTTAAACTTTTGTCTCCTGTGGCATATTGGCTCATGTTTCAAATGATTTCTTCCCACCTAAGACACACAAAGACACCGTTCAGCAGCAGAAAATGTAACTATTGCTGTTTCAACATAAGACCACACGAAGGTCACATCCAATGCATGTCTAACATCAGAAGTCGTCCACAACTGCTTGACAATGTCAAGTTCCCTGTCTGCACAGATTATTTGCAAAATGGAAGCGCTTAAGCACTAAATTGCCCGAGTGGGTAGATCGTATTTTCCATTCCTGCAAACCTTTAAGTGTACCACACAAGCGCTTATACACACACCAAAAGTATTTTTATCAGGATGGAGGGCCATTTTTTTAAGTCCCGGCAAAGCCACTGAGCGCACCTTTCAACACCATGGACAGCAGACAAAGACATTATGCTTTGTCCACAAAAAAGTGGTTATATAACTTATAGTTTATTTGAAAGGGGTATAATTAAACTAGTAAACACAAAACAGAGAAGTGCATGTGTCATTGAATTAGATTGCCAGATACCTTTTAAAACTAAGAATTAAGGTATTTGTCAGTGAGCAGGCTGCCGGCTAAAGGGCCGGCTGCGACACACTGTCCTAATATTATCTTTCATATCTGTCTTCCACGTCTTCCAAATTGTGGAAGGATGGAGTCTGTTTTCACCAGTGGAAGACGCTTCTGAAGCTCAAGTTCGTGGAGCTATAGTATCCTCTTTTAAACTATTTCCTGTTTGGGTTTTCCTCTTCCATCAGACCCCGGCGGCTCTGCGGTTCACTGTGACACTGGAGAAATCAGCCAGCCAGAGTAAATAAGAGTCATAATTCATTAATCTGGGAAAGTGAACGCCTCAGCAACTCTGAAACATAGATAATTAACCTGATAACAAATTAGTGCCTCCCTGCATATTTCATGTCGTGAGAATGGAGTAATGAAGTGTGTTATTATGATTCATTTTTTTTTCTTCTGCTTATTAGGGTCCTCTAACATATTTTGCATTTTTCATGCGTCGCTAAAATATGCGTCTCTTGAACAGTGGATTCACTGGGTGGGATTGAAAGCAGATCGGCAGCATTATGAAACAGCCTCTACCTTCGTGAACTCAGCCGACAGCTTGGGCTCAGCCACTTTAGAAAACAGACAACTTTACATAGGTGAACGCTGTACTTTGTGGATGTTGGTCTCCTGAGAGGAGCTGGCAGTGTGACATCAAAGCGGCAGCACCCCGTTTGTTGTTCGCAGCTAATTACATAAAACAGCCGTGCGGCTCGGCTTTTGAATCCTTATCCTTTCCTGCCGTTTCCATATTTAGCAACTCTTCTTTGAGACGACTTTCTGAATTCACGATGAGACGCTCGACGCGATGCAGGAGGCCATCTCAACCTCGTGAACATCAAGGACACGCGTGACAGCAAAGCAGGCACTCTAAAGGACGTGGACTGACAGCGAGAGACGCCCGCAGTCGGGTGATCGCAGCGACAGTGACGGCCTTGTTTTGAGATAAAGAGCAAACCAGCGCGCTTCATGCTTTCATGTAGCGACAGAAACACGTGCAGTCTAATGAGCGCAATTGTGTGTGGATTTTTTTTTTTTAAAGACTGACCTTCCTGGAGCCTTTTTTTTGTTGTTTTTATCCTGTTGGACTAATATTGATTTTACACTATTTCTCCAAGAGAATGATGTGTTGCTGAGCCTGTCTGCTTCATATTATGGATCGCTCTGGTTAGATGGTTGGTACGTCAGTTAACTACTTCGGTCCAGACAGAAATATCTCAACAACAACTGCTGGACAGATTGTCTATTAAATGTGGTGCAGATACATATATAATTGGTGCCAAGAAGGTAATGACCCCTGACGTGTTCTCTCGCACCACCGTAAGGTTGACGTTTGTGGTTTTTGAGTGAAATGCCTCCACATCTACTGGAGGAATGGCCATGAAATGCAGTACAGATATTCCTGTCGCCCTCCAGAGGGATTGTAATATCAGTGGTACTCCCGCCCCTTTTATCTTGTGCCATAATCAGGTCAAAACTATCTGCCAAACTCATGACATTCCCAACAGCTAGAGTTTAACTCTACTTGAATAAAATAGGGAAAAAATAGCCAACCTGCTCAACATCAGCATGTTAGCATTGTTATTGTGTGCATGTTAGCAAACTCGTGTTAGCATTTAGTTCAAACGGCCTCGGAGAGCTTCAAGCGTCGCCGCAGACTCTTAATCCTGTTGAGAGATGTACTTATTGTACTATATTTACTTATTCTGAGGAGCTTGTGCGCAGGACAAAGTGCTCAAAATTAAATAGCCTGAAGAATGTGAGAGATCAGAGAAATGTTGGTTCTCGTTAGAACCAGAGACTCGCGTATTCGATTGTAAAGTTTTAAGCAGTTGTAATGCTGTAATCTGAGACGGATTGTAAAGTTAAATTTGGCTATTTTAGAAGTGCAACAGATTTTCCATAACCTATGAGTCATCCACCCAAATAAAATAAAAATATATTTCAATGCCAACACTGTGAGTCAACTGTAACTATTCAAAATAAACCATACATTAACAATTGTTCATAAATGCGTTATTGTGAAGCAAAGCCATCGTTCAGTCATTGATGAAAAAAAAGTGTTCATGAAACTTTGTGCATCGAATGTGTGAATTTTAAAGAGTAGTGATACATTAGTACGTGGCCATATATATATATATATATATATATATATATACATATATATATATATATATATATATATATATATGTATATATATATATATATATATATATATATATATATATATATATATATATATATATATATATATGTATGTATAAGTGGTTTATTCTCCTAAATTGTTTGCTGCTTCTACGTAATTCCATCTCACTGATCGTTATGTTTTCACTCTGCTTAATTGGTAGAATTTGCACAATTTAGAGCATTTATTCACTATATTGAAGTCTTTTTAAACCTAAAACACATGTGTAGAGTTACATATCCCATGAAACTGACACAGTTAAAAGTAACTTTAATGTTGTGTCGGTTTGACGCTCCCTGCAGGAAGTTCCCTTTTGTTTGAGCGTGTGCATCACTGCACATATTCCTGCAGCCGGTCTCTTCCTAAAAACTGTGCTGCCGTTCTATCGTCTCTGACAGTCGGCTGCGGCACAGTCCAGAGGGACGCACATTAACACACAAAAAAGGCACCGTGTTGGTCCCCGTGCTCCTTCTAAAGATGGGTTTCCATGGTGACGGCGGATAAGAAAGCGTTCGGGGGACATCGTTTGCGTTCACGTGTGTATTTGTGTGTGGATCGCTCAGACGGTGCAAGTCCTGTCTGATGTGGCGGCATTGTGTGCAGAGCGTGGAGACCTCGCCCGAGCCTAAAGCTACGATGTTGTAGCAATATGTACGCAGGCCGCGCCTCTGTCATAAGGCGCGCATTAAAGATGCATACAAACTGTGGCTGCAAACACACACGTATGCAGTAAGCGTGCATGCATCCACATATAATTTCAGACAAAATATACATACGTTCACACCAACTACTTGAGTTGGAAGCAGGGCGGGGGGTGAATTGTTTACTGGAGAACTGACAGTTATGGTGTCGACGGGGAGTTTTCCAGTGTTACTCGTATAGCTTAAGCTATCTCCAGAGACACAATGAGGATCCGTAGCCCGGTTGTGAGACATTGAGCTATTCATATGCATGACAGTCAGCCCTCACTGGTTTCTAAATTTGGGCAAAGCCAACAGGGGGGTGAAATAAAAGAGTGGGAGCGATATAGAGCAAGAGGGAAACAGGGAAAATGAAATTACAATAAGGATTTATTTTTGTATTATTATTCAGGAAAACTAAATTCTGGAAAAGAGAAACCATGTGCAAGAAAAGTTGCAGTGTTTGTGCATGCGTGTGTGTACACTTATGTGCACACAGGATGCACATGTGGCTTTCTATGCGGTTGTACTTTAAGTGTAGATGTTTCTCAGCACAGCATTTGTCACGGGATTCTCTGTGTTCATTTAAGACTGGAATTTCAACCAAGCAGTTCAGTTCAGGTCGATTTCTGCTTGTTATCGTCTTTTCAAAACTAATGTACCTTTTCACTGGAAGCAACTTGTCTAGGTTTAGGCAGCACATGTACTTGGGTGTGTTTGGAAAAAGATGGTGATCTGGTGAAAATTGTGTTCCTCAACATCAACGTTTGGTCTCACAGGGCAGAAACGTTCGCCTGGTTGCCCTGCTCCCAACGCAGACTTCATCGCTCTTCATACACAACCAGACTTCCGACTTTGCTTTGCTAACGGCATAACTATGTGCCTCGTGGAGGAAATGGTCACTGTAACAAAATTATTTCGAACTTAGAACTTAGGTGCGTAATTGCCAGAGCGTGTAATTTCAGGGTGGATGGAGGATAAATCCCTCCTACAGGTGTAAAAAAAAGCTAATTTCTCAGAGAGATATGAGCTGTAACTTAGTGGAAAAAGGAAATGAATGAATATTACTACATATTATTAATGACATTGTCCACCCCTGTTTCTTCTGTATTAAAACAAACCAATAAGACATTTGCAAACACTCCCCGGTATGAAAGCCTCTGTCCTCTCTCCACCAGCTAAAGTCTGCCTGGTAACATACAGGTGCCAGCCTGCCAGCTGATAAACCTTTTGGCTCTGCAGGAAAGAGCCACATCCAATCCACACACACACACACACACACACACACACACACACACACACACACACACACACACACACACACTGGTCAGCCTGGTTCTTTTCCCTCTCTGGATGTCCACTCGTCCTGCTTGAAATATAGATAAGCTGTCAGCTGCCTGTCTCCAGCTCTCTGAGGCAGCGCCGGGCATGCATGTTTAAATCATGTCAGCAGACTTGACCTTGGGCAGAGTCACTTTCTGCCTGGGCGACGGGCAGATGGACTTGAAGTCATATACACACCGATATGGTGGACTTGTGAGCACGAAGACGCACACGTTGGGAATGCTTCATTGGATTCCATTCGATTAGTCAATGAATTATACGCTCATGTTCAGGTTCATGTATTTGGGATTTCTGCTAGAATTTGTCGACATGCTTTTATGTGCAAAAACAGTTTATTTTTGTCCTCCTGTCAGTCTGGATATACCTGGCAGAAACATCTTTAAATCATGCATTATCACTACTATGATATTTGCTTCTCGTACTCAAAAGGGGGGCTGTGTATTCTAACAGGACGAACCTAATGCCGCTGTAGCTTTCACGCTGCAGAGGCTCAGGTTAGTTTGAGGGCATTTAAGGACACAGAGAGAATCCCCTCGGCTTCAGTCTGCAGTCCGAGCTCACAGACCTGCCTCTTCTGCCGGTCAAAGGCCCCATATTGCTTTGGAGTGTGTTTTAGTGTCTTGGAAACTGGAAACCAAATCAACGTTCAGTCTTGCAGTAAATCCATAAATCTTTCCTTTTTTTATATTATCTGATTGTAGTTGCACAAATAAATTGTTAATACCGTGGTACTCTGAGGTGGTCAAGCATTTTGCTTTATTGTGGGTCATGAATAGAAAAATATCAGGACTCAGACAAAATATTAGTAGGTTCAATTTCAAGTGTTGGTTTATTTTAAAAAGGTTTTAACTACTTGGAACAACAACTCATCGACAAGAAATTTATCAAGTTCGGAAGATCAATAAATCATCAAAGACAATTTTTAATCAAAACCGATGGACACTTGATGGTTTTTTAATCGGTGGCTCAACGTGATAGTAGATTACATCTAAGACTCCAACCTCACGCTTTTGGACGTTTTGATGTGCACTTTTCTCGTTGTTTTATTATATTTTATCCACTGAATGATTAAACGAGAATGGTTAAGAAAATAATTGTGAGCTGCAGGCCCAGCTGGAATCATAACTTATTTTGAGGCCAGACACACTTCAGTAGGGGATGCAAAGATGCACGCGGCTTCGTTGGAACAACTTCCTGTACACTCGCTCTGGCTTTTCCTCGTTTCAGAAACACTGTGTGCTAGGAATCCATGCACAACAGCAGGTTGGCGAACATGGCTATGAATATTAGGAACAAACTGCTTCCAAACTCACTTGATATGTGCAGCCAAAGACCTCACGTCCACATTCATACACCCACACACCACAGACCACAAACTTTAAGTTCCCTCTGTGTGTCAGCTTACGCACCCTGGGTTGGAGGCCCCCCCCCTCTCCTCCACACACACACACACACACACACACACACACACACACACACACACACACTCATACAATCCGTCATTTGGGTGCTGGTTTCAGCTGCTATGTGTCACTTTGCTGTCACTCCAGCTATCCGACTCTCCTCTTCCATTTGCTCCCGTGTCTCTCAGTCCCAATGCTGTCACTCCCCGTTTTATAGTGCGACTGTATTTGCATGCCTCGCCCCGCGACCTTGAGTGTGTGAGTCACGGGGGGATGGAGAGCAATGTTACTGAGGGCGCACGCACAGTGTTTTTTTTTTTTTTTCTGCAAGTGTAAACAACTTATTCTCAGTCGGCCTGCCGGCTGCTCGGCTCAGCTCTCAGTCAATAGGCGCGAGATAATGTTTATTCGTGCACGCAACCGGTGCATTCCCCAGACGGATTCGACGCCCCCAGCAACCGACTCCCTCTCATCCACTTCTTCTCCTTTCTCTCCTTCCTCTGCTCAGCCTCTGTGTGCATTATCACCAGAGACAGGCTGCTCCCTCTAGAGCAGCGAGACAGAAACCTTGTGTCGATCTCACCCGAGTGATCCCTGTCGCGCCGGCGGTGGGAACCGATGGCGGGCCTCGGTGCCTCGCGTTTCCCCGCAAAAGGCTTCCTTCCAATTACATGCCAAGGGTTTAGGAATGAGACGGAGAAGCGTTGGACTGGGGGACGGAAGGAGGAGATAGAGGGAGTGAAGGAAGAGGGAAAAAAGGTGAAAGGGTGGATGGGGTGAACAGTGACAATATCTGTATTTGAGAGGGGAGATGTCTGAGAGATGTCTTCAATTGAGCGCGGGTCCTAAATAGGTTTTCAGGGGGGGTAACAAAAGAGCCTGTCATCCCTCCGCTCCCTCCGCTCCCTCCCCCCTTCTCTTTCTTCCTTTTCTCCAGCAGCCTCTCATCCCCCTACTATTAGGGCCCAGTAATGAAATGTGGAGTGTCTCATATTGGTGTCTGGGCCCCTGCAAACTGCATTAGTGTGTAAATGGTGTGGGAGTAATGAGAAAGCACTCAGGCCAGCCGGGAAGACTGGACCACGGTGTTGTGTCCGTGTGCATGTGTGTGAGCCCGCATGTACCGGGCACGTGCATCAAATGAATAACAAGAGACATTAGGGGCAGTGGGGGTCCCGGCTCTCGGGGGCCAGAGCTCTGTTTTCGTCTCAGGTGCCAATCCTGCGATTGTTAGCTTCCAACAGGAGAGACGCTTAGGAAATGTATTTGGTCAGCGGCACACAATCTCACTCGTGGCCTAAAGCATCAATGTCTTTATGTGGCTCACTTAATTCAAGTCTTTCTAAAGGTGAATTATTCAGGCTTCACAAAAGGATTTATTCTTTAATGCCTTACATGCTGACTTCATTAAATCAGTGGCCACATTTTGAAAGGGCTAAAATCTGTTCATCTTTTTTCTTCTTTTTTTTTTCAAAGTGATGGCTTTGATCTGATCCTCTGAATCCTAGCAGCTATTACTTTCACCTTGTTTTTCAGCCACAATTAAGCTTTGTTTAGTTGTCGAGCACAAGAACCAGCAGGGCTCCAGGTCCCCAAAAACCACAAGCGCATAATGTCTCCTCTTCTTTTGTTTAACATCCCAGAAGGGGAATACCTGCTCCTTTCTTTTACACTGTCTCCCTGCATAATGTATAAGTGCACATTGCTCATACAAATGGCCCACACCACCGGCTATGTAATAAAGGGTTGTGTGTGAATGGGACTGAGTGATATCATTCCATTTCCTCTGGCCTGGAGGGCCTGAAAAAGGAGCCGCAGAGACAAGACAGCCACGCTCCATCCAGTAAATACTCTCTTCACGCCTCGATTTCTTCCCTCCTTCTTATTCTCCTCTGCAGATATGCTGCCTAAGTCGGTGGAAAGCGTCTTCATCTTCCAGGAGGCGAGCGAGGGTGAGCCGAACGCGGCAACCCTGACATACGACGCCATCGTCGTGGAGCAGTGGACCGTCATCAACGTGAGTGGAGGGAGTGGATTTATCTTTTGTTCTCGAATCGTGCAGGTTTTGTGCAACGTTCAGTTTCAATGCAGGGGTAAAGAGGAGGGGGGAATAAGTGTGTAACAGCGTACGGACGACCAAAGTGTATGCCCCACCACCCACATACCTGAAATCATGGTGTGTTATATATATTTTTGTAAAGCTGTTAAAGATTAAAAAAAAAATGATTAAGTGAACAGAGAAACATAAAGACTTTAGATGCTTTCATGTGAGGCACAAGGTCTCTTTTAATAGTTTGATGAAGATGCAAATTATGTGAATCATAAGCTGTGGCCTTCGCACTCACCACCTCGCAACCCAAACGAACACGAACGGGACATTTTAAAACCACGTGTCAGACGACGCTCTCCACCACATCAAAACACAGAAATGAGGGAATATCTCTGAAAAGAAAATAGTTTAACCGTGCAGAGAATCTTTGACCTCGCATTAATGGGACTCTTCACACAGTGTGGTGTTTTTCCTTTCAGGGAACAACACCCATTTTCAAAATCCACACATGCTAACTTATGGTACAGTCCAAAAATATCAGTAAACATAAACAACTCTCTCCCTAATCCATGCATGTCTTCAAGTGTAAGGTCTGGAAGTGCTCCATGGACAATGAGCAGGGATATCTGTTATAGGTGACAGTGAGAGCACCAAGGGGAACGTTTGTAGTATACGGGGACAATTTTTATTTTCGGAACTTACAACACTGCAATGAAAAAGAAAAAGCGGCCAGGCTGCATTAAAGATATAACAGATGTGTTGGGAAAGTAATCTTTTTACTACACCTGCACTGGCGGGCAATAGAAGACGGTTTACAGTTTACAGAAGCATCAGAGCGCCCTGAAACTTCAGTTTTGTTGCCGTCTGCAGCCTCTTAGGAGTTAGTTAACGTCTAGACTTCAGTGGGCTATGTAAGGGATGAAGTGACTGAGCAACCACCAGCTGGTACTGGTTAAATAAATGTCAAAAGAAACTTTCAAAATATATTGATACTTTATGACCCATTATTGTGTATAGCTGCAGGGCACAACTCTTGTTAATAGGGTTCAAACCCTAGGGTTCAAACTATGGTGCTTTACGTACTGGAGCCTGAGTTTTGCCCCCGTTGCATTCATAGTCTCTTTTCAAAATGAACCAAAGTTAGATTTAGTCAACGAAATGACAAAGTTTAAGAAAAGAGCATTCGCTCAACAAACGACTC
Source organism: Clinocottus analis (assembly GCF_023055335.1). Classification (NCBI taxonomy): domain Eukaryota; kingdom Metazoa; phylum Chordata; class Actinopteri; order Perciformes; family Cottidae; genus Clinocottus; species Clinocottus analis. Next base: position 12,081,838 of record NW_027176251.1, on the reverse strand, counting down.
GTGCAACAAAATGTCTGTATTACTTTTAGATTTGCAGCGATTTCCTGGATAAAGGTCGTGTGTTTGTCTTCCACCTCTGTCACCAATATTTATCAGTAAAATATTCACATGAATACCATCTTATATAAAAATAAGTTTAAGCCACATTGCCTCGGCTGGTTGAGAGCACAAATCCTCTGAAAAAGTTTGGACCTCCTGTATTGAAATCAGTTGTCAGGTATCGTGCCCTTTCAGCCCCTCCACACTGCCCCCCACCCTCCTCGCGCCACAACGCCAAAGGCAAATCAGTCAGATCTCAATTTATGGAACATGTGTCGTGGTCGCTCCTCTTATCAGGAGCAAACAAGCCCTTATCTGCCCACCGATTACCGTCTCTCCTCAGCACAAGTTCCAAGTTGGAAATTGATTTCTGTCTAGAGTTGAAGGGTTTGCGGCCATTTCATTGCCTTTCAACCGTGTGTGTGTGTGTGTGTGTGTGTCCACGTTTGTGCATGCAGCTGCATGTGCATGCGTTTGAGTTTGGTTTTGTGTGTCTGTATGTGTTTGCCGATGCTATCACTGTAATTGAATTTAGACCTTTTTTTGTGGCCCTCGGCTGTCCAAGTGTGAAAGGAGACTTTTGTCCACTAAAAATGTGGCTCTGTGATTGTCCAGCTGATGGCCTCATGTGCCAATAAAATAAATAAAAAGAGACTCCTACAGTCGTCTGGCGGTGGCAGTAAAGCCTCCCCTCCTCCGAGATGAATGGTAATGCTGTTACAGCCTAATGGATTTCAAGGCTTCCTCAGAAACGTCAACAGTGAACGACGCCGAAGCCACAGCCTGTGTTCCAGGAGATCCAATCAACTCCTCCACTGGGACTTTATCAAAAAAAACTGTTTCACCCAAGCAATCTGCACCACGCCAAATCAGATTGACAGCACACTCCTTCACAAAGGGCGATCAGGGCTTCACATCATCCCCACTCACGGTGAAAACCGCCTGAAATTGATATGCAAAGTATCCTCGCAGCTCATTATTGTTTCAGTGCCGGGATAATTACAATGAAAAATAAGACAGAACATTGATTGCGTGTTTTTTTTTTTCCTCTTCTGTATATAATGTCATCTGGTTTTCTGCCTTCGGAGCGTTTTATTTATCTCGAAGTCTGAAAGGTGGTTGGATGTATGAAGCTCAGAGAAGAAGAGGAAGCAGTTTCGTTGAGGACAGCAATCATTGATATTGTCATCAAGTGGGGGTGCATTGTCTCAGGGAGCATGTCTGTTCACTGAACATACGAAAGTTGTTTTTAATTGTTCCATTTGTAACGGAGAGCAAATCAGAGAATTTCCCTACAGGTGTCTGCAGAGCAGCAGAGTGGTGAGGAGCTGCACTACACGACTGAATATAGATGATTGAACGCTTGTTGTAATAATGATATTACAAGAAGTTCCAAATATCATTTATTTGGAGGCTCTTGAGTCGTTTAGAGGCACCTTTTACAGAGTTGTGCTGAATAACGTCAAATAAGTACAAGTGATTACATTTATTTTGCAATGCAAATGAGTAATATGTGATGAGTAATTCATAATATTTTTCAAGCACCTTTTCCAACACTATTGAACAATGACTATAAGCCCAAATTATTCTAAAGAGTTTGACAACATTTGACCCTTCATAAGTCCCGCCTAGTTGAGCAAGCTTGGCAGCCTTTCTCCTTTTCTGTCATACTTAGCTACATCTTTTCAAGGTAATGTTACTTTTGAAGTCACATCACTTTTGTATACCGTCAGATACCATGAGGAACTTTCATTTAGGGTTGATTCTGGCGACCCCTGTGGACAAACACCAGAGGCACTTTAGAAAACCACTAATTTTCCGTCAGTCGGCTCCGTTCAGTCCTTTTCCTGGTTCTGGTTCTGGCCTGCCTCCCTTACCTCCAGTGGCCCCGGCAATACGGCCTGTGCCTCCAGCGCCGTGGGGTCGGTGTCGGCTCCCAGTGAGGAGTGCAGGTTGAAGGCAGAGACGTCTGGTGAACCTGCATTATTTAATTCCTTTGTTTTATCTCTTCAAGGCTGTGGCCCCTAATCAACTTACGGTGTCATTTATTTTGATATTTACGACGTCTAGCTTCTCAACCAGCAAAGTTGCCCGAGGAAAGTTTATCACTATAAATATATCCTTCCATCGCAGACTGTGGTCCTTCAAAAAGCGGTCAGCTTTCCTGGAGCTGTACTGCCTAATGCCCAGAGACTAATCTGATACACACTGCAGCTAAACGGATACGACTTCTCCATGTTTCTGTTTGTCAAGCTCCGGCCTAGCGACAGTATCTAAAGGGAGCGGGACTTAGCATCGGTTGATTATACAGTTACAATAAGTATAACAATAGACCGACCTTAACACTGACAATGTGCCAATGACACGAAGAGGCTTCCATATGAAAATTATGAAAATACATTCATCTTATCAGGTCATTTAGAGTTTAGTAATTATACTGCGACAAGGTATCAGAATGTGTTGTTTTTTAAGTCCAGTGATAAAATAGCTAACACTTCTGACAGAGAAATTAAAGAAGAAAAGAAAATCCTTGAACTGACAAATTGAGACTTTAGTGCAGCCTGAGCAAAAAAGCGCACAAAAACAACAAAGTGCATAAAATGAGCAGCCGCAGACATTCTCATGTGTACGCACAGTGTGTCCAGCCCGTAAAAGTGCTTAAAAGAGACACAACAGCCATTCTCTAATAGCTTCATCATGAAGAACAAAACAACACTGATTTTTGGCAGATGTTCTGAATACATCTGAAGACGTGACAATGACCTCAATAGGAACCACATGGATGTGGGTGAAGCGCTCAAAATGAATAACTCATCGAGAGTCTCCGCTACGAAACTCCAATTAGGTCCAGCTTCGCATCTTGTGTGTCCAGAGGGAAAATCCATTCAGGAGCTGCCTTGAAACTAATGTACTGAAAGGGCCCTTTCCTCTCGCTGTTTTGAAGGAGCAAAAACCAAACAAAAACAAGGCCTCCTTCAGACCTCGGCTAGGGTCGGTCTTAATATGTTTGCTCGCATTGAGGTGCTGCGGTGAAAATCAGTTCATCCTTCAAAAGAAAAGAACAAAAAAACATGTTTGTGTGGTGTTTTATTAAAGGATGGACTGGTTTTCACCTGCACAACCTTTGAGGGGTCTGATGTTTCTTAGAAAGCTTCTTATCCTGTCTTTTCATACCGTTTTTATATGTTGTCTAAAGCACCATTATCCACTTCAGCTTAGTCAGGGTCCTTTGGGACCGACAGTATGTTGTGCAACGAACAGTATTTTAAAATTCTCAAGATGCTAAAAAAAGTTTTGAAATATATCTAATATGGCATGCTTCTGTAAGGGAACCGTTTACGAGGCATAGAATATTTGCATCTGATCTGACGCAGCCTTAGAAAACATTGCCTCCCCGGTTTGAACATTTTACTCAGTGTAACATCATGAGCTTCAAAGACCTCTTTGATTTTACCAGACCTCTTTAGAACGCTACTCATCTCTGCTTGAGGCAGGCGGCTCGGGGCTACAATACCCGCTACTAGCATAACACTGCGATCAAGTTGCATTGTGGGTAGTACAGGTGCCAGAATTACACAAGAAAGAAGAATGTGTGGCGCAAAGGAGCCGACGTCTCTGGTTCTGTTGAGGCCGTTTCTATCCTCTTTTATTCAACCGTTCATTGTAAGTCTGACGGTGTTGTAGGAGTGCAAAGCCCAAAAGTGTACTACCAACAACTTAGTGTTACATTTTTATCTACAGTCCTCAAAAAATAAAAAGGAACAGATATTAATGAAATGATGATGTTGTATTACTAAAAATGGTTGCCTTTGTGAAATTTAAGACATTATCCAGGAAATAATGAAACATTAACATAAGTTGACCCTTAACAAAATAAAAGTAACTTTAATTGGCCTCAAATGTCAACAACTTCCACAGTGTTGCATGTTCTGCGGTGGAAAATGTGGCCGTGACCGGCGGCCGGGTTAGACGAGCGAACTCCAGCAGCGCGGTGGATGTTTCCGAGGATCGGAAATGTACGCATACTCCTACGATTTTGGCGACACGAAGTGGCAAGATAGTACTTTTATATTGTACTTGCAGGTGACAGGAAGAACTGTCAGTCAATCAAACCTTTGCCAAGTCAACTGGGAGACGGGTAAAAACATTCAAACAGTCCCCTCTCTGTGTGGTCTTTTCCTTCAATAGCCAGTAATGTCAAGTCTTTCCTTAGATCCTCCCTGACGCTTTAGGCCCATGTTTTTTTCAAATAACACAACAATTCTCTCAGACTTCACAAAGCTCCTCCAAAACCAGAAAGGACATTATACAACATGTCTACGTGTAGTTTAGTACTCCCTACAACTAGTCAATTGACTTTGACGTGTAATCCTGGTGAGGTGACACCAAGAGGTCAAAAAACAGTGTACAGACAGTGTAGTTATCGATGGGTCTGAAAAGCATCAGCATTAAAAAAGGGACTTTTTAAACTTCCACCTCGTGGTATCCATCTGTGCACAACATCTCAGTGTGCCACCTCCCCAAAATAGAGAGGGGGAAGGAATACTGAGCAGCACAAACAAAAGTAAATTCACCTCCATTTTCAGGAGAAGCACAAATCTCCCAACCGCAGCACATACAACAGAAATGATCCTGGGAGGCCACTGGAGGTAAACGAGAAAGCTTTTTTTTGGGGTTCTTTTTGTGACCAACCCTTTAAGATATTTCTTTCCAGAGCAATTAAACTGGCATGGGTGTTTATTACACTAATTAGGTACAGCAGAGATGCACCTTGGTTCTGCTACTGAACGTATATTCGCAGTAATAATATATATATATATATATATATATATATATATATATATATATATATATATATATATATATATATAAACTTGCAAGAAAATGATTGCAGTGCTTTACACGTAACTTAGAAAAATGGCAGATAGCGAGACAGATTGCTCAGTCGCTCCCTTGTTACCACCAGACAAGCTGTGTTTATGGGTATTATTAGTGTAGCTCGAACATAAAAAATAACTGTTGTTTTATGACTTTGGTGTTCGCGAAATAATTTACAGCTGAAATAACAGTTTTCTCTCTGACTTCAGATGGCTAGAGGATCTGAAGGTCGATTTAATAAGGCGCTGTGTGTGCTTTACCGTCTGCACACAGTTTTAGATATCCTAGCGTGATTGTCAGGAAGTAAAATGTTCTCTCAACCACTTCAAGTGCTGCACTGTGACGATGTTGGCAGGCAGTCACTCCTTGATCTTGACAACTTGTAACCCAAAAAACACACCAGAAAAACTGCAAGGAGCATTTAGAGAGCTTGTGTGTGTGTGTGTGTCTACTCCTGCAAAAAAGACACCCTAAAAGTTAATATCAGTGGAGTTCAAATTTAAGAAATGGCAGTCCAAAGTCAAAGCAAGCGAAAGGAGCTTAACAGCGCCGACATTGTTGTCACTCATTCCCAGAATTCCCTTGCATCCGCGGCTTTGAAGAGCAGCACTTCACACTCTCAGGAAACTAAAGAAATGGAATTAAGGCCCAGCATCAGAGAATCGGTGTGGCAGGGAAGACACATTGAAGAAATACTTCAGGACATCGACAAGGACACCTCAGTCATATATATTCACATGAACATGGCGTGTGAGCGTGTTCTGTCGCTCAGATCTGCTTGAAATCAGGTTCACACAAAAAGGCAGTGTCTTCCTCTGGGTTCACTGTCACTTCAAAGAACGCAGGATGCAGATTAGTCCCCCCCTCCCCCAGCATCAAGCCCGGTGCATTATTTATAACATACAGTATATTCTTACAGTATTTTACATTTCTTATGAGTCCCATTTCTTATGAGTCCCAGCCCTCTGCATGTTGTGCAGAGGGCTGATCGTTACCGCGGGCCGCCTGCCTGTGATACCTCTATTCGTTTTGACTGAGGTGAGAGGAGAGGTGGAGAGGTGACCTAGATAGCAGGAGAGTAATTTGCACCGTCCCTGCAAGTGAGAGATCGGGCCCGCTCTGTCCAACAACGTGACGATGATGCTGATAGATCCGGGCTGGAGGCGGAGGTTCTGGTTTGCAGGGAGTGAGGTTGTTTATCAGGAATCAACGTGACAGAAAAGAGGAGAGGCTTGTAGTGGTGAAAAGTAACTGAGTACATTTACTTTATAGTGTTATTTTATACTTCTACCTCTTCAGAGAGACATATTACGCTTCATTTCCAAACTGAGAGGTAGTTTTTAGATAAAGATTTCCTTTTTTTTTAGAAGATAAGATTATTTAATACTGTGCAAAAAAGTAAGTCTATGAGTTACAAGTGCACCAAAGAGAAAATGTCTAAGATGGTTTACGAAGCCCAAAGAGGTCAGATTTATCTAAACATCTATTTTTACAAAAAAGATTATAGAATTTTTAATTATAGAAAAATAAAAAAAAACTAATTTTTTCCCCTTCTTCTCCCCAACCTCCTTAAAAGGTAATTTTAGGGGATTAACATGCACTTGTATATACATGACTGTACTGTAAAGTAGTTTAATTGCTCCACCTTTCACAGCAGTAGAATACTGCTCAAGCATCTGTAACAAAATAATAACGCAATGTACCATATCGGGTGGAGTGATTATCTAAAGTTAACCGTCTGAGGCAGATTTGAGTCTAAATTGAGGTTAACATGACACAGAAACTGGCGTCTCTTTAGCTCTTGTTCCTCTCTTCACCAAACTAGGTTACAGTGAAAAGAATCGGATCAGCTGAAAAGTAAAACATCTGGTTTCTTACCTAATTCAACAAAGCAGTAAACAGGGATACCGGGAAGAACTCTGGGCTCCCTTGTCACGATTTGGCTCTGGGCCTCTCTCTCTTTATAAAATAAAGTAATTAGGGCCGTTGCTTTAAAGCAGATGATTTGTCTGCTGATCTGTCTCAGAACCCACGTTTCAGTCATCAGTTTACAAGATCAAATGCTAATATTTCTCTTCCCCGTGCAAAAGAACTTGATAAAAGCTTACACTGAGGGCAGAAGAGGAACAAGAAACTGTGCGCTGACTCCTACTGTTATCAGGCTGCATAGTTTAGTCTTGACTCAACCACTAGACCATGTCAAACTCTGAAGTTTGGATAAACTTTGGAGGTATTTATTTAGCTGTGTTACTTTAGCAGGAATGCAATTTTAAGCAGGGAAAAGATGAAACCAGAGTATTGAACAAATTAAAAAGGTTGACCTGATGATGGATACATGAAAGGTCGAGGGTTTAAAGTTTTTACAATTCCAAGCACCACAGAGGTTTCAGGGCAGTCCATCAGATATTTATTAAAAACTCTGACCCATGAATGTCCACTTCATGCTGGCATCTAGAAGAAAATTAAATCACAAATTGACAACTGATTGAAGAAATTAAAATAAAAAAATTAATAAAACCATTCATTCAGAATGCATGTCATCGATGCCACAGGGTCAAAATATGCTAAAAAATCGGACGAAATCCTGCAAGAAAAACAGCTCACAAAAAACAGCTACAACTGGTGATGGCATTTCTCTCAGCTACAACATGTCTGCAAGGTCAAGGATGAACTTCCAGTCTCAACCTTCAAGCCAACATGGACCAGAAGTCCTTAACGTGCTCAGAATAATGAAACTCTGCCAGGTGGACAGACTCACCTGTTGATCATGTGATGCGATTGAACGCGGCAGAACAGCGCGTGAGAGGACGTTGAGGCTTGTTCCTTCAATGCATCTCGTGTGCAGAGTGGTGCAGGCGGCTGAATCGCACAATTTCAGTGTGCAGAGGTTTCATAAATCACAAATCAGACTTACATGAAAAGACATAGATACCTTCTGGCCAATAGGATGATATATAATCCAAACAGAGCGGATCACCAGCATGTCCTCATGTAAAAGTGAGGAGAAGCACGAATATTGCAGTGCTTTAAAATATGGTGGATGCTGAATTTTCTGTTGCTGTGACAACGCTCTATCAGGAACAATATCTGATGCCCTTTTTTAAAAGGTATTTGCTTCATCATTAGTGGACTGTGTCTGCAAACCTGTTGACCCCAGTTGTCTGCAAAATTACAGCCACATTCAGAGCTGGTGCAAAACAGAATTATGGTTTGTTATGTCTCCCTTGCCGAGTCGGTGAAGAGGTTTAAAGAAAGACCATATTCTGGTGTTTTTGTTGAGCGACAGCTCTGAACCTCTAGTTGACCTGCAGCTCCCTCCTCCCCGGCCACAGGGCTGAAAACAAACTTTGTCGCAGGTGCAAGTCCCCAAACACTGGATAATGTCACCATCTCTGAAAAAAAAACAATAGACTGGAGGTTTAGCATCAAAAACGTTGAAGGTTAGCGGCGGGTTATTGCTTTAGCGCTTGTTGCTTTTGCTCCCATCATCAGCTGCAGGAGACATATTCAGCACTTCATGCTGAGATGCCCTTCAGCAAGGCGGTTGAAGCCCCGTCGCTCCAAGGTACAAACGTGTTTCTGTGTGACGAGATGATCTCAGGAAAGAAAAAGAAAAGAAAAAAGACAACAAGCTGGATTTCATTTAAAGCATAGCTTCAACTGGGGGTTGTTGAACTGCAGCTCCTCGCTCCTCTGGCCGTGAGGTCCTTCTTTATAGTCGCACAGATAACATCTGAGACAAAGATGGCGCCGTGATTGCTTTGTTTTTTAGGCTCGGAGGAGTGCTGATGCAGCGAGGTGGCCCTGCATAATAACTCAGTAGAGAGAGGGGAGCCAGACTGCGGGGACTGTGATTAACTCTCACCTACTCCGAAGAACAGCAAGCCATTACAGAAAAAAAATATTTCTCAATTTACTTTCCGGGCAAGGCTTTGAAATAGAGCCCGTTTCTGGGAGTGGTTCCAACGTAAACCTCCGAAAAACTAATGTAGATGCGCCGCTCCCTGAAGGAACTGAGAAAGTAATGCTTGTGTAAATAATGTCTGGAGCAGTGTCTCGTAGTCGAACGATTAGCTCTTCGCAATAACCTACAACTTGATATGTGACGGCTTTCGGTCCGTTTGTCCATGTTCTGACGCCCTGATCAATAAGAATCTGTGGGAGAAAAATGAGGCGATGTGCGGTGGAGTGGGTTTAAGTGTTTGGACTTGAGGTCTGTTTGATGGCAGACAATGAGCACTGCATGCTGATCTCTCCCTCTCTCTCTCTCTCTCTCTCTCTCTCTCTCTCTCTCCCCCTCTCTCTTTTATTCTCTCTGTTTGACCACAAACTGGACCCTGACGCAGAATTAGAAGAGGCAATAGTAGCAGGAAAGTACTGCAGTCATGGTAGTCGTCATTCTTGTAGTAGTAGCGGTAATAGAGGTAGTAGTTACAGATCGAGGGATAGCAGTGTGTAGTTGTACTACGTGGCTGTAGCTGGGGATAGTAATTATAATTGTAGTAGTATTTATTGTATTGATAATACTGCTATAGATGGAGGATTCTACTCAATTACTAGTAACTGAAATTGGAGATTGTTTTGATGTACAAGAGGAAGCACAAGAGGCATTAACAGTAGTAAAGCAGTACAAAAACTTTTTTAAATCATATTTATGTATTTATTACCAACAGTAAAAGCAGTAATGGTATTAGTTGTGATAATAGTGGATGTCACCAAGTACACTTAGTTATATACTGCACATTTAGTCAGATAAACACTAAGTTATAAGCAAAGTGGGAAGCAATAGTACTTATACACATAGTATTTGTTGTGCTTCAATGGTAGTACATGTAGTTGTTGTTGAAGCAGATGTTGCTGTGATAGTCGTTTAGTGAGTTATGGTAATCAGTTCTTAATAGTATAACATGGTAGTAGTCTATCTCACACTAATCTATTTATTAGTTCCCTCCCCTCAAGTGAAATTATATCACATGTGATTTTAGCAAACTGGCCTTTTAAAGTATTATTTCCAAGAACGTTAATACTGTAAAAAATTCAAAAGAATGTGTGAAAGAAAATTGTGCCGCGGTTACCAACGCAGGAAGGAGTTTATGTGAAAGCATTATATAAACAATAAGACCAGAGTGCCAGATGGCCAACTAGGACCCTGGTTACACCGACCAATAAAAGTGTTTCTGATCTGAGATACTTTCTCCGAAAAAAAACTGAATAGAGAGAAAAAAAGAGGGGGCTGGAATTTTACCCGATATATTTAAAGAATTGTTTCATGAATCTGTGGCGCCAACTCCTTCAGGGCCGAAAGGGACACTTTTCTAATGCAACCTCTCTGTGGTTCCCACTGATGAATGTACAGTACATTCACATGAGCTGCCTGGTGCAGCTTTAATTAGACAAGATTCTCCACAGTTCACAGTACAGTGGAGGCTAAAGTAGCACGTGTAGGTGTGGAGTATTCTACAGTTGATCGGTGCACTATGAATAGACTCTGTGAAGTTCCCCGTTCATGTTCGCTGCCTTTCTGACTCATATCAGTACGCGCTGCACATCCGGGCCTAACGGTCTGAAATTTATGTAAAAGAAAAAAAAAGAAAATGTAAAAAGGGTAACGGCCTGAATACTGAGACTTTTGTTTTACTCTTGTCTTTTAATATATGTTTCACCATCCATAACTTCAGGCATCCTATTAGAGTATATGGAGCCAGTCAGCTCTGTGTGCGTGCGTGCGTGCGTGCGTGCGTTTGCGTGCGTGCGTGTGTTGTTGTTGGTTTCGAGTAATCTCAACTGACACACGTTGCGGTTTTGCATATTCGGCAAGTGCCCTACCTAAAATGACAAGAATGGCAAACCACACGCACGCTTCCTCTCCGAACAGGGAGTCTGTGCGTGTGTGGGTGTGTGTCTACTTAAAGTACATAAAGTAATCTGTGTACATTTCACTTTGAATTACTAACAGGCTCCTTGTCCCCTAAGTAAAAACAATCATATACATGTTTGTGTTTCGGCCAGTCTTGGTTTAAATCTGTCATTGAGACAACAGCTCATTTCTATCGAGCTTTCCAACAGCACAAACAGAGTTTAAATGTGCACCACAAAGTGAGCAGCTTCACATGAGCAGTCTATTTGCTCAAGGACTCACGGTGCTGACAAACGCTCCTTCTCAATAGAGATGGTTGCCGTGTTGACTCATGGCAACCTGGGAGTTTGTGCAGCAGTTCATGTCTCGCTTATTTTAATTTTTTGCCGTGTACATTGCTCTGAACACGAGCTCCACGGCTGCACACATTCAGTGTATTAAAGCCATCACGTGCGCGAAGAAGAGTAGTTTTATTAAACCGGCATTTGAAGGGATGCCGATGCCGCTTGATTGCGTCTCGTACCTGGATGAAGCTGCAATCAGAGCAGCGCATGCACTCTGCTCCATAAAATGCATGCACGGTGTGTGTGTGTGTGTGTGTGTGTGTGTGTTTGAGGGGACATTGTGTGCAGTCTGAAGGTTGTTTGTGCTGATTGCAGGCTGTAATGGGCGTCTTGTTCCTCCGCAGGGTTTGCAGGTGAAGGCAGATTATGTTCCGCTGCTACAGTCCCTGGCCACGTATGGATGGAGGCTCACCTGTGTGCTGCCAACTCCTGTAATCAAGACCAACAGGTAATGACCCTCACCTGGCCATTAAAGGGACATGAGGTAATCTGAGACCTCCAACGCCCCCTGTTGGCAACCAGGGAGAATTACAACAGCAGCAACTACGAGCCTCCGTGTTACTTTTTAATTATTAACAACTAATAAGTATTCAGAACACGCAGCTGATCATGTTAGTTATTAAACCAATTAGCTGCACCACTGATAATGTATGCGGCTCCTCTGACCTAAGGGGTGAGCACTCACACATCTACTTTGCATTTTATGTTTTTAACTAATTTAGAAGATTACGTTATAAACGAAAAGATACATGGAAATAGAATTTAAAAATTATGAAAAAAATATGTAAGATTTATTCAAATGCAGTGAGACGTCTGAATAAATAGCCCGACCTCAAGGTTTACTTGAGTAGTAAATCTACTGCTCCTGAATCATTTAAAAAACACACATCATCCCGAAAGTGCATTGACGTTGCGCTTGAAACAAGACTTGTTTCTCAGGACATAAGAAATCTGACATTTGGGAGTTTTCTCAAGATAACAATAGAGTAGCTTTTTATTAGTAACAGCTCTTCGTCACTGCAGTGTTTACAAAGAATAGACACTTTGATTATTTATTTTTCTGTGAACAAAAATGGAAAATGTCACTATAAAGCCATCTTTTAGTTTGGTTGCTGGGAGGCAACTCTGAAGTTCTCAAAAAAAAGTTTTTCTTAAGAATTGTTAAGCTGAGAAAAAAAGAAAAAGTGATCAAACAACTTTAAATCCAAAAGACATCATAAACTCGTAGCAGGCACTACCGACCGTATGCCACAGTATTCCAGTGAAAACTGTAGTAGCACGCACACCATATCTGTTAAGTTATTGTTCAAAGAAATAAGACGCCTTTCAAAAGAAATTGACCTAAATCTGTGCCAATTTAGGCTGAGCTTCATGCTGAGAAGCAGCAGCAGCTGTGAAAGTGTAAAAGCAGCAGCTCTGACTGTTGGTGGAAAATCTCCCCACTTAAACGCAACGGTTCCTCTGCTAAGCCTCCTGTGCTGACTCATCACTCATGACTTCTATATGAGTGCACATCCGCTTATGGTCAGAGGCCTCGCATGTTTCTTCAGGCACGCCGAGGAGCTTCATTTCCAGAAACATTTTGTCCTTCAACATGCTGATGATGTACCGCACCACTCGAATATCTCTCTGCAGTACGGTCGAGTCTCTGCAAACCCCTCACAGTAACAAAAAAACAAGCTTTCGCTGTCTGGCAGGGCGGCGCTTTTATTATTTTCCCCTCGTAGACCATTTGTCTGAAATCGTCGTAATTAGCATTTTCATTTTTGAGTAATGGACAAAAGCAATATGTGTGTTTTGAGGTCACGGTGATCCTGATCTTTCACCACCAAATTGTAATTAATTGATGGTTGTGCTAACTTTGAAGCAATTCACTCAAGGTGATACGATAAAACATAACGATTCTAGCCACGGCTCTCGCAGAGGTATACAAAGAGGAGATAGTTAAACAATAGTTACCAAACCATACGTATTGGAACGAGAACATTAGTAAAGTGAACAGACTGTACTCGCTAAGTACAGTCTAGCTAGCAGTCACATTAGTTTTATTGTCCCATGTTCCAGTGGAAGACAAACATATGAAGGAGGCCTACAAAGTTCACACGGTCAAAGTAAACACAAAGGCCAACAGTAATGTGTCGTGTTAGCAAAATATTAGCCCTGCACTGCTAATTGCTAGCTTTGTTAGCAGCAAATAATTAGTACTACTAAATTCTCCTGCTAATATCTCATAACAATCCAACAAGGACCATACTGATGAGTATGAAACACATTTGTTTAGTTGAACTGAAACCAAACTGCTCAGTGATAATTACAAGTTAAGTTCAAATACTTCATGTAATCACATATAGTAAGCTATAGTGGACATGCTATTCTTAGTATGCAACCATTATTTTAAATTAAAAAGATGGGTTCACATTTTATTCATTCCCAATACACACACACGCACGATGAAAGGGTAATTCATCACTGTAATGGTTCCAGTTTTCCATAATGGACGCAAAGTACAGTAAAAGCAATTTGGGTGTACAGTGATGGGAGAAAATATCCACAGTCCTTGAGAAATTGTTGCTGAAGTTGAGCTGCATCAGTCACATTAGTGCCATGTAGCAATTTTCAGCCCCTCTGCTGCAGCAAAGGAAAGTCCAGCAAAGTACGAGAAGGAAATATATTTTACTTTGGAGAAATTCCTTCCAAAGAACGAGGACTGGGAAGGCATCTTTTGTACTACACTATCCTATTGTACAGTACGGACAGGAGGAAGGATCACAGCAACAAATAATATATTGACCATAAATACAGGCACGTTAGCGTCATTCTAAGAAGGGCTTTAAAAATGTAAAACTATTATTTAACATAACTCTGCGTCGAGCTGATGAAGTGTACATGCAGTATTTCCATCAGTACACTGACCGAGTGTGTGCTCGGCCCCCACCTCGGCTGGTCCTGTTTACTGCTCTTTCACAGCATAGCTGATTAATTACCTCTCTATTTTCATGCTTTGTTTCCCCCCCTCTCTGCTCTCTCTCTCAAAATGCCACAACACAACAGCACAACATGGCTAATTAATCTGAGTCGGCCTAGATACAGTACAAGACGGAGCTCATTTCTCTCCCTGCCTTGAAAACATTTTGCGCGGCGAAACAATGGTTGATGATCTATTTCAGATTAGCAATACTCATTACACTTGTTTTTGTGCTGTTGACTCCTCTATTCTTTTTTTTTTATTACGGCAAAATTTGCAGATGCACGCTTTTTGTTGTTTGAGGGTTTCCAGACTGCACTTCATCTGGAGGGGTCGGATAAGTGTCAGGGATCTCAGCCGCGTCTGAAATTAATGCTAACTGGTGCTCAGCGGCTTCTCTACACAACATTAATTCATGTAGTTGTCTCAGAGCATGCATTCCTGGTAATTACGTTTTAGAGCCATTAACTACAGTAAATGTGAATTTCTCAACATCAGCTGTGGAACAAGAGAACATATACAACAAGGGTACAAACGAGATGCAGACAAATTAGTTCATTGTTACAGGTATCTTAATTAGCTGGAGACTCAATAGTGAACAACAATATTATACAGTCTTTCTGGAATAAAAGATTTTTTTTTTGTGCAGCATTTGATTTGTTTTTTAAGTGGCAGCTTGCAGCAGAGGTGGGCAGTCGACTGTTTCCCTTTAAAGATAAAGCTGCCATCAGGTACATTCACCCGTAAATAGACACAGGTCACTGCAGTTCTATATGGCTTCAAGTTATAATAGTGCGGCTGACGCTGACAGCCGAGGGAAGGTTCAGTAAAGGCCTGTAATTTTCTAAGCCATCCACTCCTCTCTGGCTTAATGGGCCAAGGCTTTTGCTGGGAACTCCTGTTAGTCTTCTGCTTTGATTCGCCAGGAAGCCGTCCAGCATTCTTGACAGCCTCGAAAATAGCTTACGGATAAATGGTGGGAGGAAGAAGGTAATGGAAAAAAAAGTTGTGGTGTGCTTTGGATGGTTTAGATAGTAAGCCTCCTGCTGGAGGAGTCTCAAGTCCATTTGATGTTGAGAAAGGGAAGATTTGTAGCAGGCTTTTAGGGTTCTGCAGCGATCATAAACCTGCCATCTTTCTTCATGTGCAAGGTTGAGCTGCCAGCTTAACTTTAGACAGCACCTAACCTTTGTGTGTGTGTGTGTGTGTGTGTGTGTGTGTGTGTGTGTGTGTGTGTGTGTGTGTGTGTGTGTGTGTGTGCGTGTGGGTGTTATTGAACTTGTGTCAGATAGTGGCGCTGGACAACATATCTGCTTTTTAAGCCGTGTATATAACAGCACGAGATAAATAGAAGGAATAAAGCAAACAACAAACAATAAAACTGTCAAAAATGAGTCTGTCACAGGGAGATAAAAGCAGAGCGGTAAAAGTAAGCAGTCAGCTTGCTAGTTGGAGAGAGCAAGAGCACATAAAAAGGGATGCAAGTTCACAAAGACGAGTAGACGGATGAAAGTGAGACAAGAAAGCCCACTCAGAAATGAATCTGCATTTCATGCCGCGACTAATCTATCAGCGCGAGTACTGGTGCAGATTATCCCGCTCGAGACACAGGAGTGTGACTTGTGCACGGGATGGAGGATTATATTCGGGGAATTGAGAAAAAGAGGAGTAACGCATGTTCTGAGAAGTGGAAGATGATCAGACTTTAAAAAAGAAATCTGCAATCTTGCGTGTGAAAAATTGGTTTCCTTGCAAGACTCAAACATAAATATGTTGGGGGGGCTGACGGATGACAGCCGTGAAGAGATTGGGCTACAACCCTATGTCCTTGAACTGTCAGATAAGAGTGTAAAGCATGAGCACTGGCCAGCAATCGTTTGACTATCTTGATGGAAAGTCAGAAAGCATGCCGACCAAATCTGCGTTTTCTCAGGATTTAACACAAATGAATT
Source organism: Clinocottus analis (assembly GCF_023055335.1). NCBI lineage: Eukaryota > Metazoa > Chordata > Actinopteri > Perciformes > Cottidae > Clinocottus > Clinocottus analis. The sequence goes on along the minus strand of NW_027176251.1, from coordinate 12,065,803 downwards.
ACACATATTTATCTTAGAGTTCTGCTGCAATTTTTCAAGCAAGGAATCAGACAGTGTTTTTGTTAATAAATGTTGAAAATGTTAAAGAGCAAGTGGGAAAAGTTTGCTCCGATCCCCACACTCATTTTATGTTTAATCACTTATAAATAAATTAGTGCCAAAAAGTTTTCTGACTTATGAAAGTCTTATGAACTCATTGAATTGCCAACGTTTACAGCTGCTCCTCTGCTCCCCTCTCTCTCTCTCTCTCTCTCTCTCTCTCTCTCTCTCTCTCTCTCTCTCTCTCTCTCTGTCTCTCTCTCTCTCTCTCTCTCTCTCTCTCTCTCTCTCTCTCTCTCTCTCTCTCTCTCTCTCTCTCTCTCTATCTAGTGATGGAAGTCTGTCCACCAAACAGATTGTTTTCCTGCAGAGACCCGTCTTGGGCCGAAAGAAGAGGGAATCCAAGGTACACAACCTCACATTCCTCTCTGTGTTTCTTGGCTTATGTGGCTGTGGGGTCTCCAACCTCGTTTCGTCACCTGCTCACCAGTTAGCCAAGGCCAACATTACCTTTAGCAACCTCCAATTCCACAGCTGTTTTTGTTTTAAGTAGCCAAACACCCACCACACACACACAGATATCTGGAGCTCCTCAGCAACAGACGGATGGGTTGTTTGGAGAAGTAATGCTTTCTTGACGACCCCGGCTAGCGGCGATAACCTCTAAATCTAACCTTTGTCCGCAGTGGAATGAATCCACGTTGGCGCTTTCTGTGACCCGAATTTAAACTGCCATCACAACAACAAATTTAACAGGCCTTAAGACTCAGGGAATTGCTAGCGTTAACAATATTTTCTTTGCAGTCAATCTCAGTTCTCTATATGCCTGCAGTGAGTTGAACCCTGTAGAAGTTGTTCAAGTAATTGACGACATATTGCTTTGAATTCTTGCTCGTTTGTTTGGTCAGACTGCAGACCTGGAGGCCCTCAATAACTGCCCTCCAAGTGGCCTCAATTTCCTTCTCAGCATCAACGAGACTCATTTGAATTAGCTCGTTATCCCAGTGCAATATTAGATCCTCTGTGATCCATTCCTAATTAAGTCTGAGCGCACTGCTTTGTGCCCAAAAGCATATTTAAAGAGTCACAATGCGTTCCACTAACATGCTAATGTAAACTCTAAATGTTTCAGAAATTGATCTTCAAGCCTCGGAGCAAGTCCAACAAGAACTGCATCAAAGACACAGCAAAGAACAAGAAGAAGAAGAAAACAAAGACGGAGAAGGATGCAGACGATCCCAAGATCCTTGACGACACAGAGAGGATCGAGAGAGAGGAAGACCAGAGTTGGGAAAAGAGGGTAAACGCAACAGATATAGATGGAGCAAGAGAAAGTGAGCCATCCAAAGAAAGGGAAGTGAGGTGTGAGGAAGATAGAATGATTGATGATGGGATTGAAATAAGCATTGAAGAGAAAGATAGGGGAGCAGTGACGGAGGAGAAAGGAGCAGAAAACGGCACAGAGGGAGAGAGAGAAGAAAAGATAGTGCCGGAAGGAGCGGGATCAAAAGAGAACGGAGAGCCTTTCGAAAACGGGGGGGTCCAGGAAGTGACGGAAATCGTTGCGACCGTCGAAACACAGAGCGAGACCAAAGAAAAAGAAGGCGAGTGCGTGGCAGAAGTTGTGATTGAAAACGGGGTGGAGACGGACGAGGAGAAAGACAAGGGCGAAGAGGTCGCGACCACACGAAGGGCAGAAGAGCCACCAGGCGTGGAGGCCAAGGAGATCACGGCAGAGTCGCAGCCCACACCGACTATCGAAAGCCAAGATAAGGAAGAGTAGCTGCAAGTAGTCCAAGTCGAGATTTGTTTTCCCCTATACCCTACCTCTTGAATTCCCCATCGTAAGAACTGGTTCACAGCCGTTGTCCCCGATCCAGATTAAAAAGGGGCTTCGATCCCCATCGCTGCAGCATTCTCCAAAACGACCAACTTTCCGCCCTCATGTATAATCACACATACTGAATGTATATATCCAAAACAGATTTTCAATGTGGAGACACTGGAATAACAGGATGAGGATCGACAAAGGGTTGGAAATATAGAAGGATGCCGCAATTAGAAAAAGGCCTGGTCGCACCAGCGTTGAAGACGACAAAATGTATTTCCTTTCAATGGAACTGCAAAAATTATTGGGTTTGTTTGTCAGGGGATGAAGTAAATCTTTTAGTAAGCCAACCTGACTGTTAAACTCTGAGGTAACCGAGATTCGGAGAGGCAAAATGGAGGTCGCTATCGTAGCTTAGCCTAGCTGTGTTGCACCATCCACTTTGTAAATAGTCCCCAACGCCCTGAATTACACAACGTCACTCTCTGGTGCGACCAGGCCTTGAATGGAGGAACATTGCACACGTAGAAATGGAATAGGAGTGGAACGGACATTCCCATCGCAATCGGCTTAGCGGGACGGTCAAAGCGGCGGCCATTTTTTTATACGGACAGCTGCAAAGCGGGGCTACTTTGGTATAAACTGACTTGCGGCAAGAGTGTGAGTGTTATCCCGCCTGACCCACACATCTACTGCGTCTTAATTTACGGCCCCAACCGACGTGCGTCGTCACCGAGAGAACCAACTACCTAATCGCCATCAAATGACCACGGCCGGCAGCTCCTTGTCCGATCTGCTCCTATTCCGTTATCATGGTGACATGGTTCCCAATGAAATGTCATTGTAAGGGTGAATTTACACAAACTGAGAGAACAGCAGCGACTGTGGATCGGAGGAAGCTCTCTCGTCCGAGTAGTTGTACCCAGATATAAACCACGAGAGCAGCTCTTTTCCAGTTTGCGAAGCTGAGAAGAGACAAGTCACCTCCAAAAAATCCAAGAGACAGAATCTTGACAATTAAAGGGCATCTGTGTGTGATCACAGACAGCGTCACCGTCTTCTCCGCTCTGTGCACCGGAGTCGGTTGTGATGCGGAGGGAACTGGGATGGAGAGCGCTGGTAGAGGTGATGGGAAAGGCGTTTGTTGCGACAGGCAATCCAAAGTGAGGTGAAGAGATAATTGTTTACGCTGAGCTCTAAGCCGTCAAGTGCTTCAAAGAGAGCTGATAATCACTCTTTGGTGTGGTGTTGCTAAGCTCACCTTGCATACAGAATGTTCCATATTCAGAGCAGAGTCAGATAAGGATGTGAAATTCAGCTGAATGTTTGCAGCCTTGGGAGGGACGGAGGGGAAAAGGGGGAGGGAGGATCTATTCCTGCGCAAAAGTTTCATTTTTTTAATTACATTTCCAATTACCGACCACAAACAAAAGCTCTCACCAGTGCGGGGACGAGGTTGAGCGGCGTGGTCAGGACCGAGCCTTGTCGTTTACAGGGACCCAAAAAAAACAGAATCTTGAGGGAGGGAAACTGAGACGCACAGAAAGAGAGAGCGAGAGAGAAAGACCACAGAGGATAAGGGAATCGAATAAAAGAAATGAATAGGCTCATTTAAAAAGTAACGGCCGCTTGCGCACGGCATTCCCCCATTGAGACTTCCTTCATTATTTTACCTCCAGCTTTTTAAGCACCTCTTTCCCGACATCAATTCTGACAATAACCAAGTCATAATGTGCTGTTTCACGGCATCGTGTAGCTTTCCATTTAAAAAAATGTGGGGGGATGATGGGGAGGAGGGTGGAAGGTGATGACGTTCACGGTGTGGAGCTCTCATTAGCTCGCTAATGGGTTTTGTCAGTGGGGTTTCTGTCAGGAATCATGCATTTATAATGCAGGTCTCTTATCGGGAGACTGACAGCAAACCACCTCAACACGTCAAGCGAGTAGCCTTCAGATTTAACGCTGATGTCACGGGGAATCATGTGCACTGGGGAGGAAGAGTGTGTGCTCAAAAGTTTGTAAAACGAAATTACACACACATGCACATTCATCGTACAATATGCCAGAAAGCCTATTTATTAAAATGTTAGCTTTCGATTAATCAAGAACATAAACTACCTGCTGTCCTACTTCACACAGAGTTTGATTTGTCACAATTTGGACCTTTTGTTTTAGGAGAATAGATGATATGTTGAAAGAAAAACATTTTCGTTTGGGAGAAGAAACTCCTCAATTACACACAAGCAGGATCAGTTATGCTGAATAAGTGCTATCCTTATTAACAAATACACCCGCCGCTGAGATTTTCAATGTAAAATGGCAAGTGATTTTGTGTAGAGTAGAATATAAAAACTGTGACCAGCTTAGCCTTATTACTATATTGTACATGCCCCACAAACTGCTTTTTAGAAATGTCCTTTAGAGGCACAAGTGATTTAAGTGTTATATGTTTGTTATAGTCGAACAGGAAAGATCTGCTAGAGTCCGTGTTGGTATTTTTTCAGCTGTTTTATTACTGGAGTTCAGAGTGAGGGATGAAAATGATTGGTCTATGATTGGGAGAGGATTTATCTTGAAGATGTTTTGAATTTCTGTTTTTTTTCTTCTTTTCATTATCATTATTGTGAATGTTCTGTTTTTGAGTCCAGAGATTTCACTGTGGGCTTTGTGTTGCCTCTGCTGTTCTGGTAAAGCTTGCTAAAACATGTATTTCTGACTGATGCGTCGAGCTACCTCCCGAGAGCTGTTGTTGGTTTTAAACCCGGGACTCGCCGTGCGCGTGACCCCCACAACATATGCTCCCTGCCCTCTCGCCCTCCACTATGACGGAGTCCAGACCCATGGGTGTGATCGCTAATGGCAGAGGAGGTCAAGGGTCATATTTGAGCCAGAATGGATTTCCCACAGCTGCGCACGGGAGTTTGTAGGAGCACGTGACAAATGACCACTCTGATGACCTTGAATGAAGGTATGAAGTCATACTGAGACATTCTCTGTGGTGTTTTTTTCTTTCTTCTTGGTTGATTTATGTATTTCATTCTCTCAGCTGCTTTTAGCTTCCGGCTGTGTGAGCTTTAATAAGCACTTCTTGTATTCAAGGAATATTTGATGCTCCCCCTTGCATCAGAGCTGCTGGTGGCGCAAATGACACTCAGCTGTCACTTTCACGCATTTGTCAGGATGTGACAAATATGAATTATGAAAGGCAATACCAAAAGACGCCTTTTGATAGCTGACGAGATCGTTGTGAATATTTTGACAAATGTCCCCACTGGATCCGGGTCAACTTATTTCGTCAGATTTAATCAATTTCTTCAGTTTCCCCGGCGTCGAGATAAACATTTTAACTGTCATCTACTGTATCTGCTTTATGAATTTGTTTCAGTATTTCTTAGTGTTTTTTTTTCTTTTTTCTTATCTGAAACTGTGACATGTATTTCCTTTTGGCATCCTGTGAAAACAGACATTTTCCACTATATCTAGAAGAGCAGAGTTTGGAAAAAACAAATCAGTTAAGCGCCACTTAACTGGTGATGTCATGTGACATGAGCGTGTTTTCCACTCCCACCACATTCCAGTTGAACATCCCAAAAACAAGGATGGTCGTAACCTTGACACAAGTTACAACCGGCCCTGCATCCGCCCGTCCTACCTGAGGCCGCGGCCTCCCTGATAAGGGCTGATCGGTGGCGGTGCAGTCTCACCTCTGACATGAGTACACTTCAGGGACTGTGGGTAATTATGTTGTTTTTTTTTGTTTTTTTTTGCCTGGTAAAAGAAAAACACAGACGACAGGGAGAGAAGAGCGAGGCAGGATCTCACACTTCATCAGATAAATGATGCTGAACCGTGCTCGTGAAAAGGAGGAGACCTTTGACTAATGTTAGACTTAATTATACATTTGCAGCTCTCTGCCCATTTGTGTAAAAAAAATATATAAATGCTAATATACAGTTTTCCTGTCTTTTATCAGCATAATTGTCTCTGAGCCTCAATAGTGCCGCTGGTGCAATCGTTCTTGGTGACGCTGTAAAGAAAAATAAAAACGCAATGGTTCATTTCCTGTGTGCTGCTATGATGTGAAATGGGCAGAAACGACAGAACATGATACAATAGGACGCCGTCATTTTTTTTTTCTTCTTCTTCTTCTGCGTTGTCACTTTAGCTTGCTCACAGCCTCTGGAAAATGTATTCTTAGGTTTTGGTCTGATGTTTTTTTATCACCTCGGCTGCCATCTTGAATGTTGAGTATCTTTGATCATGTATCTTTGAGCTGTTGTCACTTGCAGAGCAGTGTTTGCTATCAAGGAGGAAAAAGTACTCTTTATCTTTGCTATCCTGAGTATGTCCACATTCCTATTGTTCATGACATCTGTACAATTTGTATATTATAAAATGATTTATATTTAATGTGTACACTTGTCGTCGCTTCTTTTTGTACATTTTAAATGGAGCGTCTGTTTGTTGACGCTGTAAAAGCAACAGAGGTTCTCAAGCACAAAGTTTATTCAGGAATTATAGTTTGGCTTTAAGTTTGACTCATGAACTAAGAAATACTGTTGCATTTTGTTTTTGCAGTTGGAAGACAATAATATACATGAATGTAGATATCTGCTGAAAGTAAAAAAAAAAAAGAAGAAAAAGGTCCATTTAATGTTCGACATACTGTTTCCTTGCAGTGCTTTCTTCTGCAAGTAGTATATTTTTACAAACATTTCTGCATAAAACTACAGTACTAAATGAGGTCGTACACAGCAAAGTGACATTAACATAAGTATATTTATTTTGTATCTGTATAGGCACATGACCACAGAGCTGCCTCACCAGTCAGCGAGACACTTACAATACAGACTCAGATTATAGAACAAAAATATAATAAAACATTGAGAGAAGAGTGGATTCGAGCACTACAGCTTTACCTAAAACCTTGAGAATCAGCAGACACGTTGGATAATATTTAAGCGACCTCTGTGCCATTAACCAGCAAAAATAAATATCCTAGAAATGCTGTGTTCTGGTGTCTTTCAAGGACAGTCCACGCCGTCGTTGGAGAAAGAAAACGGGAGGAAAAAATGACGAAATGGCAACTTTAGATCACAGTGATGATAGTTGTTTCTTTTGGAGTGGGTGCTAAAATCTGCTCCATCTGGTTATGACCTTCATTACTGTGGAGACCTTAGAATAGATCAACTTTATGGTTATTACGCCCTCACCCAAGCAGTACGACAGCAATAACATTTATAATGCCCTTACATCAAAACAATGCCATTCTGCCCCAAAACTGTCCCTCATGTGTCAATATTTCACATAAAAGCCGAGGCCGGCAGCCGTGATAATAACCCTACGGTGTTTCATGAACAAAGTATATTTACAGTTGAGTCAACACAGCCGGTGTGATCTATAAGTCATGAGCTGGGAGCCCAGGGGAGCTTAAGGTCATTAAGAGGAGGGCTTTGCCTTGGACTAAAACCACCAGCCCCACATCCATTCAGTTCACTACAGGAGGCGTTAATTGCTCTGGAGGCAGATTGGGGACCGTTGGCGAGCCGCTAAGCTGGTCAGAACCACTCTGAGGCTGCGGTTTGGATGTAGACGCGTGACCCGCGGCGTTACAGCTTTGAGTTTCCTCGCTATAGGACCCTGAGGTAACGCTACACAAAAACTTGCTGAGGCTGCAGCATGTTTTTGAATAATGAAGTTCCTCTTGGGAGTCGGAGAACATGTTGGTTTTCGTGATTGTGGCGAGAAGATGTCATCGCAGCATTCAGGCCAGGTTTGATGTTGATTCAATGCAGGTTTTGGCCCTCGGTGCCCAGAGGGCCTCTGTGGTTCACTAAGAGAGGGAGCTGTACGGCCGTGCCAGGTGTTCAACGGAGAATTGATTTATCCAGAATTCATTACAAACATGAAATCAATCTCAGATGTGTATTGGATGTCATAAAAGTTTGTTTTTTTTGCCTTTTACTGGGGAGATGTTGATGCAAGTACCCATTGACGCTGCACTGCCATCTAGTGGCTGCCCAAGACCTTTTGCTCAAAATACAGTAGACTCACGCATCATCTTTAATTTATTTAATTAAAAAAAGACAAGGTTTCAGCTTCTCCAGTGAGACAATTTGCAACTTTTCTCAATCCCATTGGGTTTTAAAAAAAGTTTTCAGAACTAGGTTTTACCTTTTATTCCCCTTATTTAACGGGAACTCCAGCTCGGTCTATTTTACACATGGAGTGAAGGCAGGGAAAAAACAAGATGCACTGTGGGAAATGTAGCACCCATCCTGAAAGTAAGAATATCTCACTTCTGCTGTTTTAATGTACAACAATTTACTTCTGGCGACAGTATCATACATTTCAGCCCTCTACTAAGACTACATAGATTATAATATGTATATATCTGAGCCCTGACTTGGGGTCATGTTTAAATGTTTTTTATTGGTAATATCCTCGATTACCTTGTGTATTATTTCATAGATATACTTAAAGTACACTCACTTCTTCCTCGTCAATCCCATATCCGTTTTTTCGAGCGTAACCAATTGAATGCACTTGAGCATCCGACTCCAGTGAGCACACTTTGAACTTCCGATACGAGGTCAGTTTGAGTGGATTCATTATCATAACAGAGAAGCACTCTGGAGCTGTGTGTTCAAGACTATAATCACTTTTCCTTTACTTGCAAAATCTTCTGAAAACCATTACCGCAGTGTTTGATAACGTCCTCCAGTTCCCTCCCCAACCCTCCGCACACTCCGCGTTAGCAGATTAACTACCCGCCGATTAATTAACACAATTACCTCTGTGTGTCTTATCAACCTTTGTCAGGCCTTAAACTGTAAATTAATTAATATCCACTCTCTTGTTATTTCTTAATTACCTAAGTTCCAGTAGGAATTCTGGGAAAGGCCTGCGTCAGCCGCTCTGTTTTGTGCTCGCGCTTAGTACAACTGTGCTGTGAGCTCATTGGTTCATGAGACAGCATGTGAAAACACGCTGATGAGTTGAGGAGGAGGACGACATGATGTCAGAAGAGGCTCTTCAGACGAGGGCTTGGTTTTGAAGCGGCGCTCCTTCACTTGACACTCGACTCGTTTTGAGAGCTGGATGTTCTGACAAATAACTTATTGGAGACTGCTGCTCTAAACTCTGATCTGAGTCGTATTTGATTTCCTAAGGAAAAGAAAGGAAAAAACTGACAAAATACACAACAAGACATTCAAGTTCAGGCAAATCATGAGAAAGGAGGCGGCAGTTCAAACAAGCATTTTATTATGCGTCAGCTTTGAGGGCGTCGGAGACGGACTGAATCAAACTGATCAGACCGGATTGATGTTCACCTGCCAATCACAAGTTCATAAACAGCCATGAAATGCACTGTATGTACCAAATACATTACATTTGAATCGTTTCACATACCTTAAAATAAAATATAAGTATCTCTAAACTTTTTAGTAATGTTCAGCACCCAGAGTTAACACGCATTTCTACCAATACATTTCAAATGACTTTATGAAAATGTTCATGACCAAAGATGCTCTGAAACAAGTGTTTGAATGTGGCGTAACCGATCTGTTGTTTAAGATTTTTCTAACTTGATCTTAACTGAAACCACCTATAATCTATTATCCAAGTATCTGTGAGGCAGATTAACATAATTTTTCCAAAACTTTCCGGGTTTATTTAAATGTAGCCATGCCTGGAAATTGCTATTTTTAAATTCAAGGAATTTTCCAGGTTTTTCATGACCAAATAAACCCTGAGAACCTTGAAGCCAACATGGACATAAAGTCCTTAATAAAGCGGCTCAGAATCAAACATTGTACTACTGAATATATTGCATCTTGCGGCAGGTTATGTTCAGTTAAGAGTGTTGGGTTATGGCGATCCAGTCCGGAGTCAAAATTGTTCCCACATCACTTCAAACAAACACAAAATAATTCCACCCAGAAATCCTGCTGTTCATGGTGTGAATGTGGCATTAACCCTTCAACCACTTCTGGGCTTTGATTTATTTTTCACGTACAACCCTCTGTCTTACCTGCTGGGGCTTGGCACAGCAGTGGAAGCGCACATCATTGAGGCTGGAGTCGTCCAGGCCATTCTGGTATTCCTCCATCTTGGTCTCGATGCCACAGATTCCTCCGTTGTGACACTCCTGGCTCCAGAGGCCGTACTCCCCCCAGTCCGTGCCGGGCCCCTCCAGCGTCGGGTTGCTGCTGCAGCGGAACTTGATGTTGTTGACGGCCGTGTCGTCGCCGAACAGACCCTGATGGGGCTCCACTCGCATCTGGAAGGAGGTGAGCACACCACTGGGGCAGTACTGGGGCTGGGACCAGTCACCAAAGCTGGACAGGAGAGAAGAAGAGTGGTGAGGGGGGACAGGACAAATATCAGGTCCAATGGATGCGAGAGAGCTGGAGGGTAGTCAGGACATTTCAACATCTGAACACTTCATTTACCATCCAGGCTTTCATTTCCCCTCTGATCATGATGTGAGACTGCCAGCAGCTTCCTACTTCATTCATCCAATTCGTATTGAACCATTATAGTGCAGCCAGGTCGGTCCCACTGGGGATATCTTTCACAAGAGAGATCTGGCCACAGCAACACACCGCTGTATGTTTAAAGACATCTGTAACCAACATCTTAGTATTATTATTATTATTATTATTATTATTATTATTATTATTATTATTATTATAGAATAGGGCTACAGATAATTTGGACAAAAATTGGCAACAATGACTTGTGACATTTATAACTGATGACTTATCTGCTTATTGGAATGTGACAAACCCATAAGCATCTATGAAAAGGATTCCTAATATTTATGAAGGCAGAAAAAATAACCCATCAATGGGATTTATTAAATGTAATACAACCAATGTATAAAGCTTTAACTAAGGGTTTCTTAACCACCAAGCAGCCCTTTATAAAGGTTCTTCACAAGAAGAAGCTACTCACTAGCCCGTGTGGGATTCAACTGAGTACAGGAAGCTTCGTTTGTAGTCTTGGGCGCAGATGAGGCGGATCCCATTCAGAGCAGTGTCGTCCGCCACGTACTGGTTTGACTCCACCTGGGGAAACAGAGAAGAGTTCCCAGAACAGCTTGTTTTCTTTCTCTGGTGAAGCTGCTGCCAAATCTGGTGTGAAGGCTCATATGTGCCAGCTGCGTGTGTTCCTGTTGGTGCTGCCGCTGAGGGACTTAAACACTCCAAAGAATACTACTTTGGAAGATACAATAATGTGTTTGTACACAGAACAAATACTGAGAATTGTAAACCATCATCTCTCACACTGACATCTGGTTAGCGAGAGATATGAACTGCAGCAACCAAACAGAAAGCTGATGTTCATATGCGGACATGCGGCCACAACAACGGTCCACAATAACAAGAACACAAATAAACACAAACATGGCAAAAGTCAAAATATCAACAGTCAAGTCATTGAGAGAATTTGCGAAAGACAAATCTATATACACAAAATAATGAATGCAATATTAAAGAAGGTTAAATGAAGAAACTACAATTCTAATCTTATAAGCCACATTGACAATATTATATTTCAGCAAGTGCCATTATTCCCGTATGTTTGTGTATGTTGTTGTGTTTTCATTGCGATACTATCCGTCCTCGTTTGTACTCGCATTTTAAACTTTTTACTTGCTGCCTGTCTCGACCAGGATTCCCAGAAGAGATATTGTAACTTAAAAGGACCTTTCTGGTTGAATAAAGGAAAACAATTAGAAACATGAAAAATATGAGGCAAAAGTTACAAGATAGAAAGTCATAGGTATATAAACAAGACATAATATAAATGGGAAAAAAAGAAAAATATAATCTCCATTATTTATTGCAGTGTGGACATTGTGGTCCTCGTTAGCACAAATGCATTGGAGTTATGAATGTGTCACGTTTCCCTCCCTTGTTCTTTGAAATACAATGTGTGTGTAATGTGCGACAGAGCCGGTGTCTTTACCCTGACACTGAAGCCGACAGCAAAGAAGTTGTCGGGGCACATCTCGGGCCACGTCCAGTTTCCAAAGATCTCTCCGTTTGTCACTGTGAGCAGAGATCTGTACTCTCTGCTGCTGAAGGCAATGCCGGCTCGCTGCAGGAAGACTTTCTCCTCACACAGCCCACCGGCCAGCACGGCCAGCACGGCCACAGCGGTGAAGAGACTCGTCATGTTGACAGCAGTGAGTCAGTGATGCCAGCTAACAAGTGCAGAAGGTGTTTGGGCTCAAAGCTCTTATAGCCTCCCAGTCAATTCGGAAACAGACCACCGGCATCAGGCTGAATCATTGACAGAATGGCGTGGGATTGAACAGCTGGTGTTGGAGAAAAAAAGAGGGGTTTATTCTCACCAAAGTTATTCAACTGATAACATGTTGCGTCACAACATGCAGTGAATCTAATAGGGTTGTAACATTTATACATCACAACCAAAAAATAATAATTCAGCCACAACAAAACCTTACACACTTGTTTTCCTTCCGTTGGAGGTCATGTTGAGGGGAACTATTTTCTCTTTAGTGGGCAATACTTTAAAACAAAACATAGTTCTCCACTGAGCTTTATTAAGTCTTATTATGTTAGAAAGTCAAATATTCTGAGTGAGGAGATGTTTGTCTGTGTCTGCTCAATGGGTTGAAGTCAAGCAGGAGAAGAAAGTACCATAAAAGCCTGAAGAGCTGTTTCATTTCGTCACTTCACTGCTTCAGTTTTCGACAGACTGACAATAAAGAAAAGAGAACGGTTTCATAAAACAGACACTGACGTCAACACACCTCTGTTTCCTCTGTAAGCTGCTCCACCAGCGGCTGCAGTGAAGCCGACGCTCATCTTCAGGTATTTAGCGTAAAGAGGTGTCTAAGTGAGAGAAATAATGACATTGAATCTGCTCACAGAGCATTTAAGCAGACTTAGGTACTTATCCAATACCTTTCAAGGGCCAAATGTTGTCAGGTGACATGAAGATGATGTCATCTCCATCTGAAAGAAAGACTGAGGGATGAAAACCCTTTTTTTTTTAAAAAGGTTGAAATGATTTAGAATCCATTATTTCTGTATATGGCCAATAAGCTGCTTGAGTAATATTTAGTAAACACTTTACATAATAATAAATGCTAAAACATGTTCTCATTGGTCTAAAGTCTTGAAATCTGGTACAGATATATTTTGGGCAAGTATTAATCAGTAAAAATGTGAGATCATGTAGGAAAAACTGAACTTGTTTTTACTTTCCAAATGAGTTTAATAATATGATAGTGCCTGAAAACCATGCAAACGTGCATGAGCCAAAGTCTATCCTTTAATATAATTAAACCCGAATGGATTTATTGTAATTTTGTCAACATGGGAATCTTTCCCATCTGTAATCCCTGAAGACATGAACACGGCATTATCTTCAGATGTTCCAGGAGGTTTAACCTGCTGGCTCTTCTCCTCCACCAGAGTCTGGAGGGGGAGGCTGTGCTACATCTTCTTTCCATCATGCTGCATTGTTTGCAAAGGAAACTCAAATCTATAAATAGTGTTATTCATTTCCATTCATCTATCCTTGAGGGATCTAAAAGCAAACACTGCTGTGTGTTTTCTTACCCCAGTCCACCTCCAGGCTCTTTCTCAGGCTGCTGTGGTCCTCCCTGCAGCTCACCTTCTCCCCTCTTCTGGGCGTGAGCTCCAGGTAAGAGTGAAGCTGGAAGCTCCAGTCCCCGTTGGCCATGATGTCTGTGGACGACAGGGCCCTGTTGACCTCAGACCGCGTCCCTCAGCTAGCTCCCCAGCTAGGGAAAAAAAACCCACGACGCTGCACTCCAACATGGCCGGCTCCCCGTAGTCAGCCGACTTGGCTGGATGGACCTCGCCGACCGGAGGCACTGGAGTGTAGAAATGATTAGAGCGAAAGATTAGCTGAATGACCTGCTGGATGTGGAGGCTGCTTTCAAGGCAGAGTGCAGGAGAGCGATGCCGGGGCTAAATAGTTTTCTTCAGGCCATTTAATTAAAGAACGGGGACAGAACAATTGTTTCCGTTTTCCAATGAAGGAAATTAAGCCAAATGAATTGGCACTGTTAGGCCTTAATATCCTGTTTCAAAACCTCCTCCAAAGACAGAAGTCACAGAAACACTTACCGGATCTATCCACTGTGCTCCTTCTGAATAATGCTGCATTGTTTCTACAAGTCTCCACTTGTCTTTTTCTTTCTTTCATTTTCCAAGCCTGGCTGTTATAATGGTCTGTGTTCTTCATGCCGTATTCTCCAAAGCCAACCATACATACAGGGTGTTCATCTTCTGGTTGAATAGGTTTCTCACAAAGAAGACCACGTCTGTGATGTTGTCACTGTACTCACGGTCATATATCAGCTGAAATACATGGACACAAAAAAATCAGTTAGTGAAAGACAACGAGTACCAATCATTTGTTTTACTGCACATTTGCTGAACTAAAGACCTTTTGTTCTACTACAATGACACAATAATTTTGTAGACAAATTATACGTTCACTCAAGGCTACTGGATGGATCACAACTTTCATTTCCTCTCCAGGAAGAGTTACAAGGATCCTGACTTTTCATGCTTCATCAGGTCAAAATCCTACTTTGTCCAACACTTAAGTTCATGGCCAAACACCTGCAAAACGAATGGCCTTCCCATGAGCCTCAGCTGTGCATTGTGTTTAAAGCTAAATTAACAAACCTTGGCATGCCAATCGGCGACAGGAAGTTGATGATCAAGGTAAACAATAGACCTGCTTACATGCGTTGCTTCCAAGGCTGTAAACTCTTGGTCTTGGTTTTTGGTTGTGAAACAACACTGTTTGCAATCTACGCTTACATCGAAGTAAAATATTATCTCTGTGAAGTTTGACCACTGACTGACTGATAGTTATGGGAAGAGACACACCTGGAGCTGGTTTCCTCAACATGGAGGTGAACAAATGGCAAGCAAGGCAGCTGATCTGGTAAAAGCGAGAGAGGATCAGAGTCTCATCGGGCAGGAAGAGTGGCTAGCAACTTACCGGCTAGCAACTAGGCTGAGATATTGTCTAGTTGACTTAGTTTATTGAAAGAAAGGCAAAAATGGCCAAAATCCATACACCACTTACAAAAGTTAACATTAGCACAACTATAGAACAGCACAATTTATCATATCAATTTAACAAGATCACATACATTCTGCAGGTTATAAGAAACATTATATAACAGAGGAAATTGTCTTTCTAGATTCTTCATATTTACGCTCAGCATGTCTTGGCACAAGTAATCTTTTTTTTAATGTTTTAGGATTCACTATTAACTACTGTAAATCACAATAACACAGGAGGCTACACATGTAAGTCATTTTAATTTAAAAATAATTGACTAATGATAAGCTTTAAATACAGATCTAACATTCACAATTATCCATAACAGAGTAAAGGGCGATCAGTCTGTAACGTCTGCTGAATAACAATAACAACAGCATAGTTTTTAAAGGTGAAATATAGTTTAAGTAACATAAGACAATGTCTGTCTTAACAAAAAAGCTGTGAACTGAGTGTAAGCAAGTCAGTATTACAATAAAATGTAACTATTACAAAAACAACGGTTATACGTAACTATTAAAATAAATAAGCGATACATGAAGAAGCACTTCCACTCCGAGGTATGAACTGCTTCTTCCCCAAAGAATATATACTTTATTTTTTATTGTAAAATCAAAGCGGCAGTATTTTTGTGTGCATTTTGAGGTCTCAAATTCATCTTGCAAAAGCTCCACACACTTTGATACAAATAAAAAAAAAAATGTGGCAGCTATCTTATCAATCACTGTGAAAATAATTAGATTCCGGGCCGAGCCAAATGAAACCAGCAGAGAAAAGAGAGAGGCAGTTTGGAGCGTCGCCACTCCGGGTCCGCATTAACACACAAGCAGGCAGACGTGACACACATTATTGACTGATTATTTCTGTCAGGCAGCACTGCAGGAGCTGCAATATGCCCAAAAGCTGAGGCGGTGCACTGATAATTGATGGTGGCTTTGTGAGCGTGCCAGTGCTCACACAGGCTGCTTTGATGGAGGGTTAATGAACACACGAGCAACACTGTGAGGGAATTGGTCCCTTTCATTTCAATGTGGTTTGCGTGAACTTTGACACGCAGTACATTACACTGGAACACTGGCTCAATAAGCCACAAACATACTTGTGGTACAATGTGGGAAACACTTACACAGCTCCGACATTTTCGTATTTATTATTAAAACGATAACTCAAATAAAAGAAAGTGTCTGATTCTTATTTTTCTAAAAGGAATAGTTTGACATTTTGGGGCCTTTGCTTTGTGGCAGAGACTTTGATGGCAATAAATGAAACCGCTGTTAAATCTGTCTGTGAAATATCATAAACAGCTAGCTCACTCACCAACTTGTTATATTTCTTGTGTTTGAAAAGCATAAAAATACAGCTGTTTTATGGGGGGTTATGTGAGTTTTGGAGATGCTCGTCAGTGGATTGCCATTGTTGTACAGAGGCAGTCCAGCTGTTTGCACTGGTTTCCAGTCTTTGTGCTAAGCTAAGCCAAGCTAACCATCTCCTGATCTCCATCTCCAGTTTACAGTATACCTGACAGCCAAAATGTTGCGTTTAACTGATAAACTGTTTTTAGCCCAGGTTTAAATTCATTGTTGTTGCAGAAATGGACGAAGACAACATGTCATATTTTGGTGGGAACATCTGACTCCCAGGGGGAGAAACACAAAGTGGAAAAGATCGAGGCGATTCCAGCATCTGACATCAGAATTCAGGTGATGTGTTTCACGTCTGGCAGGACTTGTTGGCTTTAATGATGAACCCGAGGCCTGCGACGACTCCAGTCAGCCCCAGGATCACGCCACCAACACACACACCACCGTCTCTACAACCTGCTGGTGTGTGTGTGTAGCTTAACCACCGAGGAAGAAACACACAGACAGAAAAATCGGGAGTCCTTGCAGGCGGATTCCAGTCTTTACTAAAGATGTTTGTCGCCAACACTTTGTGCCAAAAATATCCTGCCAAATATCACTTGCTGATATTTGATATCAGACAAAATGTACCACATGTTACCTGAAGCTGTACTTTCTACTACAGAAGAAGAATACTTCTAAAAATATGTTTAAAACACCCAATAATGACATTTTTCTGACTTGTGAATTCCTCATTGGATGGATGAGTGGACGATTGGATGAATAAATGCGTGGATGATGGCGCTGATGGACCATTTTTTTTCCTTTTTTTATTTTTCAAAACTCTTCTTTATGGGCCTTGCTTTGTGCACATGGACACAAACCGTTGTCTTAGTATGGAAGTACAGTATGGTCTTCTGCATTTAGATTATAGATTCCCACCTTGATAATTAGTCAAATGTCAAATTGTTTGCTGTGGTTTTGATATTCCCAAAGCAACATTTTATTGGATTTCTGTTCCACGACAAATTCTTAAATTAACTAAAATCATAGACATGAAGGAATACACACATTTGCATTCATTTTGTGTGATTAAATCCTGAAAAGGAGGAAGATTTGTCATGATACACACACCAGTGTCACAAAAATACTAATTAAGGAAAACTCCCCAGTGCAGAGCGACTCAGTAAACAATGGCTTTAACCTGCACTGACAATACAAGCATGATTAAACACCCAGAGAGGTTAATTGCACCTTGCAGAGATTGTCTCTGCTGGTTCCCCGGTTCTCCTCTTAAGAACACACACCAGAGCACGCGTCTCATTAACTTGTGTTTAACAACACAGTTTATCGTCGCTCCCATTACAGCTGTTTCACTGACTTTTGTTCTGGTGATGAGGCTATGATCTAGTTTTTGGGAAAGAAAAACCCAGCAGAGGGACTTTACTGGACCTTTTTTGATGGGAGGGGCATTTAACAGCTTTTATTAGCTGCTTCAGAGGCTCACACAGAGATCATCTGACTAATTTAATTATGATTGACATTTTTTTTTTTTGCATATTTCTAATTAATGTTAAACAAAAACTTTTACTCTCCTACATTTAGTTGAAAGCTGCAGTTACGTGTGTAGATATAAATAAAGGAACCAACCCCTACATTGAAACTACTGAACTAAACTGTATATAAAGTAGTTAATTCTGTAAAACACACATCGGCACTTCACTGTTAACATTATCTTGCCGTCGATAATATATCAATAACGGGACATTATAAAGAAAGAGCATTTAGATTTTTGACACTATCATTAGATTTGTCCATTAAATAATAAGTATGATTTACAGTGCAGGTCTTTTATTTGAAATTCTTAAATTGTTGTATTGGTACTTTTACTTAATATGATTACATTACTTTGGCTCTTTAACATCTTTTTAGGCACTTCTACAATCCGTTTCAAGTCCCTCACCTATGACCTCTTCTGGGTCATTTTCTCCCTTCATGGCCTTTGGGATGTTGTAAAGGCAAGTGTCCATCTACGTGTATGCGCCTGGACCCAGACCAGGATCAGGGACGCACTGCTCCGCAAACTGTCTCAAAGCTGGCGGGAGGGGTCAGCGAAGAGGAGCTGATCGCCGTTGTACTCAATATCATACTGCCTGCCGAACATCACGTTCCTTTGACAGAAGGTGGGAAAGCGAAGCAGGTGTTTCCTGCAGTTTGTTGGAAAAGATTGAAAACATGTGACACGATGAAAACCTGGCGTCTATTGAGAATTAACACCAGACGTCCTCCAGGCTGCTACCAATATGTCGAGTCCACATCGGCTGGCAGGTGACCAATCCCGAGGATTCCTGTTGTAAACTAAAGTTCCTGTATTGGAAGAAAATCATGAGATTTATAATGTAGAGGCAGACAGTTTTATGAACTAGCGTACACGGCTGATCAAAATGAAATGCTACTTCGTGAATGACCATAGCATTCTCATAGCATACTGCATGCTCAATGTGGTAGTGAACTCCCTTTGCTTGATATTTAGAAACCAAGCGTCTTTAACAAAAGTTTACCTCGACTGTATTGTGGAAGACAAATAACCAGCAGCACTGGGAACAGATCCATCGCCATGTTGCCTTTCAGTTCCTCCAAACACCAAAGTGTTTCAGCCGTTTCTCCACTAAACATTTAACCGACTGGATTCACGCGCTGACATAACGTCCTGACAACACATGCCAATCAATGCGTTGTCACTCAGTCACAACAATGTTTTAACCTTGACAACACTGGAGGGACAGCAATGTGAGTAGCTGCTGCCATCTGGTGGAGGAGGATTCAACAAAAAGTCACAATTCGTGCACCTGTCTGGAGAAAATAGACCAAGTTGGGTACATCTTTTTTACAAAACACATCCACACCTTGTTAATTATATGACATGATAGCTTTTCAAACGTCCAGTCTCGTCTTAATCCATTTTTCTTCCATTAATCAAATATATTTTTTAGGAAAAAAGAAGTTGAAGTTAAGTCTTAATTTGTCTGAACAGTTAAAACAAATCAGAAATATTAAAATGAGAGGTAAACAAAACAAATAAGCAGATTATCTTCACATTTCAGCCAGACAAAAATTCAAAGGTTTCTACAGAAGAGAATATTTTTAATAAACACACTTGTCAAATGAAAGGTATGTTTAAGAGACAGTAAACTGGAATGAGAAGTAACAGCGTGTAAAAAAAGAGAGAAAAGAAAGCCAAACAAGAGAACTGAAAGAGAAAGAAAAGCCTGAACAGCAGAAATACAATAGTTTGTGCAACAGCAAATACAGTTTAAGTATATACAAGCATATATTCTTTCACTGAACATTCAACAATAGCGTCAACTATGCATGGGGCTAAGAGGACTCGGTCGTCTCTTGGTGGGGAAACGTGTGGCGCTACTCCGTCGACACCATCTGTTCCAGTGAGTGCAGAGCAGCTGAGAGATTTCCTCAAGAAACTGTCACCGAGCTTCTAAGTGCTACAGATGCAACACGGCACACCATCAGGAGATTATTGTGGAAATCAGAAAACCCCGCACGACAATCTGCTAAAAGTCAGAAGCCCAGAAGTGTTCAGCGCTCATGAAACAAACGCACACTTCAGTTACAGTCCGACATATTGAAGAGAAATGCGGAGAGCAATATCCAAGTTGAACAGTACGGAGCTGATTTCAAAATACTGAAGACTTGCAAATAGTGTCACATTTATAAGACTGGCTGTTGGACTTCTAAAGATCAGTGCAGCCGACCAAATCATTACAAACTGAATGATTAGGTTACGTCATTGAAAACTTTATAATTACAGTACGTAAAGCCGTCTATACTGTACTATGAACCCACTTTGTTTTCAAACCACAAGAACTACATGCTGTAAAAACAGAATGAAGCTTAAACTGAGATTTAACTGCAATAACATCATGTGTAAACAGAAAAAGAGGAACGATCCAGAACTCAAACTGTAACAGACTTCAAACTTTGACCTGAAGATGGCAGATACCAGATGTTTGCTTTCCTAAATGGCTTCTTTTTGAAATATCTTTCTAAATAATTTTACTTGTATTATCAATCTGGACGATTGAGGCCGGGTTTAGGGGTGGATCTAAAAATGAAGCGTGGCAGGAGGCGAGATGATAGAAAAGCAAGGCTTGTGACCAAAAAGGTAGCTGGTTCAAACTCCAGTATTGTCAGAGGAAATGTTGGTGAAGAACACAAATAAATACACACTCTTCCTTTCGCTCACCACAGAGGACACAGCATAAGGCCGTCCAGATCACATCTGGAGTAAGGCCTTTCCTTCCACATCCTTTTTTTTTTTTCTTCGCTTCCCTCTTTGGGGGATCACCATAAAATTCTTCTTTATAAAAGAAACATAAATATGTACAACTATTTACCAACGGGGAGGAGGGGAAAACCAAGGCATTTAGTGTTTTTTTTTTCTTAAATTATCCACAAAGATGTGATTCCACATCCCTCAGTCCCACATTCAGAACCTTTTACTAGTCCACTTGGAGAGTTTTTTTTCGCCACATCATCTAATATCTCAGCCCACCACCGTTTCAGGGTGTGTTGTGTCCTGGGCCAGCCCAAGTCCCTGAGTTATTAGTGTGTTCTCTCGTAGCTTGTGCCGAGGATCTCAACCGGAGTCTGAATCACTGGTGTCTGAAGACGAGGAGGAGGACGAGGAGGAAGAGGAGTCGGAGCTGGAGCTGCTGCCGCTGAGGCGCGAGGGCTGGGTGTGAGTCTCCACGGCGCTGGGCTTCTCCACTGAGAACAGAACAACTAAGAGTAAATAAATACGGATATACCAGGTAGAGATTAAAAAAATGGAAGATAACTAATAACCCTCTAATCCCCAGCAGGTTAGACAGGCAAGCATTTATTTTTCATGGACCACCCACATCCTATAAAACATTATGCGCTCCTCGAGTGCAGCTGGGAAGCCGAACAACTCAGCTGATAACGGCCACGTCACAAAAAATTAGTGAAACCTTTTGAACTGCATGCTGTTTAGTGCCCATTTTATTCAGTACTGCTCACACCTGAGGCACTTGGCAACATGTTTTCTAAAAATATAAAATATTTTCTAAATTTTGGATTTTTTTCTTCTATTTTATAATAAGACAAACAATAATCAAACATAAAAGACATCTAAAGAGTGACATTGAAGGTGCATGTGGTGCGCATGAGAAGAATCAGGACGTGTGGGCTTACCTTTAGGTTTCGTAGGTTTCTTGACAGAATTGAGTTGCCCGCTGACATCTTGCAGCCTCTTCTCCAGCTCCCTCCTCTTCTCCAGAGTCAGCTCCTCTTTGGACTTGCCAGCGCCGCCTTTCTTTCCTGCTGTGCCTAAAAAAGATGACGGTGATGCGGTCATGCAGTCGCTCGTTGGATTTAACAAAACCTCGGAGAGCACCGGGTTCGAGTAGCTAATTTAGTCATGAATATGGGAAATGTAGCTTCATAACGTGAACCAAAATCACAGAAACCTCCCAGACATGTCGTTCATTAAACGCTTCACGCATCAAGCGCTGTGCTGCCATAGTCATATACGCCGACTTAGCAAATGCATAATCAACTTTCCACATCGCTGTAGTGCCTCAAGGAGCTTATTCAGCAGTGTTTACTCAGGAGGAAAATCATTCCTTCTCTCCATTCTGTGTTTCACTGAGATGAAGAGGAAACTACGTCTGGTGCATTAACTGGCTGAGAAAACAACGTTGCACACCTGTCAATTTGTTGTAACACTAATGGTGTTTTTTGTAAAAGAAATTTTAAAAAAAAAACAATCAAACATTTGTATCAAAGTGCAGATATCCTTTGCATGAAACCAGAGCTGCCTTCATGCCAAGCCGTTGCATGTTTGCCTCCTTTGTCTCTTACGTTTGGCTTCCAGTCTGCTCGTCCTTTGCACCTCTCCCGGCTGTTCATAAATTCAAAATATATTGAATCACACTCTTATGCGAGGGTTCTGCTTATTAAATGTAGACTTATTCTTTGATTATGAAATAGGCTCGTTGTTTTTTTTAATGAAAGATCCTTTTACATCATCATGCCTGCATTTTCCTTCATGAGATTGGTATTAATTAATTAATAACTAAATAGTTATAAAGCTCTGAGCAAATCGACAAACAAAAGCCATGTGACTTTTCTTCAGTGAACACTGAGTCAGTGGAATTAATATGAGGAGAACATATTTGCTGTGGCAGCAAGTGACCTGAAATCTTTACCTGCTTCAGCCAATGTTTACGCAGGCGAAAGATGCTAATTTCATTCCAACGATCAAAATGAGCTAATCAATCGCAGAGAAATTCATTTTAGCCGCAATGGTCTGTACTCTTAATGTCGTCCCTCCAAATCGGCCTAAAGCACAGCTGCATCACATGATTTATTAAAATGGCAGCAATGCTAAAAGAATTGTCAAAAACCAAATATCTGGTATTTGAATGTCGGACGTTTCATTCACCTTGTTCGGTGTATGGCTTACGGGGCTTCTTCCTCAGGCAAGTCATGACGTAGCGCTCCAGCTCCTTCAGTGTCGACGGCTTGAGCGTTTCAAAGTCGATCTCAATCTCCTCGGGGTTGGTGTCCCGCAGCGATGGCTCCCTGGACTGAATGATGTGGACCACGCGACCCAGCTTCTCACCCGGCAGCTTGTTGATGTCGAGGCTCAGCTGGCGCTTCTCGTCGTAAGACATGGGCACAATCTCCTCCTCTTCTTCGGAGTCGTAGTGCGGCAGCATGGAGGTGGGCGGAGGAGGGTAGAACGGCTTCTTTGCGGCCCTGCAGAATCAAGAGGAAGTGATAAGAAAAAGAGCACTAATGTCGGATGCTTTAGATATTCCTATGAGAGATAAACAACGTTTGCGTTAAAAGCTCTCGTTGTGAAGAGGAGAAACAGTATGATGGTTATGTGCTGCGGTGGGTAACTACTTTACGACTGACTTGCTGTTCTTGTTACTCTTCTTCCCCTGGCTCTTCTTGGGCTGCAAGCCACCTGCTCTGGCAGACTTTGTTTTCAGGATCTTGCCGGGCAACTTCCATTCCTCAGAGTCAGCTCTGCTTTTGACATCTCGACTTCGCTTCTCCAGCTTCTTCTTTTTTTTCTTCTCCTTTTTCTCCTTCTTCTCTTTCTTCTTTTTGGCCTTGATGATGGGGCCTTTGGAGAGGGCCGCCAGCTGCTCGTGCATGACTCTGAGCTGTTTGGAAAATTGTATTTATTAATGATCATTGTGGAAAACCTTTTTTGGTTTTTTTGGAGACCTGGATGAGTGAAAAGCACCGGGGGACTTACTTGTGTGCACACCTGGTCCTGTAACTCAGCTAAGCGATGTGCTCGCTCTTCCTCGCTGTCTGAGTTGGGGCTGCTCTCGCTCTCCTCACTCTCACTGCTGGGCTCGCTCTCGGAGGTGGACGAGGACGACGAGGAGGAGGAGGAAGAAGAGGACGACGAGGATGTTGGATGGCCACTCAGAGACATGGCCGTGTGATCCATGTGTGGTACGTCCGGCATCTTGGCAAAACGGAACTCGAACACATCCTGGGACACACACAGACGCAAAGAAAAAAAGCCCAAATCAAAGAGAAATTAACCGTCACAGAAAAGAGTTTCTTCAGTCTGCTGCACTTTTGTTTCAGTCCGATTGTCCATGAAAGTTGGATTGGACAGCTGGGCTCACCTGCAGCTTTCGTGCCATGCCCACGACATCGTGGTCAGGTGGGTTGTACTTGTAGCAGTTAGAGAACATGAGTCTGACATCGCTCGCAAACTGTTGAGCGTCCCTGTATTCACGACAGTCCATCTTCCTCTGATAAAGAGATAGGAGGGGAAATTTTAGCGCTTCACCTGCACCTTTAGGAGGTTTTAACAGGGTTTATATAATTTACAATACGTTGCAAATCTTCAGGCCCAATGTCTTCGTGACCATAATCACAGTGCGTTAGATTATTATTTCAAAGGACTTTAATAGATCTGAAACAGAGTAACGTTACTGCGTAATCAGCAACACAATAGGAGCTATGACAATGGTCTATTACTCTTTCCACAAGTTAGAAGCATATGAGGAGTCACCTTGATGTTGTTGAGGTCCATGGGACACTTGATGATGTCGTGATAGTCGTGAAGTCCCAGCGCAGCAGCGTCCACAGGAGTGTAGAAAGGCCAGGCGTAAGCAGCGTGTTTCTTTGACAACATGTCCTTCAGCAGCCCACTGCAGTACCTCAGCTGAGGGCTTAGCTTGCCCTTCTTAGAGGGCTGAGCCTGGACAGAGTCAGGCAAATCCTTCTTTGGGGGTTTGATGGGGCGTCCGCTGCCCACTCTGCGTCCACCGCCTGCCATCATTGGCTGGAGTAGGACAGGACCTCCGGGGCTCCTAACCAGGCCCATCCCAGGCGGAGTCTCCAAGCCCATGTTCCCCATGGAGGAGATGGAGTGCATGGAGGTGTCGTGGACCTGGCCCCCATGGCCTCCTTTCCCCAAGCCCACCATGTGCGTTGGTCCCGACATGCCCACAGTCAAGCCCATGGTGGAGGGGGTGGTGGTGTCTGCCTTACGTTTTACACCTTTTTTCTTCAAATAAAGAGGTTGGACGTCACAATAAACTCAATATTGTGGCTTTATTCCAATCACTTTAATGCTTGTAGTTTAACACATTGTTTCTTACAACAAAAATGGTGAATACGCAGAAATATTTATTAAATCTATATTACTTCTGCCTTTCCAGATGCCTAAATATTTCCAGACATTTGTGTTTTGTAGACTAAATTAATTTTATATACTAAATCCTGACACTTACTGGTCTTGTTTGACCTTTAATAAATAAATAAATATATATATATCCAACTCAGACATTTCTTCTCTAATTATGCAAATTATCATGTTTTTTTGTGGGGCTGTACCAAACATCTTTTTTTCTCTTCTTTTACATACAAAGCTTTTATTGAGGTTTCCGAATGAAGCTTTGAATATCTGTCGTCATAATTTATGACATCATCACCCTTTAAAAAAAAATCCTCGAACGAAATCCTCAATTTGAAAAAAAATGACTCAACAAAATAAATAGTCTTTATTTTATTATTTTTTTCAAATCAACTTTCTTTAATGAATAAAATCCGTCAGTTTTGCCAACATAAAAACAACTAGATGCAGAATGAATGAATGAATGAATAGACAGAAGGGGGAAAAGAAAAAAAAAAAAAAAAAGAAGCTGCGCAGCATTCGAATGTGAACGTTATGGATGAAGCTTCAAACTATTCAGTGCAGCACTAGACTTGTCTATCTACCTTGGTTGTGGGCTGTGTAGGGGGCAGGCCCATGATGTTGGCCGGAGGCAGGTTTTTGGTCAGCACGGTCTGGGGAGAGTTGGCCAGCATGGACTCCCCAGTGTCCGAGGAAGACGGGGAGTAAGCTGACTGGGACACGGCTGGCACCTGCTGAGCCCTCGCTGGTGAGAGATGAATATTCAACATTAGTGATGGAATTCAGCTACAGAATGACAGGTGAAAAAATTATGTCAATCACTGGAGACATGCATGGCCTTCTGTGTGCTTTCCACTATAAACTTTACTTTTGCATAAGGCTTCTCTGCAAAAAAAGAAGACATTTAGTAGAACCGCTGAGCTGTATAGGAAGCAGGAAGTCAGACAAAAAGTTTCTTCTAGTAGTGAACAAAAAACAACAACTACAACAACAAATATAGAAACAGCTTCATTCAGATTGTGGAACTTACAGTGAGATTTGCGACCTCGTCCCCTGCTGTTCTTACTTCGAGGAACTGGAGGAGGCAGCTCAACTTCGTCCTCAGGCATCTGGGCCACCTTCTGGAGGAAGATCTTCTCTAAGGGCTGAGCCATCAGCACAATGTCATCCGTCGGCTAGTAAAGAAAAGAAATAAAACATAAGCACACTGCAAAGATTCCGTTCCAGTAAAAAAAAAAATAAAAAAAAAACTGTTCTTTTGACAATCCTTTGATTTAATTTCTAAATGCTTGTATTAGTTTTGATGATTAGCTGATACATTCAGTAACAGGGTAAAAACAAAAATAGTTTTGCTGAACATTTGCGCGACAAAATTTGGCAAATACTTGCAGCCTGTCATTGCTCCTAATATATTAGAAAATGAAATGAATAACAAAAGTAAAAACTGTGATTTATGGATGACGCGTATGGTCAAAATGATCTTTGGCGTTTACCTCTTGATGCAACTACAACTTAAAACACCCATTGACCAAAACACCTTGATTTACATCTCCAGAACTTCGCCCGATATGTAAAAAAAAAAAAAAAGGTAATGATCTCCACTAAATCTGCAAAGGCAGCACTTTTATTTCCCCTCTTTCGTTATTACGCGAGATAACATTCCCAGGTAGAATCCCCCGGCAAGTTTCAGGTTTGCAAAGTGTTGAATGACCCTTTTCTCATGGGCAAACAAGAAAAGGTGGACTTTTTTTTCCCTCTCTCACAATGTTAAGAAAATCGCTGAGAGAACACCTGGGTCTGGATCCGTCCCAAGAGCCTAGAGCTTTACATAACACTGTATAACTCCTGCTGGGAGAGAGGTCGACCTGAAATGTAATCATTAGAGTGGTCCCTTCTTTTTAAGGTAGCAGCGAGAGGGGAATAAAATGGGACTATGGATAAAGATCTCTTGTTTTTTTTACCTTTTAACATACCTTGTTGTAAATGTAGCAGTTGGTGAACATTGTGTTGAAGTCCTGTATGCACTCACAAGCACTGCGGTAGAAGTTGTTCTCTAGACGCTTTTTGATGGTCCCCATGTCCATGGGTTGTTTGATTATTTTATGGTAATCCTAAAAGAAATGCAGAACAACAGACAGAAGTGAAACATGTGAAGATTATTTTTTATTTTCATTTTAATGAAACCTTGACTTATATAGCATGTTGAACTCGGGCTGAGCCATTGACTGTATTCAATTTGCCATTGTGATGATGGTAAATGCAATTTTCATAATCGCAAATGCCACAATAAGGAAAGTTTTTTTGTTTAGAGAGAGAGAGAGAGAGACAAAAAGAGACAGAGACAGAGAGACGTTCAGAGTCGCTAGCCGGTGGCGATCGGTGCAAAGTAGAATTTAAAGGTAAAGCTGTCAAGCATTGGTCCATGAATCAACGCTGAAGCTCTTCAACATCTTGAAGGTTTAAGATACAAGTTATAGCATTCTACTGTGAGGTTACTGTGCGCTATTAAAAGGGTTTACAACTCAATAGTTAAATAAAAGATATATTATTCATATCACTTCATCTCATTATATCATAACACGTAGGCCTGGTCCACTTGAAAGAGCAGTTATTATGTTTACTGCATCCAATGTTGTGGTTGTCACACTTTAGAAGGATTTATTGCTTGTGCATAGTGAATAATACAAGGGGTAAAGGAACTACACGCACAACAATGAGTTGCAGAAACATCAATCAAAGGGAAAGAGAAAGTTGTTCCTGCTGTAACGCACCGGTAGGTTAAGCCTGTAGGCATCCACTGGCTCACGGAAAGGCCAGGAGAACTGATGCCTCCACAGGTACTTCATCAGGGTCCTCTGGAGAAACTGCAGCTGGTTGGTCATGCGGCCAGGCCGGCTGGGATCCTTCACTGGGGGCTGTGGTGGGACGGGAGGGCCCTGGGGCATTGCGTGTGGCAGAGACGGGCTCTCAAAGTCCTCGTAAAGCAGGGAGGGCTTGCGAATGCGTTTGCCTGCACTACTGTGTTGGTCCATTCCACCACTGGACAAGCCGACCAAGGAGCTGAGGCAAGGAGACAGAAAGAGGAGGCAAGGAGACACAGAGAGAATGGGGAAAATATGACATGGATTGATAAAGACAAACTGCGGGAACTGAGATGCTACCTCCCAATAAAAGTGGTGAGGATTAAAGTACAAACAACAATTTACTTATTTCCACTATATGATAAAAGATTAATGAAAAAAACAATAACAGAGACCACATTTTGGTGAGGGAAGTAAATCTAACAAAACCAGATGACCTTTTCCTGCACCCTTGAAGCCGCCATCAAGTCACTGAACCTCCACCCGCTCCCATGACCGCACACACTCGTGGAAATCTGCTTATGTTAAAAAGACGCAGGCTATACATGCTTCATTCATCCAACCCTTGACCTGTGAAAATATGGCTCCGCCCTCGCAGTCTGCAAAACCGTCATCTAGAAAACTAGGATTCCATCAATAGGCTGCTACATTTAGCACAGTCATGGGAACCACCAATGCATGGCTTCTCACCAGCAAAAAATAAAACAATCAAAACTATGGTGCTAATAAATAAACACTTAAAAAGTCATAATTAATACACAAATACTAAAAGACAGGGCCTGATAAGCATGCAACAGCTGGGTTGAAATCTCAACTCTGCTTTGCTCTTTTATGTAGGAAATTTGTGAGCTCTGATTTCTAACTATTTACAAAGAAATGAGGGATGCTCCTGCATATACCCTTGACTGAGGCACTATGGTCTCAAAATTTAAGTTGGTCCTTTACTTTGGCAGTACATCTTGACAGAACTTCTACAGTAACTATAAAGAAATGGTTTAAATGAAACAAGGACACATTTCAGAATATGAATTACTAAAGTTAAGTTAAAGAAAAAAAATGAAAGATCTCGAATATCTCTGCTCCTCACTGGCATCTTCAGTCTTTGCTGTCTGTAGTCTGGTGAGCCCACCATGTCACCATAAACCCTGTAATCCCTATTTCAGCTCATTCTAAGCAAAACACAGGGACCAGAAGGAGTTAAATCTCACCCCAGAGTTCAGGACACACACTTGTTCCACTGACTCACAAACACTGGCAAAGCCTGTCATCGGTCAGAATCCCAGCGACACAAAGAACGGCTGAACTGCATCAGCATTTAGCAAATATCAGGACCCAACGCACAGTGAATACAGTTCAGTATCAACTTACAGACAAATATATTTAGAGTCACTTAAACATTTTGGAATACTTGTCAAGTAACATAGCTGCAAATTAACTAAAATAATCATCTAATAAGGGAATTAGATGTTTTGAAATATTTTACTGTCAATGCCCTACATCTTGATCCCTAAAAGTATGCACCTGTAGCACAAGACACACTATATAGATTTGCTTTTTTATGTTTTTGTTGTGGGTGTTTTGGGTTACCATTGGCTGGTGCACCAATGCAAAAGGATTCTTTTATCAAAATATGACAAAACAAAAAAGGAGTTTTACTTTTGAGCCACAGAGGTCACCAATGTGTATTCAACACAACTACATGATGATACTAAACAAGTTCTGGAAAACATCTACTGTCTTAAAAACACAGACAATACATTATTTAAACATGACATTGTGAAATTATAAATATCTAAAATGTGCAAGGAAATATAGTGTTGAAATTGTCAAAATTGATTGAATGCACTCTTCCTTTATTACTTAAGCTCCCGTTGTGTTATTAACACCTGCAAGTGCTGATATGACTCTTCGTTATGTCAAACATACTTCTAAAAAATATGCATTGACGTAATTAGCTACTCATTCAGCGGAAACTAAGCGACTTCTTTATAATTTAGTAAAAACAACTAAAGAAAATCTTGTATTTTGAACCCCTACAGTCGGTGATCGCGTGGTTTGGAGGCCCCGCCCTCACTGTTTGTAAACACTGCTTCACGATGACGGACACTATAACAGAATAAGATCTTTAGATATATAAAAACAAGCAAAAGCAATACATCTTTAGTCAACGATTGTGCTTTTGGAAAAAAGGTCAAACTGTCATTAGTTCAACGTTAAGCGTCAATCACCTGCACAGTAGCCTTGACGCTATACTAACAATTAACGTCACCGGCCTGCAACAATAACCCACTAAATCAGTTAATTTAGAGCCGCTTTTATTTTTAATAGCACACGCTGTGTGTAATAAGCACGCTGGGGCACTAAGTTAGTTAACTAGCTAGTTATTACCAGGTAGCTAGCTGGCTAGCTACATTGCGAGCTTGAGGTTAGCGGAGCGATGACAGAAAGCCGGCGGGGCTGCAGCTGTCATGTGCCTTCCCGTTGAACCGGCTCACGAGAAGCTACGAGTCTTACTAATCTAAGCTACACATTTAGCTGCAATTTCGTGGACGTTCATCTTAGCTAACAATGCATGCCGAGAGAGTCTGCTGCGTAAGCTACGTTAGCTACACCAGACTGTGTTCCGAGACAAATCGTCCCTTCTCGTGCGACTAACGGTAACTCACGTTAGCTAACGTTTTGGGATGACATTTAACGTTGGTCTGTCTGCCCAGACGACGAATGCACTTAGTTCATCGGCGGGCTTTACCTGTCGTGATGCAGGTTGACAGCCGCTTCCATCGGGCAGAAGGCGGAGTGTTATTACAATCCAATTTTTCTTCTCCCACGACTGTTGACGCTGCACTTCCACTGAAAGACCACTGTGCAACTCTGCAGTGAAATGGCGCCTACCAGCTTCCGCTTGACGCTATATAAACCTGGAACGTGGCAGTGACGCGTGGTTCCTGTCACGTGATGGGGATTCTGCGGTCTTATAGGCTGCGAACACGCGTCAGTCAAACTAAGCACACGCCCGGCACCTCCTTGGTCGGTACATATTGTTCTCTGCCATGTTTGAAAACAATGGATTTATTCCTTTTTTTAGATTTGGGCTGCAGCGAATTCATAAGTACGGCTTTCCTTTTTCAGACACACGTCCTTCGGTCTGCAGGAAATTATGTTTTGTGGTATGTTGTCTGCAGTATCTGGGGTTGCTGATGTAGGTTCTCTGCAAGAAACAACACCTTCGTATTTGCATTGGCGGTAAATGTAACGTCATTTTTAGGGATATTATACAAAATCCTAACTATTGTTTTGGCCTGGAATATGAGTGTGGGCAATCATTTCGTTGGACGTGCTTTCATATGGCATGCTAATAAGACATACATGAGCCTTTTTTTCAGACTCTTAAACTATGAGATTCTGTATTTAAAGCAACACTTTCCACAAGCTGCCACTAGGAACCCCCAGAGCTCTTATAGCCATGCATGCATTTTAGGAGTGATCTATGGAAGCCTGTTTCTGACACTGATTAAAACATAATAATATTATAAAATAATTACATAATTATGAGATACTATCCCCTGATAAAATGTAAATGTTTCTTCTTGTACATGTACAGAAAAAAAGAAAACAGATTTATACACTAGATATGTATGAATGTTAACTTGGTGTTCCCGAGAGTGCCTGTTATATTGTTCTGATAACATTACTTTCACATAAAAGCGTGCAATATAGTAATTTTTACTTTATTATTGAATTTCGAGCAAGACGCGATTAATCGCAGTTAAATGTTTTCAACTTTGCCCAGTCCTAAAAATTGCATTTAGTGATTCAACAATGGTTCTATTCAGAAAATGTTGTGTGTTTTCTTCTCCGCCATTGATCCCTGTCGCTGGTCCAAAATGCATTCTGGTATTTTGGCTGTCCCAAGTACGCACAAGTCTCCTCCGATGCATCCCCAGTAAAATGGGCAGGTCAAGTCACATCTGAGCATTTTCACTGTGCTTAGCAGGAAGCAGACTTTTGAATTGGAACAGTACTTGGGCAGTGACTGATGCCGTTTCATGAGTCCACGAGAACACAAGTACAGACAAGAACGCATATTGAGAAACGGCCGGTCCGCTAGAATGTAGTTTGAACTAAAGTTATCAGGTAAACCCAGAACGTGTTGGACTGATTTACTCCTACTGATACACCCATGTCGCTTTCAGTAATTTCAGGACAGACAGCTGCTCTAACTGCTGTGAAGTCTTGGACAAATACATTTGTCTTAATCTTGGTGCATGCAACATTTGAAAATGCAATCATACAGTGTAGTTAGAATGACCTATGAAGTACCCTATGCATAGTGTAAGTGTAGTTTTGTCAGGATAAGTTTCACCTTTTAATTAAAAAAACATGCTATTATAAAGGGTCATGATAGTTCAGTCTACACTTGCAAACATAAACCATTTTAACCTAAACCTCTCTTTTTCATTACCAGGGAAGCGCTTGAGATAAAAAAAAAATATATCCATTTAAAAGAATAGATGCAAAACAGGATGAGAACTGAAGAATATTTTAAATATAACAGTAATGTTTACCTCAGAAAGTCTATACATAAATGTAGCAATATATTGCCAGACACAAATTTAAAATGTTAATACAAAAACAAATTGATGACATCAAAACAGAGTTCCAGCGCTTCACGGCGTGCAGTACAGAGGTAGAGAGGAGGGACTTCCACCTGCAGCTGAGTTTACAAGAATTAGTCTTTTTTTTTACGATAGCCTACGTTACAAACTCTAAGGTGAACATGTAGGCCACATACAGACAGCTTTATCTTTTTTCACAACGATTTGCTGCTTGATTAACCAGCTCACTGTGGCAAAACTTAGCGAGGCACTGCGGTCAAAATATCTTCTGCCAAGACTGGGATAGTACAAATAATAATAATGAAGAAGAACAAACACCTTTAAATAAAAGGAAGACAAATTTAATAAAGGTGGAAACAAACCAACAGTCACCTGCAACAACTTTCAGTACATGAAACATGAAAAGAATCGTTTTTCCATAATTTGAATTTACTGCTAGCATTACTGTTATGCTGCTAAAAGGTTGTAAAGAAGTATCAATACAGGAAAAAGTACAGTAATAATAATACAAAGACAAGTGTGAAACAAATATATACACTTTGATCATTTAGAAACACTCATCTTAAACATTCGAAAATAAAATATCTATAATCTATCGCAGTGGTTCTCAAATGGGAATATGTGCACCCCCAGGGGTAAGAGATTTGTTTTAAATATATTTAAAATGGGCATCCATTAAAAAATCATTTAAAAATAGTTACCTAATAAATATTCAATAAAATATAAGTGTAAATTCGTAAACCGAATTGAATGGATTCTATATTAAATCAGACACTGATGGCACAGCGCTGTGTATTACATTTGTTTTCCCACCAAAAACACTTTCCAATGTACCTCACTGGAAAAAGGTTGAGAACCACTGATCTATCTGACTGATCTCTTCTACATCTATGTTTGCAAAATGTATAAATCATTGGAGTGGGTCATTCTCAGACACTCTCTTCACATAAATCGGCATATGGGAGCTGGTTGGGCGATTTCATGATAATTACCATGGAATGATTCAAATGTTTCAACTGTCAGAGATTTTCTCATAACATTTCTATAAAGAGATTAACCTTTATATACTAGATCTCTGGTTGTGGACCATTGTGGGAAAAGGTTCACCACTTTGACTAACAACCCAACTGCTTCTCTGGCCTTTAAGGGAACTCTGGTATCAGTGTATATCGTTTCTCTCCTCTTCTTGATGGTAAAAGCCCATTTTCTGCTTATTCACCATTGTGGCATAATGGCCGCCTTTCTGCAACAGCTCCTCGTGACTGCCCTCCTCCATCAGCATCCCTTTCTTGAGGTAAACTATATGGTCGGCCTTCTCTACAACATTCATGTTGTTGGATATCAGCAGCACGGAGCAGTTGTTGGTTTGGTTTAACAAAGCTTGGTGAACCTGTTTGAGTACAATTATGACTCGATGTCACATGTGGACGACAGGAATAAGTAATTAGCAAAATGTAAAAAAGTGCAAGCAGAATAACTGACCTGATGTTCCTTATCGG
The DNA here is from genome assembly GCF_023055335.1 of Clinocottus analis. NCBI lineage: Eukaryota > Metazoa > Chordata > Actinopteri > Perciformes > Cottidae > Clinocottus > Clinocottus analis. The sequence goes on along the minus strand of NW_027176251.1, from coordinate 12,031,809 downwards.
AGTCCAAGTCACTGGTGGCGTTGTCGAGTATCAGGATTTTAGGACGTCGGATTAAAGCTCTCGCGATGGCAATGCGCTGCTTCTGGCCTCCAGAGACCTGGCCTCCTCTCTCCCCAACATCTGCCCAACAGAAAGACACACTCTTATTGACTTTATGGACATTTCTGGGGAACGATGAGCTGTTTGTTTCAAAACTACTTATTCAAATCCACCTGCACTTTCTGTAGGGTTTTGAAGGGTTCACTAAGTTCAATTTCAGATTGTTTAGTCTATTTATAAATGCATGAAATGCAATTTGATGCATGATTCACAAAGTATGTTGGAAAACCAGGAGGTTTGCTTTTGAATCACATTTGTTCAATACTTGCCAGCAGCCTGTAACAATAAAATAAAACAGATGGCTGGATTAGCAAATTAATAATGTTAAATACATTTACGTCTTTGAGCTAAACCTTTAGACAGTGAGCTTCGTGCTGCTCTAGGTGGCAGTGTTGCTATTGAAGTCTCTTGTAAGTTAATTTGAAGACTCTTCAATACTGTCTAAGGTGTTTTATTTGCACCCTCCAGGTTGAGATAATGAAAGAAATAATAATTCCAGGATGTAGCAATAACAAACCTGTGTCGTAGCCACTCGACAGCTCCGTGATGATGAACTCGTGAGCACTTGCCCGCTTGGCAGCCGTGTGCATCTCCTCATCAGAGGCCTCCTCGTAACCGTACTTGATGTTCTCCCGCACAGAGCGAGCAAACAGCACACAATCTTGGCTCACGACAGCAATCTATAAAGAAACGGAGTGAAGAAGACACATCAGCGGCCGCGTGACTGTCAGAGCTGACTCTTGAGAATGGTTTCCGATGAGGCGAGAGAGTCAGTGTCAATACAACACCCTGTGTAACTAAGATTAAACAGGAGCAAAGGATGATTCACCCACCTTATATCATCATCATACAGCTACTTTAATTTTGTTTTTATGGTTTCAGCTGCAGAATTCACTTATCCACATCTTGAATTTTAGTCAATTTGTTTGGTACAATAACTGAAACCCTTTCAGTAACTCACTCACTCAGTCCAAATAAGAAGTGCCGTGCTGAAGCTTGTTCAACCTCAGCATCCCAAAGGAAATATCTTTAAAGTCTAAAAAGGTCCTTGCAGTCTTTAATGTTTTGGGTTTTGTTCATATCAATTCAGGAATTTATACTTACAATGTGCAGTTTTTCATGGTAACAACTTGATCTATTAGCAATATGAATGTATTTTATTTTAGCTTTCAACTGAGAATGTAAGTTTTCTTTTGGACAACATCTTAGCTTAGCAGCTTATTAGGACCTTTTATGTGTCTTTGTTTGTAAACCCTTCTGCTATCTAGTGGCCAAAAATCACTTAATGCAGTGTTTTCTTATCAAATATATATGTTTTAAAACATGAAAGTTATGTTTACATTCAGTGTTTCTCACCAAAATACATAGTGTTGCCTTTGTGCACGGACACAAAACACACGTGAACCCACTCATAGAAACATTGCGCTAGAAGCGCTGACTTCAAGTCGAATTAGTCAGCTAAACACTTAAAATATTTAAACACTAAATAGAAAGAAACACCCACCTTATCATGCAGGTACTGGTCTTGGTAGCTTTGCAGTGGTTTCCCGTCCAGTAGGATCTCCCCGGCTTCGGGCTGGTAAAATCTCTCCAGCAGCTTGACACAGGTGGACTTCCCTGATCTGTTAGGCCCCACGAGGGCAGTGACTTTGCCCGGCTTCATCTCCAGAGACACGTCCTGGTAGGAGACAGGAATAATAGGGTGAATCAGTAAAGAGTTGTCTGTGATGAAAACATATATTTCTAATTGTAAATACACCAAATGCACAGGAGAAACACATACATACCTTGAGCACAAGTTTGCCAGGATAGGAAAATGTAACGTTTTTGAATTGAATGTGTCCTTCAAAATTTTTGGGGGCCAAAGAGCCATTTGGAGGTATTTTCGGTTTGCGTTCCAAATATTCAAAGATCTTCTCAGAGGCCCCAATTGCTTTCTTCACCGCCGGGTAATAATGCATGACAGCCTGGAAGAGACGTAAATTACTTATCCGGTTTTGAACAAAACGTCAGTCACTTGCAATCCTGCCTGCGGGGGAAAAAGTGGACAAGCATAATTAATAATACATTCAAGTTTATTCCCTTCACCTCGACATATGACTCACCTCTACAGCAGAGGCAAACTGCAGCTCATACAGGACGAATGACACCAAGTCTCCACTGCTGACGTGCCCTCTGGTCACCAGAGTTCCTCCATAGTACAGAATACACACCTTCAGGGCCATGGTGGTCATCTGGAAGGTAATGGTTTATAAATCAAATCAAGTGCATTAAATAATATTAAACATTAATTCCCAGCTCTTCATTAAGATGCATTTAAAGCGGCATTTCCAAATCACTCGTCGTGGCATGGTGCATATGTCTGAACTAATTGAGGTTATAAATGAATTTCTCTGTTTTATTCTCAAGATCTTATGGTTTCATTTGAAAATTTAAATGATCCTAATGTACTTAATTCAGAAGAACCTTTGGCATAAGCAGGGGTATGTTTGTCCAACTTTAAAAAAAAATTAAAAAAAGTATGGCCTTGTTTTCTTTTCTGTCTGTGTTTTATTACATTTTCTTTTCTGTAAACAATTGAGATAAACAAATCTGTCGGCACCCTCTCAGTGACATTGCAAACACTCCGTGCATGTTTTTCTTAATTCTCCAGGTTCCCCTTCACTCACACTCACAAACTTACAATTTGTAAGAAATCATTGCACACTTAATAATCCTGATCTGCATTCAACTCACGCTGTTCGCCCAGGTGGAGGCTGCATAAGCTGCCGCTTCCTTTTTGTTCAGGGCGTAAATGTCTTCCAGCCGCCGACTGTACCTCTCCGTCTCGCCCTCCTCGTTGGCAAAGCTCCTCACTGTCTTCATGCAGGAGAAAGTCTCCGTGGCCACCTGGTTGGCCTTAGCCAAAGCCTCCTGAACATTTACAGCAATGGTCTGGAACACGGATGCAAATTAATTTTAAAAAACTATTTCACTATTTTACAAACATGACGGATGGACATGGGCCTTAGCTGCTCTGGAAATATTTTGACATGACATTGTTACATTGTAGAAGGTGCAGCTGTTTGTTTTTTTACAGAGCTCAGCGCCTGGGGAGATGGGGTTCCTTAAACGTGCACATCACGAATTAAGAATATAACTCACACTAGAATTCATGTAATCTTCACGTTACAAAGAAATTTAAATTCAGGCAAACGAGCATAATGTGGATGTTTCTGCCAAAGGTGTTCTTGAGATGCCGCGTTCACAAGAAATGGGACCGATGTGAAGTCAAAGTGACCTTTGACCCCCAACCTAATCATTTCATTCTTCAATCCTGGTGGACGTTGTGCCGCCCCAGGTGTTCCTGAGATAGTGTTCACGACAATGGACCAGACAGACGGACAAACAGAGAACCAGCGACCGTAAGCCGTGGATGTTGCAGAGGCATAACAATAAAGATTAGAGCAGCTTTAATGGTGATGCGTCATTTGGGGAAGTCCTCTTTACCTTGTGGAAGCCTCCGGTGAGCTCAGGTATGACCCAGATGATGGGCAGTCCCATGCAAGTGAGCAGGGTCATTTTCCAAGACTGGCTGACCATGAAGAACAAGAGGAAGCCAAAACGTCCCGTGTACCACATCACAAGACTCAACTTCTCACTCAGCGCCTCGCTCATTTCGTTGGTATCCGTGGTAACACGGGACACCAGTTCACCTGAGAAGAGAGTAGTGCAGTACAGTTGACGTATATGTTGTTTTTACCAGCCCACAAAAATGATCTTGAGTATATCTGTTCAGAAGTTCATAGCAATAAGGAAACTAGGACAGCAAAATGGGGCAAATGTAGATGTAAAAAAATAGTTATGGAGCCAGTGAAAGTTTTTTCTCAGGATATTACCACCCAATTTATAATTAGTTTTACCTACAATGACCCTAATACTGCGTTGTAAGAAACTGAGCCTCACCTTGATGAAAAAAAGAAAAGAAGTGTGCGCCATAAGTGAAAGCATAAAAGTAGGTTTATGATTTATAATTTTATGATGACCGACTGTAGTATCAGTACTCTTTCCTTAAAGATACCCGTTGAGTCACATGAACCTGTTTTCGCATTAGTTACCTGTCTTAGTGGCATCGAAGAAAGCGATCTCCTGTTTCAGCACGGCCTGAAAGACGGCTCCCTGCACCGAGGTGTGGATACGGCTCATGGTGACGTTGTACATGAGGTCGCATAGTAACTCAAGCACAGCGCTGAAACCAGAGGGGGGAGAAAGAGCTTAGACCTTTCACACGAGTGAAAGTAGTAAAACCAAAGTGGAGAAATACTCTGTTACAAGTAAAGTCTTGCATTCAAATGAAGTAAAAGTGATAGTTTATGGATGTTTTACGACGGGGTGCTAAACTGAAAGGAAAACTTATGTAAACTGTTTTTGTTAACGCAGTGTAGTGGGTTTGAAGAGCGTTAAGATATGTTTTACTTTCAGTAAACGGCAAGATTAAGTGGTGAAAGTGTTTCCATTATCGCTTGTTTTGTGCTGACTTTTCAGGAGGTTTCAGTAGGTTTTCTACAGTAGGTGTCACACTTTTGTTAATGGTAACTACCTCGCAAAACCGCAATTAAAACATCCAGCACTTAAGGGCTCAGAGTTGAGTCTGAGACTGCTGAGGCATATGTGTCCGTGCATTTATCCCCAGTAGACTCGACTACTGTAACAGTGTCTTTACAGATTTCTTTACAGATTTCCCTCCTAAAACAACTGGAGAGCACGATACCTGTTTATACGTTATGCTGTCGTATTCAATTTTTGAGTTTGTATTGACTGTTTTAATTTGTATGAAAAAAAAGTATGTAAAATGTGTTTCTTTCGCACTTCTTCATGACACTTTTAATGTTTTATGTTAATTGATTTTATTTATTCCTTGTTGCTGAATAAAAATAAACTCGCCTCACCTCGCTCTGTTACAAAGGCAACGTTACCTGGCAATAGTCATCAGCGTCATGTTCCTGATGGCCTCTGCGAATGCATCAGGCGCTTTTTCATTTGTGATCCAGTCAGCCACACGACCAGTGTACCAAGGAATGGCCATCTCACCTGAGGTCAGAAGTTCACACTATCACAATGTATTTGAGGAGACAAAATTGTGAATCTGAAATATGAAATGTGTATAAGAACACAACTTATAAAAGGATTAAATAAGTTGTTGTCTCACTTACCATAAGAAGACACAATCACGAGAAACAGCACAGAAACAAAGCGCCCGAGATAGGGCTGCATGTATCCCATCAGCCTCTTCAGAGACGCACTGGTGTTGTTTTGGGGCTCCTCTTTGGTCTCCCCTTTGGTCTCCCCTTTGGTCTCCCCTTTGGGCTCCTCAGAGGACGCCCCCGTCAACAGAGATGAGATGTATCGACCCAAGGAGAGCAAAAGAGATGACACATATCGGTTCCAGTAGAGCCCCGCCACTATCGTCACAATGTAACCCTGTACCACCTGCAAGACGAATCACAGCTTTAATACCACAAACTAGAAAAATAGATAAATATTTCATTGCTTCAAATGATTCCATGTCTAAAATAGTGGTTTTCTCATTCTCGTCAGATTGGTCTGGTTTTGGTTTCTTGTTCAGCATAGTTACAAAAACAAACGACAACAAAATATATACTTCAAGTATCAAAAGTGAAAGTATTTCTCACGCAGGAGAATGACTGTGTTGTATTGTCAAATTGTTCTCACTAGTACAGATTTGACAGCAGAAGGACAATATTTCCTTCTGAAATGTCCCCAGATACTTATTCTAATATACCAATGTCACAAGGGTTATTTATTGTCATTGTGCAACAGGGTTGTGCCACAAAATGCAGATTTGTTACATAAGAAAAACGTATATGTTGCAGGTGGAGCACGAATTAAAGAGGAAAGAAGCTGATCTGAACTATGCAACGGTGTTAAGAAAAGTCCCTGCTATTAAATCACTTGGATCCATACTGTAAATCAGTTTCAAACACATCAGCATAAAGAACTCAGCTACCTACCCGTTCCCAGGAGTGCCACCCCCACAGTTCCTCCGTGGCGGGCATCCCCAGTGCCCAGAGCAGAGTGGCGTACACTGGGACGTGGAAGCAAAGGACCCCCAGGCTCTGCAGCACCTGGAAGCTGCTCATCCATGGCAGTCTTGTCGGGGAGGTGAGGGCCAGGAGGGCGAGCAGGCCAGCCCTGGTCAGCCCTCCCGCCCACAGGGTGAGGAACGGATGGCGGAGGAGAACGGGCGAGAGCTGGGCCAATCGGACGGCGTGCACCACGCACACGTCCAGGCACACAAAGAGCAGGGGGGTTAAGGAGCTCATCTTCTGCATCACGCACAGGTTCTGCAGAATAAACGGGACAGAGAGGGTCAGTGGGGATCAAGTCTCAGCACACAGTTAGGGTTCAGCGATAGGACTCACAGAAGGAAGCCTGCAAAACAGTGAAGATGGACATCAACTGTTGGCAGAAACATGGAGACAGAATTTTACTTGAATTTGCTACAGATGGTATCAGGGTCAAAGGGTCAAAGACAGGTTTCATTGATTTAAAGATGGTTGATCAACTGTTGACCGAAACATGTTAAGCACAAGCGTAGTGTAACTACATAAAATAAGCCAATTATCTTGTTACTTAAATTATTTTATTTTAACTTGCTGCAGAAGTGTTTACATACTTTCGTTTTCATCTCCGCAGCTGATTTCTTTGAAACGGGTTTGACAGCGAGCCAAATACAAAAACACCCACAGAAACACCAGCGAAATAACACAACACTAAAAATAGATACATATATATATAACTAAACACATTATTACCACTCAGCGTTATTACCTTTCAGTCTAAATGTGCGCGAGACCAACTTCCACTGAGCACGAGCTTAGCTTGTGGCATTACAGTTGCTTAAATTCAACTTACGCTTCCTCGACAGGCCGAGCTGTAGCAGGTCGGTTGAGTCAGACAACGTAAAGCGACGACGACGTGTTTACCGAACAAACGTCCTCAACCGGCTGCGCGTTCATACGACGACCGATTTGCAAAATGTCAAACTGAAAGCGAAAGTAACTCGTCATTCTCTCTCTCTCTCTCTCTCTCTCTCTCTCTCTCTCTCTCTCTCTCTCTCTCTCTCTCTCTCTCTCATTGGAAAGCCCCTTTTTACGTCCAACACAATGGCGGCGTCGACGTCGACGTGTTGCTGATCACTGCTTTTTTAAACCCTTTTTTTTAACATTAGTTTAAAAAAAAATGTTTGTTGGACGTAATTCAGTCACATGGTGGCGATATGATAAACATGTGCCATTTATAAACAGTCCAACAGCGACACCATGCGACGAGCGTTATGTGTGTATGCCACACATCCAGTTACACCTTTATTCTATTAATGGGTTTAGGAACTATTTCCAATTTTATTGCCTGTTTTGTACTGGACGTTTTTCTGTTTGTCTATATATGTTACATAAACATTGTTCAGGGTTTTTGTGCCAAACAATCTCTCACCAGGCCGGTACAACCAGTACTCTAGAAATATCAGTAAAGCATATGGTAACTATAGTGCCTACGATAGTTTTTTACTGTTAGACCTACAACTGGAATTTAAAAAAATATTTAATGTATTGCGGCATTAAACTGTTAGGGTAGAGGTTGCCCTGGGGCAATCGTTTGTTGCATTTAATCTGCTCATTTGTTACATTTAATATATAACAGTAGGAAAATTACTGGTATAAATAATAAAATGAGTAGTGACTGAATTCCACAATGAATTGGGAGTAATTCAGATTTCTTTACACAGTTGCCAGCTTTGCCCAGTTAAGACAGCTGGGAAAGAAACCCCGAGCTGAAACTTTGCACTCGCAGATAGCTTCCTTCCTTCCTTTGCTTTCATGTTTGTGGGACGGGATGAGCAAAGCTATATGTGTTCTTACTGTTTTAAGCAGCCTGTGTGAAACCGTCAAACGTTACTCATACTTGAACATGGTCCCTTTCAGGTAAATGGTATAATTTGAACGAATGTATGATGTCCAACAAGGTTAAATTATCTATATAAAAAAGAAAAGATTAGAACAAAAAAAGATACACATGAAAGTATACACATCTGAATAATTGCAGCAGGACAAACAAAATATGATTCATATTTTTATTATCACCACAATTGTTGTTTTTGTTGTGTGACGGTATTTGTTTATGTATTTGCTCCATTCAGAACACGAACTTCCTATTTCTGCCTTGAAAGCCAGTGCGCATGCTCAGACATGGCAGCTGCCAGTGGAAGAAGACTCCGCAGTTCCGTCAGTGAAGATGTTTAGCAAAATAAAACGTGGGCAAACTGGAGCGAACCGAGCTGACAGATGTTTGTGTCTCTCTGTCGGAGCCACGCCGGGGTGAACCTCCGGAGATCCGCCCTGGATGGAACCGACGGCTCTCCGAGACGTCTTCAGATGCATAACACTTTGTGAGCAAAGCCGACGCCGATGGGTCATTTTTAAAGGGCTCTCTGGTCGCACTTTAAGCATGAAGAAGAGTTAGACTCGGCGTATGGTGCACAATAAGTTAAATAGTAATAACGATAAGACTATATCACTATGACCACCGTGACAGTACGTTTGGACTCACTCATTTCTGTGAACGTCAGGCCTGCAGCGCCTTCTTCTACATGGGCTACTGAAACATCTGTTGAGACACATGGCTTTGTTGTCTACCTTTATGCATGAGCAATGAGGGTTTTTTTAGGGGTCGACTGGATGTGCTAATCACTGAATGTCCGTTTACAAAATAAAAATAGAAGGCATGCCATTCTGTTTTTTTTTTTTTTTTGCTTGATATAAAGACTAACAACCTGCTTCTTGTGTTTTTTAGCCATTGCAGCAATGGAGGATATTTGTCTCCATCCCAAACCCACCAATGACCCCCCTGTTCACAGACCCATAGGCACTGAGACATTCGGGCTGCACCACACGGCGCCAGGTGTGTATTTCTGCAGTTTCTAACCATCATTTTGTGTTTGATAAACCAAATATATAATTTCAAACTAACCATAGGTATTTTAATAATTAAGAACGTTTTTATTTTTATATTTTTCAGTGCTCCTTCATAAAAACGGAAACACTAATATGGACAAGTCCGGGAATGGAAGGAAAAAAGCCAAAGCCAGAGTGGGAGATCCATCAAAGTGGAAGCAGAACAAGCAGAAACAACTGAGAATGGAGGGTAAAGCGTACATCAGCAAACGCAAGAAAGACGGCGAGGCTGTGACAAAACATCCAAGAGCGATCGGACCAAAGTGCAGCTCCAACGCATGCAGGAAAGCATCGAACCGCCTGTGTAACGAGATCGCTGAGGAGGCCCGCAAGAAAGTGTTTGACGATTTCTGGCAGCGCATGAACTGGGCCCAGAGAAAACTGTATGTCGCCGAACAGGTGGACCGCGACCCCGTGGAAAGATCTCGGGCGGTTGTATTGCAGTCGAGGAGGTCCGTTTCCCTTCGTTATCACTTGATGGTGGACGGCGAGAGGAAACAGGTGTGTAAAAACACGTTCTTGTCCACTCTGGGGGTCGGAGAGTGGTCTGTGCTCAGCTGGACGCAAAAAGGAGCGACAACAACAAACGAGCCGAAGGAACCCCGACTAGAGCAGAGGCCGGTTGTCCCTCACTGTGCACAACAAAACCCTGCTTCCTCCACAGCCGGTAAGCCTGCAGACGTGAACCTGGGTGAGTGTCAGCTACTTACTGAAGAACACTGTGAGGCTGCAGCTGCCGCAACACGTAATAATTAGTTGTTTCCAATGATTGCCTTTTGGAGTGTAGCTGCTCGTTGGGAAAAACAAACTAATTTCCCTTGTTTTTGCAGAGCAAGTGAATGCCACTGACAGAGACCGGCCTCCAGAGCCAGAGGGGTCAGCCAGGAAGAAATCCAGAGTCGCCAAGCCGCTAACGTGGAAGCAAAATCGTCAGAAGCAACTTCGGATGGAGGGCAAACCGTACATCAGCAAATGTAAGAAAGACGGCACGACCATAACTAAAGGTCAGAGGACAATGGGGTCGAGATGCACGTCCAGTGCTTGCAAAAGGGCATCCAACCGCTTCTGTGGCGACTTCAGTGAAGAGACGAGGATCGAGCTGTTCACTGGCTTCTGGCAGTGCATGAACTGGGCTCAGAGAAAGACCCACGTGTCCGGGTTAGTCGACTGCGACCCTGTGGAGAGAACCCGAGCGCCGTGGACTCAGTCCAGAAGGTCGGTCTCGATGCGCTATCATTTGATGGCCGGCGGTCACAGAAAACAGGTTTGCAAAAAAATGTTCCTCTCCACTTTGGGGATCGGCGAGTGGTCAGTGCTCAACTGGGCACAAAACGCATCTCAGCAGGACGAGTTCGAGGACTCCGCCAAGATGCAGACGCAGAGGAAGTCCCGCAAAGCCTCCGAGCACGTAGTCCTGAACGAGTTCCTCCAAAGTTTACCCAAAGTTCCCTCTTACTGTTGCGGCACGTCCGTGTCCAAGCTGTATCTGGAGCCGGTCTTCTCGAACATGTCCGAGGTGTACAGGCACTACGACAACCACTGCGTGGAGAGGAAGACGACGCCGCTCTCCCGGCAGGTTTTCTGTGCCGTGTTTAAAAAGATGGACTTGGGACTCTGTGACCCAAAGAGGGATCAAGGGTGTTCTTTCGGTGCCACTGGGAATTTGTTTAATGAGCTTTGGGAGGAATACTGCTTGGAAAGAGGAGCTCTGGGGCTTCAAGCTGAGAAAGCGGGTAACTAGTAGACAGTAATTAAAGAGAAAGAAGGTTCTCTGGAGGAGTCCATTGCTCCTCGTTTACTTCATTGCTTGAACATAGTGTACGTTGTCAAGAGATGAATTCCAAAAGGACTTCATGATCTCGCATTTCCTTCAATCCTGTTGAGTCCAGACTGCGGTGTCTTCTTTCAGGCTCACACTATCAGAAGCAGTTCAGTCTTTATGCAGCTGGGCAGCAGTTTTACTAAGTTGAATTATTTAAACAGTACACTTATTTAGTTTTTTTTATCATGGAGAAAGCTTTGTTCTTCCTTGAACTGTCAGTTATTTGTCAGTTATTCGTTTCAATGTGTGTCAAAAAAAAACGTTGATCTATTGTTTGGGATTTTAATGTCTCGTCAGTGTCTCGTGAAGGGTCAAAGTCAAATGCCTTAAAGGACTTCAAACACTGCAAACTGAGTTATTGGTTCTTGGTCATTTTACTCTGTGCTTGACAAAGAGCCATTTCTGCCCAAAGTGCTCTTTATCCTTCTGTTTTTTTTGTGGAGCAGAAGCGGTTCACAGAGTCATTTTAGAGGCAGAGAACTCGCAGACAAGTGTATTATTGTTTTGGCTCAGTTGGACAAAACATAGTCTTTGTAAAGGTCAGTTTCAAACCATGCCGTCCCCCCCACACCCTGTTGCCTTTTACACATTGAAATAACGTCTCCTCTAACAGCTCGCATGCCTAATACTGTGTGTTTTCAACTTGAGACAAAGTGCGGGCTCCACACACACACACACACGTACGCATACAGTCATCACCCTCCTATTCTTCTCCACACAGTGGCAGGAAGTTGTCCAGATATCCGCAGGGCCTCTGAAAAAAAAGAGAAGAGCGAGTGAACAAAGTGGGCTGGGTGGTGTCGGAGTTGGAAGGTGTTGGTGCTCGTGGTGATCGGTGATGGGATTGGGCACTTTTTCCCGGTGAGCAGCAGGACGACAGACGCGCCACACAGCTCTAGGTTTGTGTGCAACACTTGTGTGTCGCAGCTGCAGCTCCCGGAGATCAGAGGCAGGTTTACAGCTGGACCGGACTGCTGATCCCGCTGAGCGGGGAAGAGGAAAGGCCTGCAGCCGGGAAACAACCTGAAGATGTCGGCTCTGAGGACGCTTGTGCTGCTGGGACTGAGCTGGACGTGTCAAGGTGAGTCTGCCAGCGCGGTTACCCACAGATTTATCTTTTCTTTCGTACAAAACACGTCACCTGAAACTGCATCCTGTGGCTGTAAGACTGTTTTTAAGGAGTTATTTGTAGCTTAAGCCCATGTGGTTAACATTATATATCATTGTAGATATGGAGTTAACTGTTTGTAATATTCTGGTAAAGACAAAGGAAAAAAGGATTTTATTATTATTATTATTATTATTATTATTATTATTATTATTATATTCCAATTTTTTCCTCCTGCTCCAGAAAAGATCTTTGCTAATCAAGCCAAACTAAAGTGTTTAACACCAAAAATGTCTAATTTCAGCTCTATTGTTCAAACATTTTTCTTTTTTTCTGCTTTGAGTTCACGGTCTCACACACACCTGCCAAGCCCATTGTCCCGCTCCATCACATTCCTCATTGCCACGGTAGCGACCTTCGACCTTTATCAAGTCCCGGCCCACTCCATATCCTGTTGCTATTCACTTCTACTGGACACTTCCTGTTTATGTCGGGTCCATTTCCTGTTTCCCGTTAACGGCTCGTATCAGGACCCACCTTTCATGGCTCGACCTGCATTGTTATGAATAGCTGCTAATGCTCTAAGACAATGAGTGTTTTGAATGTGTGGGCGAGTCGATCCTGCGATAAAACAAACGCTTGCGTGGTGAAATGAATCTGCAAGACCGAATAAAACAATACACACAATGTATTTGCCAACTCTGCAAATACATGTGAATACGAAAGGGATGTTTTTGCCGTTAAAGAGAACCTTGTGACCCTTTTTTGCTTTACATGCGCTTGTCCCCACAGCTGCGTCTGGTGATCCGTGGGGTCAGTGTCCAGTCAACAGGAAGTGTAAGGACAAGTTTGGAAACGGGTCATGTGACAGAGAGTGTATGGAGCCCGAGTGTCTCAGAGACGGCCTCGACTGCCTAAAGGACAGGGGCCACTGCAAGTAAACCACTTTTGCTTTCATTTCCGTCATCATAGACCCATAAAAAAATGTTTTTATGCCAGACAGACTCAGCTTAATGCTTCTTTTTATTATCACTTATTATTGTCATTAACCGGTGTACATGTGCAAAGGAGAATTAAATACTGAATTTTTTTGGGGGGGGGGGGTATTAAGATGCAGGCCACATTATATGCACAAAAATAGTTGTCGGACTCTGAGAATAAAACTTAATTATTGACTTTCGAAAAAGTACATTTAAAGCCAAATATCACATCTCACGGTGTTGGTTGAAAGCTCTGAGCGAGAAAAAAAAGGTAGTAAGTTGACCGTGAAAGGGATTCATCCAAATGTCTTATTCTGTCTCTTTACATCTCTTCATTCCTCTGCATCATGGTTCTCAGTCCGGGCCACATCCAGTACTGCCGCGATCACTACGCCAACTCCCACTGCGAGCAGGGATGCGACAGCGCCCCCTGTGGATGGGACGGCAGCGACTGCTTCACACATCAGAGCCCCCTGTGGGCAAAAGGCACGCTGGTACTTCACGCCAGCCTTCCACACCGCGGGGCCTTCTCCAACAGCTCCCTGCTCTGGGCGCTCAGCGTCCTCCTCCAGTCGCCGCTCATCCTGAGGGGGTCCGCGCCGCTCGCCACTAACAGGAACTTGTTTGACTTCGACCCTCAGCAGCTCGCCCACCTGCTGGCTCAGGCATCTGCGGCCGACTCGAACGGGTAGGTGCAGGGTAATGAACTGAGAAAAAACAGTGAGCAATTAGAAACCGCTGTTGCATAAAACAATACAAATAATCAGGCAGCAGATAAAACAGACAAAACTAAAATAAGGCTACAAGTAGACAAAGAAAGGAGACAATTAACAAAGGCGTCATTAATTTTTATAATTGTCATGTTTTTACGTATGATGTGGTTTCAAACGCTCCGAGATTGTATTCAGACGACGTGCCCAGACAGAACGTGTCATGAAATGATGTAACTGTTCTTTCCTATCGTTTCCCTCTCTCACTCTTTCCTAGCTCCCTCTTTTTCCTCCAAGTGGACAACAGGCCATGCTCCCGTCTGCCCTCTACCTGTTTCCCCTACGCCACTGAGGCAGCCAGTTTCCTGCGTGCCGTCATGTTGCTGAAGCCCGGCTTGTTCCCCACCCTCCCGGAGCTGAAGGCCGTCGTCCGTATTAGGGGTGTCCGAGAGGAAATAGGAAGCAGAGTGGAGGAAACGGTGAAAGAGGAAGTCAAAGGTAGGCTCACAGGTCCTGTTTCCACACGCGCACACACACACATACACACACACACATACACTTATGTCAGAGGCAGCGCTAAATCTGAATTTATTTGTTTTATTTTTTGGAAAGTTTATGATCAGTATGAGGGACTTTCTCTCAAATATAATTGGGGCATTTAGTAAATAGGACTACATATCGATATTCAGGTTTTGCTTTGATAACTTAAATATCACTTTTTCCTTCTAAAAATGTCTTTCTTCCTGGAAGCAAAATCCATTTTTCTGTTCTTCCTCTCAAAGAGCCGACCCCTGCATGGCTGTGGGCCGTGATCGCCGTGGCGGTTGGCCTGCTGCTGGTGCTCGCCCTGGTGGCGTTCCTGGTGGTGAGGAGGGTGAGGCAGCAGCGGGCGCGGAGGGAGGGCGGCAACCGGGTGAGACACCGGTCCACAGTCACGGACAATGACTCCCAATCCAAGGCCTTGGCGCCACACGCAGCCAACCAAGAGCAGAGGGTCAGATCCAGCAGAGAGAAGGAGAAGATCAGCTTGAGGAAAAAGAAGAAAGCAAAGGAGGCGGAGAAGAAGAGAAGGAGGGAACCGCTGGGGGAGGATGCCATTCACATGCGGTGAGACAGGGGAGAGGATGTGTTGTCTGCTGAGTGATGATGTCATGTAGACAAATGTAAAACAAGTGAGACTTGTTGTTTTTTTTCAAAAAGGCCAAATGGCACTTTTTTCCTGCTAATCAATTAGATATCATCTTTATGCTGTATTTATGTTTCTCTTTTCTTCCTCACATACTATATATATATATATATATATATATATATATATATATATATATATATTCACAATGCTTCCAATGATTTCAACCTGCAACAGTTTATTAATACGTCCATGCCAAACATTTGCTATTTCTCACCTCTCAAATTTATATTTTTGACGCATATCTCTGTTTGAATTAATTAGCTACAGGTTTGTGCCTGGGACCAGGATTTTTTTCCCTATTGAGTAACATGTTACACTGAAGATTTAATGTTTAATTGATTCATCTAAAATAATTATGAAACGGTTAGTCGGAACCTTTTGTTGCACGTCATGACGCTGAACATTTCAGGATCCTGCTCATTTCCTCAAAGACAACGCATGCATGTTTTAGGAAGGACGTGCAGTATTATTGTGCTTGGGTGTCGGATAAATCGAAATAGGAAAAAAAAGACCACATGGAAACTACAAGTTGACTCCATGTGTTCATCAAAACGGTATTTTTTGGTCTCCAGGCCCCACAAAAGGGACCAGGATATAGGAAGTGACACCGACTTTACCCAGAGTTCAATGGAGGACATCAATGCGAGATGCTCCAAACGACAGGAGGAACCCTCCATCTGTGACCACAGGAGCCCGGAGCAGAAACACTACCGGGCCGGAAGCTCACAGCCGCGCAGGCCGGCTCAACGTAAGCTTCAACATCCATTTATTCATTTACTCACTTACTCACTCATTCTTACAACAGAGTAATCAGTGTTGAAGATCCAAACCACAAAGACATCCATAATACGTCACAATACTTGAACAAACTAAAGAACAAGACAATACATAAACTCAACACCAAGAGGACAACAAAACAGTGAGATACTTTGCTTGTTGCATTATTGCTTGTAGTGGTTTCACTAGTCTGAAATGTGCTGTGTGAATAACACCTCTTGATTGTATTGTTATTTGTCTACTGAGACTTTTTTTTAATCCACACATAATACAGTACAGCATATAGTACAATGCTGAAATACAGCCTATATTAACTGTCAATCAGGACTCACTGTGACGTTAATCCTGACACTCGTCAGGTGCGATCCATCTCAAATGTGTTGTGTTCTCCCTCAGCTCCACCTAGAGGATGGGAGAGAAACGCCATTCCTCCTCCACTGCTCAGTCCTCCCCAGCAGGTCTGTCCTTTTGTTTTGGTTTTAAATGTTTTGCTCAATTTAATGTGTCCATGTTGTGTTATTTAGGACTTTAACTGTTGGGGCTGTATTTGCTTATTCTGCTTCTGGACTTGTACTGTTATTTAGGTTTGAAATGTGTATTTCGTGTATGTTTGTTCTATTTATTCATCGCGGCGCTGGTGTGTTGGCAGTCAGCCGAGTGGTGTGGCCCGGACGGCTCTGTGGTTCTGATCCGAGCGGTTCGCAGCGGGCTGGACCGAGTGGTCTTGGAGCTGCTGCGAGCGGGAGTACCGGTCAACAACACGGATCATACTGGTAACGCATCTGTGTCAGTTACTAATAGTTTGGTGAACGTCTGACTCAAACCAAAAAAACTCAGCCAAATAGTGTTTGCAAGTGAAGCTTGGCGCCTGATTTGGCCTTATTGAAGTAAGTTTTTTAAACGTCTTTTAACTCAAAAGGCAAGAAAATGTTTGGGGGTTCTTAACTTTTATAACAGTTAAAACAGTTCATCCTGAAGGAAACAGGATTATCTGCACCAAATTTAATTCAAAGGCATTTCAGAACAAAATAAGAACAATAAAAAAATTGTCAACCTGCTGGTGGCGCAAGGTGTCACCAAAGTCATACGCTTCAACCATGAATACACATTTTGAAAATCTTATTTTAGATAGATAATTCAGTCTGGACCAACCTGCCGCTCGCTTGTCTAAGAAACGTACCTGTGCTGAACGTTCGTGTCCACATGTGATGACTGGGTGAAGCTCACCTTGGAGAAAGACAAGATAGAGCTCTTGAGCACGCCATTATTTTCTGACACCTGTACACTGACGGGGCTGAGTAACTGGTGTAACTTACCCCGTCTCTCTCGCGTCCTCTTTTTGTGTCCCTCCTTTCCCGTCCTGTGCTCATGTCTCCATGGCTTCTTCCTCTTCCTCCTCCAGCTCCCCTGCTGCCCTCCTCTGACTCTGATCAAAGTTAACGTGCTGTCGGGCTCAAACTCGGGTCGATGCACACGTTGCTCATCTTTCTCCTCGCTTTCGCTGTCTCTCTGTCTTCCTCTGTTTACGCCTCTTGTTTTTTTTCCCGTTCTCACTTTAGCTGAAACTATTCCTCCATCCCTTCATCCTCCCTCTCTCTCACCATCTTGGGCTCGACTCTGTTGTGTAATGGTTGTTCATTGGCTGACTTACTCCTTCCTCCCTTCTTCCCCCTGGCCTCCCCTCCACTCACACTGTCTCTCTCAGGGAGATCCGCCCTGCACTGGGCATGCTCAGTAAACCATCTCACCCTAACAAGGACTCTCATCCGCTACGGGTCGGCTGTGGACCTGCAAGACAACAAGGTAAGTTCTGACTGTTTCTTTATCACGCGTCATTGAGGAGGACTCAGAACCACGTTTAGAGCTGTGCGTTGCTTTCGTTATTTACACCCACCAGACGTCACAGATGAATGTCGTTTTTTATGATTATTTCTCTTCCAGGGTGAGACGGCGCTCTTCCTCTCCGCCCTCCATGGTTGCTATGACACGACCAGACTTCTCCTCCTCCACGGCGCCAACCTTGAGCTGCACGACCGGAGAGGACGCCGGCCGATCGACGTGGCCAGGGAGGGCATTCACCACCAGGTCCTGGAACTCCTGTTGGCTCACCAAATTCAGAGAGGGCCGGTTCCCGTCGACACGGCCAACGACATGCTGTGGGAGGAGCGCGCTCTGATGTACTCGCCGTGGGTGGGCTCGCAAGGCATGCCTGGAAGAAGTGCCTCCTTCTCTGGGATCGTAGGGCATCGAGATATGACCCCACCTCCACAAAAGTAGGTTTCAGCATGATGACAACCTTCTGAATAGTTGCCGCCAGATAAGTGAATGAGAAATGTAGTTCATTAGTGCAAATGTAGTGTTTATGTAGCTATTTGGGGAAAAAAATATAAAACGTTTGGAGCCCTATGCGAATGCAGTTACTGTTGTGACAAAAACTTCTATGGTGGTGCATTCGAAGACACTCTTAAGCTGAAGGTACATGTTTTTCTTGGTCAATGTGTGGCAGTTTAATGGTATGATGACTTTCTTGTCTTGCCAGTGATTGGTCGATGAGCCGAGTGCAGTACCCCTCTCCCCAGAACTGGCGACCGCAGCTCAACCAATCAGCAACAGCGCTGGTCCCACCAAGAGTCATGGGCCGCTCCCCTCGGCCAATCAGCACCTTACAGGAGGTGACCTCGGAAGACGAGGATCGCGATAGGCATCAGGAAGTCCCCAGAGCTGCAACACCTCACTTCCTGTCGCCCCAGCCTGCCCCTCGGCAGCGTTCCTTCTCCTGCACCCAGCATGCATTGCAGCGCCGCTCCATCACCCACCAGCCAGAGCCCAATTATGTTATTGTGACAGACAGAACAGCCAACGAGCTCATAGAAAGAGTGGTTGTTTCACCTCCCACAGATGCTGCCGCCCAATCAGATCGGCAGCATTTCCTGAGCGGTGACAATCCCACTCGAGCAGAGCAAGCAGCGGCGAGTTCAACAAATTCAGAGCAGAAATCCAGAGGTGAGAGGTCAAACAACACATCTGACTCAACACAAACAGCCTTGTAGAGAAAACCAGCAACAAGACGGCAGCTGCCTTTCAATTCAGCCCAAAAGAAGAACATGCGAAGATAACGACTTCCTCCAAAGATATAGTGAGATCTGAATTATTATTCAAGAAGCATCTGCTGGGTGTGGCCTGACAGACATGACGGTTAGATTATTAGTTACATTTCTGTGAAATTTAATCCCAACAGCATCTCCCCAGTTTTCACTCAGCCTTGCCTAAATTATTATTATTATTATTATTATTATTATTATTATTATTATTATGATGATGTTTTACTAAGGAGGGTTTAATGTCCTTGTACATTGTTACACTCCAGTCAAATAGTTCATGAAGCATCATGTTTGAGATGCATGGAGTCAACCGTGTGAAGATCAGTCACGCTGTATCATCTCGTGAATCTTGTTGCCTGTATTGTAATATATTCACATTGTCTTGACGTCTAACGGGTTGTATTTTAATCATTCCAGAAACATTCAAAGAGAATTCTTTATTTTTATTAAACGTGTCTGTGTTGCAGAGAGGTGTCAGAATCCTGCTGATTCACGCAATCAAGTGATGTTTAATGCAAATTTGATCAGTTTGACTGATATTGTGATGTTCAATGATCAAACATCAGCTTGATCAGAAGTGTGTCGTTTTCAAAATACAAATGATGAATACTACTAGAAATACCTCAAAAGCATGACAGATGAAATTTAGTAATCTTGTTTTTTATTAGAATGACTAATGACCTGACTAACACTGTCAGTCCCCTCGGGAAGCTTCACCTTAATCAGGAAGGGAGGAAGGTCAGATAATAGTCTGCGCTCTGGGAGTCTCCAAATGTTAGAACTACTTTGGGTTGTTGACTCGCGGTACTCAACCAGAGATCTGTGAACCACGGGCTCATGCCAGCAGCCGCTTTCCTGAGGAAACGTCCTGCTCTGCGTCGCCTGTTCCGCGACCAGAGGAGCAGTCGGCGACTTCAGAGGGATGTTAGGTGTCTTATCGGTGTGCTCCTCCATTGTTTTCGAGTTGTTTCATAGATATGATCAGTTATTGTAGAGATGACACCTAAAGGTGCTTCAAAACAATTTTAGAATATGTCACATTCCAATTGGGGACATTTTGTTTCCTTGGTTACACTTGGATACATTTGGAGATTTGGGCAACATTTGGGAACAGGGCTGAGCTTTTTTTCACCAATGTCTCAAAATGCACCTCAACGGTCATATTGAAGGCTATAATACATTATACATATAACATATATTAGAATTATGAAAATAAAGTTGCATAAGTTTTTTCCAATCACACTAAAGTTTCAAATATAGAGGGCCTATTTTCTGGTTTGTACATCCTGTATATCCTACTAAAGTAAGCCTGACATGTTTTGTATGTTTGGAAATGTTATGTATCGCTACTAGAATTGACATATTTTTTTGTTGGAACGTTTTTTTTTACATGAATTTCTCAGGAAGGAACAAAGCAAACACGACTTCCACACTTCTATAGAGTTGTAAATGACACGAATGGTGTTAAATTATGCAAAGCTGGCTCGTGCCTGGATCACCTGCACGCGCATGTAGATCAAGAAGCTGTCGGGATTTAGCACAATTAGCACCTTTGTATCAAACCTTGCACAAAAACCCACAGTAGCAACAAACAAAAAAAAGGAAATGAATCTCCTCGTATAACGCCATCATTGTTTTCAATGACACTGAACCCCAAGTTGCTCCTTAGATGCTTAACAGCAGCTTCTAATACTTACGATGGTGACACGCAGAGCCGTCAAAGTGCATGTTGAACCTGTATATGACATTTTAAATAGATAGCCTGACTGGAATCCAGGCTGGGTCTTCAGATGAAGAGAAACAAAAAGCTCAAACTCTTTCTCGTGGGAAGGGAGGAAATGGTGCTGCATTTACAGCTTTATTACCTGTTAAAACTGATACAACACGTTCCCACGCGCCTTCGCCGACGATTGACATGAGAATGAGCTACAGCGAGAGACTTGCTTCCTTTAAACTAACGTCCATTAAGAATCGTTTTACGCACGCCAAGAATGCATTCTTTACGCAGCAAATACTGACTTTAGCCCATAAGAACTGTTCCTTTTCTTAAATAAATATGTTTACATGGAGAAAACTGTTTTTTTTACTCAATTTCGAATTTCAAGTCAGGAAGATTTGACATTACGCACGACAATGCCAACTTGTACGCACTGCTTCCCCTCTTAAAAGTATGTATTTCGTTGCTTTAAATTTGAACAAAAATTATGAAAGAAAAGATGTTTGTATAATAATACAAATGCTAATGATATATTAATGTTATAGTTGTTTAAAGTAAAGCGAGGGTTGAAGCTCGTTCCACTGTGTGAAACGTCACCGCATGGCGCCTTTCATTCTCACTTGTGTGTCACCACACAAGCCCACACTTATGCATATTCCCCCTTAAGACACGTGCCAGCAAGCAATCAATGAACGCGTAGGCCAGGTTTAGTAATTTTTTCCTTTTGTTTATTTGCAAATGACAAGATAAAATAAATTAAGGTGCAAAAATACTTCACAATTTCTAACACATTGAACACGAATCGGCCCGTAAAGGCCGTAGCAGCACTTGGAGTGGTCACAATAGATTTACAATATCTACAAATGTATCAGACTTTACTGGAAAGCAGGAGAGGCCAGAGTTCAATACATTGCACAGAAAATGTCTTTGTAGACAGGCAGATGAACAGCACATGTTCTTATGTTGATATTAATATTAATCGGCATTATAAAGTCATTCAAAGTTCAGGTTCTGCAATCACGGGGTGGGGATCAGGGCCACGGCCTCCACATTGACTGGCTGAGCGTTTGGCACTGGGGCGCGCTCTGTTTGCTCGCTCGACTCGCGGCTTTGTGCGTCGGGAGGGGAGTTGATGTGCCAGAGCTTTGCAATTCCCCGCGGGTCTGTACGCAACGCTGCACAGTGGTGAGGGCAGGCGCGCACAGTCTGTGCCCGGATCTCTGGATCAGCAACCGAAGAATAGACCTGGAGGACTTCCTGAGAAGAAGGGAGCCGGAGGATTGTTCTTCGGTTGTTCTGTGGGCGCCTGCGAGGTCGGACTCTGAGCGGCAGAAGCGAGCGGCGAGAGACGCGTCCAGTGCCGCTCCGAGCCACAGCCCCTTCCCCTCAGGCCCCAGGAACTTAGCCGCTCCCTGGAGGCAGGTGGAGAAGCCGTCATGGTAAGAGTGTTTCTGACCTCCTCCACCGTCACCCCCACCACTCCCTCCTTCAGCCCTCCCGTTTCTTTCAGCGGTGTTCCGCAGGAAGAGGACGGTGTGCTCGAGTATCTCAGCTTTCTCCACTCTGCGCTGAGACGCGTCCTAGGACGGAAACAAGGTGTCAATCAACAGTTTTACAGCCCCACTCTAAAAGGTTCCCTGTCGTACGTTGAACAAGTAGACCACCCGAGTTGTGTGGTCCTTACCTGTCGCAGAAACAACAGAGTCTTCAGGCTCTCCAGGCTGCGGTTCATTCTCTCCCTTCGACGCCTCTCCACCTGAGGTTTGAGGCTCTGCGAGGCAGAAACGAGAGTAGAATGAATGAAGTGAGACTAAGATATGGATTTGAGTTCTAGGTGAAGTTACAGAGTCATGTGCATCAGACAATACAGACGCTGGTGTTGGGCTATATGAAATAATCCAAAATATTGAATGAAAGCATAAATGATACAAGTACCTTTCTTTCGGCCTTTGCGTCCTCTGAATCCTGAAGCAATTTCATGATTGTATTCCAAGACCTGGAAGCTGCAGCTCTGCCAGGATTTCAGTCAAAAGCTGAATGTGACATCAAAAACCGTTGTGACAGCTTTTATGTCGTAGTGGGCGTGACTTTTGGCTCCACCCACAACCTGTGATCATAGATTTTATATTACTCCAGGTTTTCTACTCCATGATTAACGACTTACCAAGTGGTTTATGTCTCAATATTCAACATTACAAGTATACGCCTGTTTTGTTGTGTCTCTTTTTCTCTGACAGTCTGCTCAATTTACAAGTAAATGTTGAATGACAATTAAGTTAGACGCGAACTATTTTATGTATGTATTAATCCCAATATACATTGACTTCTAATTTCCCTTTTAAACATGCTCTTCAGTGTCTGTTGTTAACGCATTTTGATCAAGAGGAAAACCGACTGAACGACGCGCTTCGGCCCTTCCCCAATCTGCGGGCACGTGCGCTGCGCTGCCCTGCTGAGTGTCAGTGACACGCGCCTGTAAAAGGTGTTACCCGCACGTGTGTGTAGTTTTACATATGTGAGAGAAAGCAACACACATCCGCCAAAACAGCGTGAAGCTCAGAGAAATGACCCTGGGTGATTCTCTCACCATTATCATGAACGGCCAAACGAGACACGTCCTCAGGCGACACTGTCCGAACAAAAGGAGTGTGAAGACGAGAAAACCTTTTGAATAGTCACTCTTTCACTGACTCACTGATGATTTGAGCTTCTCACGAATTCCAAAAAAAATCTGCAACATGGGTGTTTCGGCGTGCGTAAGAATCTACTCTCTCATGTGCATGTCCTTAAACTGTCGTCTCTTTGGCGAATAAACACATAGAAAATGTAAAACTATAGCTCAAAATTCTATATATCTAATTCAAACCACGTGTGCTAATGTACAAACAATCTGCAAACTCTGCAAACTATAGCACATATTTTTCACTCATAAAATGAGATTTTACGCACGGCTCAGCAAATGCCTGTACAAATAATGACATTAAAATCAAAAGGCATGTCTTACAATGTCATTACTACAAGCAACGCGTGGGAACCCGAAAGCCACTTCTCCCCCAAACACTCTTTGTTATGACGTATGAATTCTAACACGTAATAAAGTGTGAATACAGCCACCCTCGCCAATTTACCCATGAGAAAGAGTTGAAGGAGCTTATTTTTGCACATCGGACAGTCTCGGACATTCAGTAAACAAAACTGGATCAAGTCATGTGCCAAATGTTCCCGGATCATACCTACAACTATTACTATATGTTTAAATACATGTGTCCCATGATTCTGTAGTTCTCGAGGACAACAGCGATGCGCGTAAAGTTGATCCTTTTACGCGCGACTCTTCCAATTGCCGTGATTAGTTACAGTACTCTTGTCACATGCAAACATTCTCACACCCTCGTCAAACACCAGGGGTTGGCTATTCACTGATACGATTATTCTGAGTGTCCCACGTGTGTGTGTGGGAACCTTCGCGCCACCTCTCCTCCATGCACACTTTGTAAGCGAAGTATCGGATCTAACAGGCAATAAAGTGAGGATGAAGCCTGTTGCTCCATGTTCCCATGAGAACGAGCTGGGGGACTCGCTCCCACTCTCACACGTATTCAACATTTGTTGACGTTTCGACTTCAGGACGTTTGTTTATATTTATTTATTGCCTTTTGGTCTGGAGAACATGTGTCAACCGCAGTCTCCTCACAACAATTGTCGATCTTGTATGCACATTGCTTATTAAAAGCAGTTCGTTTCGCAGCGACGGACGATGTTTATCGAGTGTCAGTATAAAATAGAAAATGAAATGTAGTGTCTCTTGTGTGGTTTTAACTGATGGAGCAACATAAAATCAGCATTATATAGCTGCTCGAGGTGGAGCTAGTTTAAGGCTTAGTCCTGTGTCATATGGTCAGGGACTTTTTCGATGAGGTCACCAGATGACATAAGGGCTCATGAGATGATTATTTGTACAACAAACAACAAATACAGTTCTGCGGCACAAATATGTGATACTTTATGACCTCTCTGTATTTTTGTGTTTGAGATAATGGATAATAAGAAATAATAGTTTGACTTGTTGGGGCCTGAAACAGTAATTCAATGGAAGCCATCATCACCATCATCTGAGAAGTTGAGAGAGGAACAAGACAATTAGGCACCACTAAGGCTAAACCTTAAACATGTGTTGTATTAATATGTAAAACGTATAATATTTATGATAAAGTAACATACAATGGATACAATTGACTTACATGTGCTTCATTATTTTACTAAATCATTTTGATTATAAGTACATGTATTGCGTAAATATACCAAACTACAACTTGACTATCACATATTGTTCTGTTGATTTTAGAGTTTAGTTATGACTCATAAGTTAATGAAACTGCCTTAAATTACTTTTCATTTTGTTTGTTTTTTTGCTGCTGGATCAAACTGTGTGTCCCTTTGTTATTTGACTAGACACCTATTCACTGAACCCTTTTGATGTGCACGTGCAGCAGCTCCAGCAGCACGCGACATCATCACACCTCATGCAAACACGCGCCGGCTGAAAAACGCAACAACAGACTGAATTCTTTGAAAGAAGCCCAATTGTAACTTGTACAAGTACTTTTGAAAACACGTTTGTATTAGAATAGCTCTACTTGTCAACAGTGACATATAGAAAAATACTATTTCAGCTGAGTTGTCTACCAGGTTGTATATTGCTTTGCTTATTCATCAGCCATATTTTGGCACGTGCCATATGCCTTCGTTAAAAAAGAAGAAATATCGCGTAGCATTAAAAAATGTAATTTTATTAACTTGGAAGAGCTTTATGTTCACATAAGACACGTCAACACGTCACTCTGATGCTGACAGAGACTTAACACCGAGTCCACGCGCGGAAGCTGCATAGCTCCAATCATAATGACTTCTGATAACGAATATGGAAGAACAACGGGGGCAACCTCGGTGCGTGATTTGCATCTGAGTGACCAGTGTGTGTGAAATGAGTGCGTGGGAACCTGAACGCTCACAGCCCTCCACACACTTCTTATAATGACGCACTAATACTAACAGGTAATAAAAGAGCAATGAACGCGCGTCGCTCTCTCGTTCCCACGAGAAAGAGACAGAACAGCGTCTCCCAGGCCAGCTCATCGTGGCACGGCAAAAGGTCGGACTATACTGCAGGTTGTTTGCCAAAACAGTCAATAAATACATAAATAAAGTTCACATTGTCAATCCAGTGTCAACATTTAGAAAAAGTAGAAAGAAACAACGGATAAATACAAACAACGGCTCGGTTCCAATGTGTGTCTGTTGTGTGTCCGCTGGGATCGGCTCCAGCGCCCCATGACCCTGAACAGGATAAGCGGTTCACATAATGGAAAGGAAAATACATTAATTCAGGATTTCTCCTAATTAATACTTAGTCTAATGATATGTTAATATGAATTCTGGGCTATTAGGAATCCTCACTAAATTCGTGGCACATAATTGTATTGATAACTAACTAACTCACGTGTATATATATATATATATATATACGTGTGTGTGTGTGTGTGTGTGTGTGTGTGTGTGTGTGTGTGTGTGTGTGTGTGTGTGTGTGTGTGTGTGTGTGTGTGTGTTGAAACAATCCAGATAGATAGATAGATAGATAGATAGATAGATAGATAGATAGATAGATAGATAGATAGATAAAACCACAATCATAAAGCTTTAACCGAACAAGTCCTGTGAGTGTGGCTGGACTTCAAAGGGCTGCCAGTCTGGAGGTGTGAAGACACGTTTGGTTTCCTGTGAATTTACACCGGACACGCGCGGAAAACAAATGGCTGAGCAGCTGGGGGCCACGCAGGAGGCAGGATGAATACTAATGACGATGAAGACACACGTGGACAGGAGTGGGAGGGTTTTCAGATGATTCAACCTCGTCAGGTAAACGGTTTGTTAAAGAAAATGGATTCGGATAGAAATTTATGACGATGGACTGAAATAAAGCTGGGACATTTAATGCTGGGGGTAGTCTGAAGAGGTTTGACAGGCACTCTGCTGTTACATTGCCAATGTATTATACTTTTTCTACTAACATATAGGAAATTACATATCATAATCAAAGAGATTTGGGAACAAAAAGTTTGGTCAGACTTCTTAAAGAACAGAACAATATGGCTCACTGGCAGGGCTGTAAAGTGAATCTGGAATTTTACGATTTCTTGACACATTTTTTGGGGATACATTTTGCACATAGTGCTCCAGGCTATGTAATTGTCTTTTTTGTATTATATTTTTTGTATGTATATGTATTGGTTTCATCCAAAAAGGCATTCAGTGTGTGAGCAGGGCTATCTTTGATGCCTTTGAAGGTGTCCTGAACTCTTTGGCCTCATGGCCAGACTTCACAACTGCAGGATGGAGCTCTGCAGGAGGAGTTTCACACCTCCTCAAACTAAAAAAAGCCTGCAGCTTGAATTGAAAATAAATCATTGAATACGATGCTTTTTCATTTTTAAAAAGGTCTTTATTTTATTATTAAAAAAAGAATACTTCTCACCACGGACATTCTGAATAAATTAGTGTGCAAAATAGACAAGATATATATATTTAAAGGGAATACATGTTGTTCACAGAGATGTCGTTGATGCCAGCAGACTGAATGCGTGGGGCGGCGTGGGGCTCTCCCAGCCTCCAACCCTGAGGTCCCACACCTGGAAATGTGACGGGTGAAATCAATCATTATCCTCTTCAGTATCTTGGAAACATGACAGCAGATGTGGCAAAGCAGTATGAAGGAGGACAGAGATGCTGCAGTTTCAGAATACTCACCTCTTAATTTGCTTTTAAGCACAGCGGCAGCGGACGCCGTGATCCAGCTCACGTGTGTCCCCCCCCCCAGTTTGGGAGAGTCTGCGTGCCGTCAGCAGACCAGAGGGCTGCCCCGCTGTGCTCGTTTCGAAGCATTCAAAGTACAGATAAATGAGTTTTTTTATACAATATTTACAGTGACCAGTCTTGAACCCTGTTACGAGTTATCAGACGTCCAAAGGCCATTGTTGGCGCGGGTGAAATTCAAATATTCATTCAAGAACAGTACAATTGGACCCCAGTGAATGTTAAACAGTAGTTAAAAGTGATTATATTTTTAATTTCAGAGGTCACGGCCTGGTAATCAGGGCCATGGCCTCCACAACGTCTGGCTGACCGGGCTGCTCTGGGCCCGGCTCGGTTTGCTCGCTCGTCTCATCTCAGGCGGGATTTGTCTCCGGGCCCGTTGGGGAATCTTGGGAAACCTCTGCTGGACTGGAAGCCCGTATGGATGAGCGGCGCCGAAGTCTGGCGTTTGCAGTTTGTGCTTGGACTTTTGCCTCAGCATCCGAAGAATGGACTTTGTGCGCGGCAGCGAGTTGGAGGCCGAGTGGGCTTCTCCGGTTCTCCTCTGAACATCAGTGTCGGAGTCTGAGCGGGAGAAGCTAGCAGCGAGAGACGTGTCCAGTGTCGCTCCGAGCCACAGGCCCTTCCCTTCAGGTCCGAGGAACTGAGCGGCTGTCTGCAGGCAGGTGGAGAAGCCGTCTTGAGAGGAGTGTTTCTTACCGCCATCACCCCCAGCAGAGGATGGAGAAGCAGCAGAGGCTCTCGTCTCGTCTCCTTTAGCAGTTTTCTGCAGGAAGCGGACTGTGTGCTCAAGGATCTCTGCTTTCTCCACTCTGTGCTGAGTCCCACCCTGTATGACGACATCAGCATCAGTTAATGAAGTCTGCTGGCACTAAGATACATAATGGTGCAATAACTTCACCTCATTTCATAACATTCTATATCTTAACCTATGCAAATGTTCAAATGCCCCTGGATGTCTTTCATATTGAAATTAAGAAGAGTACAGTATGTTTCATGACATGTTTCAGAGTGAAAATACATGTTTGGAAAACTGAAAGGACAAAGAAACATAATTTCCTTTCACAATATACGAGTACACTTGAAGTTCTTTGTTTGGTTTTACCAGTTGTTGTGGCTCTTGAAGCAACATTGTCCTCAGACGCTCTAAACTGCGGTTCATTCTTTCCCTTCGACGTTTCTCAACCTGAGATTTTATGAACTAGAAAGAAAGAACAATGGTGGTGGGGATGATGCAAATGTACAGCAGTGGAACATTTTAGAAAAATTTACTTTGATGAAAAAGTTTTCTTCCAAGCGTTAAGGTTTTGTCTGAGACACTTCTGTTGCTGCCACATCACAGTGGTCTATACTTGATATAAACACAATTTAAAACATAAATGAAGATTTATTTCTTTACCTTTCTTTCGTTTGTTGCATCCTCCGTTTGCTGTAGCAGTTTCATTGTAGCCAGAGGTCCAGTGTGCCCAGGTCAAAGAAGTTCCTTCACTGTGAGCAATGTGGCTGGTGTCTGGCTGCTTCTTTTACCTCCAGGCCTGACTCCTCCCACCGCCACATTTTACAGTCGCACCACCCCTTAGCTCCTCCGCCCCACCCCCATCCCCTCGTTTGATTTTGAATTCAATTAAACTTAAGTTTTTACCCATTACTGATCTGAGTACTTTACTTTTTCCCCACATGGAAAAAAAACATTCAAATCTATGTGTGCTTAAAACAGAAGACACAACGTATGAAACATTACGCGACACCGTGCGTAAACTTTAAAATGCATCTTCAATTTACTTCAAAACAATGAATACACAATTTATTTTCTTTGGAATGCATACCTGGTATACAGCCAGCAGTAACCCTTACTGTTACTTTAAGTATCGCTTTTTACATTGAAAAACAGTACACAAAAATGGAAAATAATAGATATTTCCTAATAGATATTTCCTCGAGCACTAAAAAGTAAGTACATTTTTGTTGATGTATATTGTTATCTAAAAGGTGTGATACCAGATATCAGTGATGGGGTCGGTTACTTCAGCTGCGCCACCGAGAGCGCGTAAAACACATTTGTGTACCACGGCAGGTTAATAGATAGGCACTTATATCAATCTCTTTAATTGGTTTATGAATGTACCAAAACCGGCAACATCTTCTTTACAGGCTTTACGTGTTATACTGTCAAAAGCATTCATTATCTTGCTCACAAACAGGTTTTTTGAGGGATTATTTCCCGTCTTTCTTTCTTTGAATCCCTCGCTCACCATGGGGCATCTGCTGACGCGTCGCCGTTCACGCCTTTACATTTGTTAGTCGGTCCGCGGGGCGAAGATGCAACAGGTCAACATTTTTGCATTGACACCTTGGTGTCGCAGCGGCCCACGCGTGCCTTTTGGGCATCTGCCTCGTGCTCTCGCGCCCCGTTAAGCAGCGCTGCAGTTGCTCGACATTTGCTCGTGAAAACCCTTTGATGTTGCCAGAGGACCATGGGAAAGCCGAGGGACGTCCGCCACGCACACGTGGCAGCTTTTATTGTTTAACAAGTGGTGTGAGCCCTCGGGGGTCCTTTGGCAGATGTAGAGTAATTAACCCCTTTGATGGCATTAGCGCAGCAGCAACGTGCTTTTTAGGAGACAGGGTTGCCACACAGCGACTCTTACCGGGGAGAGAGAGGAGCACCCTATAATGAAGAAATACTACGTGGTGATATCAAGTTTGAAGTGTCAGTTACTTCCATTGTGATGTGACTTTATCCGTGTAGGCTAATATATAGTTAGTTGTTTCATTACCTAAAAAGTGAATTCAGGAATATACATGTGAGCACCATATTATGTCAAATTAAACGATGATGATACAGAACCGCTCTATTCAGCAGGGCAAGCAGTTAGTGTTAGTGCTTTAGTGGTGCAAATGCTCCAACACATGTCCAGTCAATTATAGAACTAAAACCAAAACAAGTATTTGGGGCAGTTGCCCCACTTTATAGCTCAACCTTGCACCAATACACTGTAAAATACAATCACATGCTTTCCGTTGTTATTGTTTACCTCTTTGATATAAAAGTACTTACACTACGTGTTACACTATGAGATCTCTGGCTCATCCAGCATCACAAATCGGCAGCGATCACGATTTGGTTGTGAATACAGAGAGTCTTTATTGTAAAAGAGGTAGAGAGAATACAGGTGTTTCACTGTACAGAAAAAAGACAGCACTGTTGATATACTCATTCAAACCACTGATATGGACTCACACACACACGCCTCATCCGTCTTACAGGGACACATAAGCCCAGTAGAAAAAAAACAACAAACCAAAATAACCAATAAAACAGAGAAACAAACGCACAAAATCTTTGGATTTTTCTCTATTGTCCTCTCATTCACTAAATGCATTCTCTCTGTCTGAGCTGTTAAAATGAAAATAGTTGTAGCATTAATAATAAAACAGCAATAATATTAATAATAATAATGATATAGTGTGCTTAAAACAATAATAATGCTGTGCCCTTCCTCCCCTTCCCAACCACAAACACACCTCAGTAACATGTCAAAATTAGTGGAAAACAAACCCTCCAACCCTGATAACAAAACCACACCTGCATGCACACACACACACACACACACACACACACACACACACACACACACACACACACACACACACACACACACACACACACACACACACACACACACACACACACACACACACACACACACCGAGCGGTGAGAGAAAGACGAAAACACAACGTACATTTAAAATAGTCAAACCAAAACAAACAACATACAAAAACCGGCTGCAGCCGAGTGGGAAGTGGGATATCATTCTTCTGTCTTTTCCGTCGCCAATCTTTCCGTCGCTGTCGCTCTGTGCCAGTGGGCGGGGCCTTCAGTCAGAGATTTCCGAGTGGTCGCTGTGGGGCGAGGCGCCAGACAGGGGGGAGTGCCGACCCTGCCAGTTACCGTTAGTCTGCGAAACCGAAAGAGAAACGAGTGTCAGGATGACGTCGCCGTGTGGCTTATTGTACATTTGTCAGCACATCATTAAACACCTATTGTACAAAATCTCAAGATGTTTTGAAACAATCTCACATCGACAATGACAATACATGTGTGAAAATATATTTAAAAGTCTAAATACTAATTTGAGATCCATCCCTTTAAACCTCACGTTTGGTGTTGTTTTGTCCAAGTTATGTTTCATGTCAAGTGCTTGTTGACAGCTGGGTAAGCAGTTGGATACAAGTGTAACATGTTAAACAAAAAAAAAAAGTGGGCAAGGGGCTAAGAGATAAAACCACGCGCACATCTCTATGACCAAAGTCTCGACAAATATGACAGCGAGTGCGCGGCACTGAATTTGAGTCACGGGCCGCCTTGTGTAAATATGTGTGGAACTACTTTATGAGTGGTTTAAAGTACCTGCACTCCCATTTGGTAAGCAGACTGCTCGCCGTTTACAGGTGGAACCCCGATGAACAGGTCAGCTGACCCGGACAGAGAGAAGGACCCAGATCCTTAAGAACAAAAACAAGAGAGCAACCTCAGTCACTGTTTTAGTGTTTTTGTAGCAGTACTATGATCATGCTATTAAAAGGGTATAATGGGATTTAATAGTGTACTAGATTGCCTTTAAATGGGAAGAGTCAGGATGTTTTTCATAAGGGAACGAAGACCAACAACGTGGAAAAACGTGAGGTTAAATGCTCTGCATTATATCAAGCCTCAGTTTGTGACCCGTGAACAGCCTCTTGCTGCCTGACGGTCACATGATGAGCCACACACAAGCTCCCCAGATAATCAGTCAGTAGCAAACTGAGCAAAAGCAGGAAAAGTGTGGATTATAACTTGTTACTAAAAAGAAAACTAAAAGCAAAGATAATTGTGCAGCAGTTCAAAATCAAACACCAAAACCTCCATTAGTATTGACTGCGAAGTTGTCTGTGTTGCTTCTTTAAGATATTTCTACATTTTTCCTCAGCCTTGGGTTATGCATTTTGTTCAGCTCAGCCAAATGATTGACAAGTTCCAGGAAGCAGACTAAAATGAGTCAGAAGACGGGGAGGAGCTACCTCGGGGCGAGCAAGTCGCACACTGTAGCTTTGCTGCTGGTACCTGTGGAGTTGGGAGTGTGCGGGGAATCTTCGCCGTGTCGGACCACCAAGGCTGTCTTCATGGCATAAAGGTTGGCCTCCTCCTGAAACTTGCCAATGTTTTTCTTGTAGCGGATTCGTTTGTTGCCAAACCAGTTGCACACCTGGCAGCGGGAAAAAAAAACACACAATACTAGGCTCAGTGTACACTCTTTGATTAAACACATGTACAGTAAATGCTTAAGCATGCTGTTATTGATCACTTGTAAAAAGGCGTCTTTATGCTTCAGAGCAGGACAACTGCGACTATTTTTGTTCACCGACTTATAAACTCAACTGAACACAGCTTAAGGAATATTCAATGTTCTTCTTACATGTTATCAGATCATCAAAAAAACTCAATCTTCCAAAAGCTGCTCATTCCTAAAAGTGCAGGTGGTGGTTTACCTGAGAGACGGTGATGCCACACAGTTTGGCGAGATCCTCTTTGGCTTCTTCACTTGGGTACGGGTTGGACAGATGGGAATAGAAATACTCATTAAGGCCCTCTGTGGCCTGCTTGCTGAAGTTGCGCCTTTTGCGCCTGAGGAGACACAAATAGGTGATAAGTATTGAAAAACAACCACTGTGATATAAATAGTTAACTTTAAGATGTGGTCGAAGGTCCCATGTCCTTTTCTGTGCAATACCGCATACGAATTTCAGTGGCTACTGTTAATAAAACATGTCGTTGGTAGAAAATTCTCACCACAATGTAATATATTCTTCCTTAAACTGAGCATAACACGGTGCAAATTGAATTCATATCATATTAAACACTGTTTTTGCACTAATTTAAAACCATGTTAATAGGTTAGAATCCAAGCAGACTACCGGGATTGTCCGCCTTTTCAGAGCCACAGTGCAAGCCTACTCAAAAGATTTCCAGTTCAGTATTCCTTAAAAAAAGAAGAAAACAACTGCACACACTACCTGGCATCAAGGAAGCGGGACCTCAGGATCATGACGGCCTCACAGGTGCTCTGCTTCAGCTGGGTCTGGATTGTGCTGAACTTGTGGTGGATAATGCCGACCATGCGCTCAATCTCCCGCGGCGTCACGGGCCGCGTACGCGACTGCTCCCTCAGCAGGTTCATCACGTGCGTGGTGAACTCTGTGCACGCCTGGGTAGGAGCCGGGGAGCACATGAGACGACGGATAGTAAAGTACAGAAATGTGCAATGCAGTAACACTATGTGTTATTTCATGATGGTTTGATGTGATTTAGCTATCCTGAATTTCACAACATGGCATTCTTTGATTGTTTTAGTAGAGAAGAAAATGAAATGTCACAAGAAAACATTCAGAAAACTGGCAGCATAGTATGGCTTTTCTTGTCAGTAAGCATGTAGCATGAATAAGCAAAATTACTACAGGTATGTCAAGCTGGTAAATGATGTGATCCCATAAAAAAGCTGAATGCTAGACAACTTTCCTGTAAAAGGGTTGCTTTATGTCTTACATGTGCATTCAACAGGCCACTTTAACAATTAAATGTAGGTAAACAATAGTAAAAACTTTGGCACACAATCGGGCTTTGGTGTAGGTTGGAAAGTGTGTCACTGATGTTCTTTAAGGCCTCTTGTTATACGGTGTTGACGGTGTGTTTGCAACATGAAAACAGTAGTGTGTTTATTCCTTGGCAAAGAAATGTTATGTGACTGCATCCCTAGACCTAACATGCCATTGGATTAAGCTTCTGGCGAGCAGCTTTAGTACAAGCAAGCATGTACGGACAGTGTCAGCGCTTGTCTCCTGTTGCGACACGGTACCTGCTCATACTTCTCCAACTCAGTGTGGTAGATACCGCGAATCTGGCTCAACTTGCTTTTGTAGTCGGAGTGCTCGAGCGAGCTGTCGGGCGACATCCCTCCCGAGCTGGTGGCGGCAGACACGGCGGCGGCGGCACCCCCGCCTTTCTCGGGCCCCGCCACGCCTTCCGCCAGCAGCATGTTGTCTAATCGCACCAGCTGAGGATCTTGAGCATCGTCCTCCTGGGCATTCCTCATTGACAGACCTGACGATTAGACAAAATGTCAAATGGGCTTTGTTTGCGAGGAATTATCCGAAGCCTGTATGAATGTGTGTGAATGTTGCTTTAAAGTACGGCCACAATATACTTCTGCTCTGTGAATATTCCCTCCATCTCCTTCTTACTTCAACTGAAGACCGAGCAACTAATGAATTCATTAATTTCTTGTTTTGGTGCAACTTGTGAGTCAGACTTCACTCAGGGTCAGCCATTAGAAAAACTGATGCACTGTTTTTGGATAGTGGACTAGTCAGTACTTAGTGAATGTGCCATCATCACTTTGTTGCATGTGCATCATTCTTAACTCCCACTCTTTCTTTAAAGTATTTTTTAAAGAACATTTGATTTTATTCTTTGTTGAACAAAGCAAGCTGTTCAACAAAGGATAAAATCAAATGTTCTTTTAAATTGTAAGTGAACATATCTAGCAGTATTATCTACGACCCTCTACTTTTCACATGCATTAGCCCTGTAGGCATTGTATTGTCTCTTTGTCCAGCTGCTGCAGGTTGTCTCTATTTTTAAACCATATAGCTTGACAAAATGCCATCTTTCTCCACGCATGTTTGTTTCTCACAGAAACATATAGAGTTACTGTCAACGCAATCTAATAACGCAAAGAGGCGGGTTCACACTGAAGATGATCTTAATAAACAACGTTACCAGTTTTTTCCTTGATCTCGCACAGGACGCTGAAAAGCGCGGGTTTCATCCGGTGACAGTTGAGGGCATGTTTCCTGTGCAGAAAAGAAGAGAGCGGGACTTGTTGCTTAACGTCAGCACGACAGGCGGATATGCAAAATAGAGACAAACAAAAACAAAAGAAGTGAGGTAAGCTATGTTACCTTTCTCCAATGAGACCTTGCTGGCCCCGGGCAATATGCCCCCATATGACAGGTAGTACATCTAGTCGTTATCATGTGCGGGAAGCTACAGATTTAACGTTTGCTTTGGCGCTCAACTGCGGTGTTGCAGTTTAACAAGTGACCGTGTTAACTGGCGACTTTCAGCCAAACGCGTTTGTTATTGTCGTATTTACAGACAGCTTTTGAAAAATAGAAAAAGACCACAACACGTAGTTAGCTGTCCTCGTGAATGCCGCATTGTATATTGTGTGTATGATATGTAAACACGACACAGCACTTAATTTAAAAATTAAACAATGCGGCATTTACGAGGACAGCTATGTTTTCTCTCTTTGCTACTTCCAACAGCTGTCTGTAAATACAACCACATCAGACGCGTTTGGCTGAAAGGGACCAGTTAACAGGGTCGCTTGGTAAACCGCGACACCTGCTAGCGAGTTAGCTTCGGCTGACGCAGCCTATCAAGCTAACAAAGGCTAACAACGTTACTATAGGTTCGAGACCCCCACTGCTCAAAGACATCACGCTTTGCGTCAGTAAATGACAGCAAAGAAACAATTAACACTGGTTAACTGTGACAGCTCGAACAGGTTACAAGAGAAACCCCTTTGTTTTCGTTTGCAACGCGTTGCTAATTTGTGAGCTACTAGCTAAAATAATCTAAACAAAAGATTGAGGTTCAGGAAACTTTGTCAACGTCGCAGTCGACAAAAGCGGAAACCACAGCCGCTGCGGCTTCGGTGTGGGCATAATACAATACTGATACTAACTTTGCTTGTGCCTCGTCCAAACTTTGGTCGGTGATGGTCATTATCTGCTGCAGTATGTCGCCGATGTCTCTGCGGGGTTCGTGTCCGTTCTCCGTGCCCTCGAGGCCCGAGTCCCCCCCGTCTGACCGCCGCTGGTGAACCGAGTTGAGCGCATGCATCCCGGGGTGGCCGCTCACGCCGAGTCCCCGGCCGTTGGAGGCCCCGTTGCCAGTCAGAGGCTGCTGCTGCTGCAACATCTTCAGCGACGCACAGTGGCGACGACTGCTGCCCAACTGTGCTCACAGGCAGTGAACCACAGGGCATCGCGCACACGGAACGGGGTCCCCTAGCGATCGACAAGAAAAGGTACACACCATGTCAACACGCTGCATGCGGGTGGACGAGGAAGTAGCATCGCTGGGTTAAATGTGGGCAAAACACAACATCTGCAACTCGATGCACTTACGCAAAGAAGAACTGAGCGTTTGCGCGCGTGTGCGTGTCATGGAGTAATATAAATAATACAACTAAATTATGTGCTATATATAATATAATCTTAATGTGTGTAACTAGGATAACAATGAACACTTACACACAATAATACATACATACATACATACATATATATATATATATATATATATATATATATATATATATATATATATATATATATATATATATACACCATTGTTGATTATATTATTATTAACAGGGACATAACAATTTGCTTTTTCGTGTACATTGCAGTGACTTTTCTGACACTTCTCGTTTTAGCTGCAAGTCAACAGGATGTGTGCCAAAACCACATCAGTGTCAGAAGAACTATGATCCTGTCTCAACACGTTGCAGTTGGGTCTGTCATGATCAAATGAGAGGGAGTAAAAGCAGCAGCTGCTTTGACAGTCTTTTTAAAAAAAGTTAATCTCAAGAAACAAACAAGGTTTTGTTTGGACCATGCGCAGATTAAACAAAGTGCACTATGAGGGTTCCTTCTGCTTTTTATCAGTAGTGTGTCACAGTATCGTAGCTCGTCATATGCCGGCTGAGTAAATAAGGGTGGGCTGTGGTTAGAGGAACAGGAAGAGAAGAGACTAGTGAAAGAAGGTAAAAGCAGGCAGACAGAAAGGGCGAGAGCTCGGCACGTCAGCACGTGAAACTCTTCATTGCTGTTTTTTCTTCTTTTTCTTTATGAAAGATATTGTCAAGACAAGTGACAAGCCAACAATGCTCTGCTCCGTCTGCGGATGATGCTTTGAGAGAGATAAAGTTTAAGAAATAAAGGTAAGATTGAAATCCCTGTTTTGCATTTTTCTGGATAGTATACAAGGCAACTTTTTAAGGCAAAACAACACGACCTGACAGAAGATACAACGGAAATCTATCAGCAACGAGAGGTTTCTTCGTAACCGATCATGCTGTCACACATTTTTGTTGTCACACAGTTGGTCATACAGGAATTTAGGATGAACTTTTGTATTTCCTGGCTTAAACATCTGAAGTCAACGTGTTAGAACCTGCCAAACTGGTTCCTCGTACATTTCTTTGCAAGACACAAAACGAAGAAAAAAAACACAGAACTGGTCTCCTTTGGTTTTCATTTCCATTCCAAGTAACTTCAGTGTTGAGAAAAGTAATGTTTTGAGTGTTGACAATGGGGTCCTGCAAAGTCTTTGACCTAATGATCTTTGACCCTGTATCTGTGTGTCTCCTTGTCAGTGGGGTTCAACAGGGAGGTTAACGGGCCGCACAGAGATCACAGCTGAAATGTCTGGAGAGGGGCCGCTGGAGCGTCTCGTCATCACCGAGGAGGGAGACGCGGCCGAGAGTGTCGCTGAACGGCGGCCAGCGAGCAGTTCCCTTGTCACCTCACAGACCTACGGAGTCGAGGCTCTGAAAAGGGAAGCGGAACACGCAGAAGAGAGAAAGAGTGCCGGAGACATGGCGAGAAAGAAAATCTTTTCAGAAGAGCAGGAAGGAGAGGGAAAGCTGAAAAACAAGTTGAAGAACAACCAGACGGAGGAGGTTGTTGTGACTGAAGAGGCTGGACTATGGGAGACTGAGAATGATGGACAAAACAGAGGTGATAGCGAGAGTAGAGGACAGACGTGTGCCAGTGACACACGGGGCGAAAAAACGACACAAAAGGACCCTCAAGTGGACATTATGAAGTTAAACTCCTCTGAGCAACAACCCGACGGGACAACAAACCAAGAAGAGGATCCAAAAAAGGTTTGTGGACTTTTGCTTCAGCTTTGTCACATGCCCTGAGATTACCCAATGTAGCATCTGGACACAGGTATTTGTAGTGTTCTTGACTTTACCAACTTGCTGCCATGTATACTACGAGAGAAAAAAACCTCTCGTGGTGGAAAAACAGCACGTATCACTATGTGTCAAGAGCATGTGGGAGTACGTAGGAGTCGAGTGAATTATTTTGCTTTGCCAACAAACATTCTGTGCCACTCACTGACAAAACTGTTCCTCCCTCCCGCACTCTTTTTTTCCGTTTTTTTTTTTTTCTTATTCTTTCTGCCACCTACCCGCGTTTTCTTCAGGCTCACCGGTTAACCCCTGACTTCCCGGATGCCCTGTATGAGCTGCTCTGCACCCTTCAAGAGGGGAGACGGCTCAACGACCAGCGCTGCTCCTTCCGGCTGGAGGGGGGGATGCGGAGGAGGTGCCACTCTGAGCCCAATACCTCCAAGCCCGCTAACAGAGGTGGGACTATTTGAGAAAGCTCAGTGTTGAAGTGATGCAACTGCTTCAGCCGTTGCATTCGTTTTCATGTAATGATGCTGACTCATGTTGATCAAGCTGAAACTGCATTAAAGTACTCCTACTCTGTGACTCAAGCGTGTTTTGAAACATGTTTCCACGTTTCTCTTTGACCCCTGATCACTGAAGGTCTCCATCCGTCCAACCACCAACGCTCTTTTGTCTCGATTCTCCACAGTCGTGTTTTCCTCCATGACTTCCCTGCAGAAAGAGGAGTTTTTCGAGCTGGTGGCCACGGCTCAGGCTCGTCGGCTGGATGACCAAAGGGCACAGCTCGAAAAGTCTCAACCCCTGAAACCGAAGTCCAGAGGTTTCCGAGGCAGCATAAAGCAACTCTCTTTTGCGAAAAGGCCCGCGCCGGTTCCCGTCCCCGTGCCCAAGGAAGATCTGTACAATATGATTCTTGCGACACAAGTAAGCGATTGCAAACTAGGTTGATTTTCAAGGGTTTTTTTTTTAGACATGAGCAGTTGCCAGTTGTCAGATTCCTGCCAAATTTGTGACTTTAGAAGGGAAAGGATGTGAATCCATCGTTTGATGCAATCATTATCCCACTTACCTTCCACCCGCAGGCCCAGGGCCGACTGGAGGACCAGCGCAGCAGGGCTCCTGGTCCCATGGATGATGAGGACTTCTTCTCCCTACTCCTGAGGGTCCAGGGAGGACGCATGGATGAGCAGAGGACTGAACTACCGTGCATGCTGCAAACCTGAGATGAGAAAACAAAACAAAAAACATGTGGGAGCCATCCAGTATTGTAGCCTTTTTCTAGTTTGTTTCTAGTCTAGTTTCTATTCAAACATGTTTTTGTTGTTGTCATTGAACCTGAAAGATGCTTTGTTTTGGAATTGTTCTGTTGGCTAGTGCAAAAAACATTAAAGTTTGAGCAACGGAGCTTTTAATGCAACTTGCAAGGTTGGTAATGACGAGATTGTTAAGTTTATTGCCAGTTAGACTCTTTCTTTCTACGCAAATAGGATCAGCAGATATGCTTTCTTATCTCGCCACCCTTTGTATTTTATTGAGTGTATGTGGCGAGTGCTTGAATGATTTTGTTTGAGTTCTTGGTCTTAATGTGGAGGAAGCCGTCTGTTGATTTCTGTTGTCTGCTTTGTTCATACAGCGGACATTAAGCACACCACGGACGGTGTTGAGGAGATAATAGCTCCAAGGCCACCCAGTGCTTTACTGTAAATGGATGATTCTCCTCCGGAAAATAAACCAAATGTTTATCTGAGCCATTTGCATTATATCTGTTTATTCAATTCGCCAATAGTGTTGCCAGGAGAAAATGACATTTAAAATGCTCTAATGAAACCTTCATTTTGATTATTTATTTGACATATAAAACTCAGAAGCCTCTAATCACAAAAATATTTAGCCGTGACACTGACAAGGATGTGAAACCTGTTCATTTACTGTCATCAGTAATCGTCAGTCACATTCCCAAAAACTCGGGATGGCGTCTATAATCTTTAAAACATCCTTCTGCACATAAATCAAAACATTCACACAGACGACACTCGGCAGTGACGTCTCATTTATGGAGCGAATGCGACCGAGATAAAGGTGTTTCTTTTTTTCACAGAAAGAATGGACTGAAAACAGGCGTTATTGTTATCTTAAAGTTCCCTCAGTTTTGTCTTTTTTTTTTAAGTTCACATCATCCCAAAGGCAAAGAGAAGATTTACGCACTTAATGTGTGATTTTATGGAATATTATTATGTATGAGACAGTTTGACTCACAGAGTATTAACTTTGAAGTTCAGAATCAATGCTTTTAGTATTTGCTGCAACTTGTAACTCGTGATACAACTCATGATATAAATGCTGCGTGTAATAATCAATAATGTTAGCTCCTCTGATGTGTGTTTTGTCCTCTCAGCTCAGACAAAAGGTTTTTGAGGAAGTACTGCTGGTCTGCATCAGTAAAGTTCAAGGTGACGAGAGGAAACTGTCACTTCCTCAAACAGATCACAATTACGTGACATGTGAATGCAACCTTTTGATCAACACTTCTGGTTGAGCTCCACATTAGAAAGAGAAGACTTACTGTGAGTCAAGTAGAAGAACACAAACATTTCCTCCAAATGTAAATGGGTTTTTCTCGACTCACAATAAATAAGGGAGATCTGTTTGCTCTGTAATTTCACATTTAAGGTCAAAGGTTATATATTTCCTGTTCTTGATGACACAGTGGTTATTCTGTCACGCAAACAGCTTTTTTTCCTCGGTCTCAGTTCCAAATGATCGAATGTTACACACTCATTTCCAATGAAGAAGAAGGAACATAGGAGGAGGAGAAGAACAGCTTCTACAATAAATAAACCACAACACAACAAAGTTGTGAAAGAGTCTAACATGAAGAAACAACAACTAACCAGATTCAAGTGGAAATGCAACACTGTACGTGTATAATATCTATGGTAAGACCGTGGCCAGGTCAACATTTTAGAAGGCTGACATATAGAGTTTCTTCTGGTGTGAAAACCTTTAGTTAAACCTGCACTCTGATTGCAGAGGTTTGCTGTCTTTCCACCATTTCAGAGGCTCTTCCCACAAAGGTTTTAAAAAAGAAGATAACATATTTTTAAGTATTGGATATTGGTACAGTCTGGCTTTCCTGCACCTATAAATCATATAATATCAACATATATTCAATGGCTTTAAGAATATATTTGTTGAATGTATCAGAAGGCTTCTCTCATTTTTATCTTATTACCTGTCTATTAATATAATTTCACAGTCGGCACTTTAACTTTTTTTATATATATATTTTTATATTTTAGTTTATATCTAATTGTATTTAGCTATGCCCGCTTTATTTGTATATACATATACTTGTGTAGATAATAATAGTACTGTCTATTCTTGATTTGTCCGGTTTTAATGTCTTAGTTCCAAACTGTTACCTCAATATGTGTGTATAAGTACTTTGAGTGCATTGAAAAAAACAGCGTCGGATACCTTGCATTTTTTTACACACTTGCTCAATAATTATTCGGATATTTCCGTGTAGCCCCGCCCATCGGGTGAGGCGCTTGTCAGGTGACTGAAACCAAGGACTCTTCAAGAGGGATAAGACGCGGTCAAGGAGTTGACGAAGCATTTATGTTAATAATGAGTTTAACGATATATTATTTTTGTCCCTCGATGTTTCCCACTTTTAAAACCCTTTTGTAAAAAAAAAAACGACCGTCTGAGCTTGTCGTTGTTGTTGAAGAAGCCAACGGTTGCATGACGTCACTTTGCCATTCTGCTGTTGTGGTCCTAGATTTGAGTTAAACTTGGATGTAGCGCTGGACGAAGATGAAACTGTAACCACTGCGTCTTCAAGCAGATATTCGGGTTGATAATTCATCGAGGACATGGATGATGGAAAGCGCTTTCAGCCAGCGGTAAGTAGAAGTGGTTACATGAAGCTTAGCGTGTGCTTTTAGAGACTTTCCTTTCCTATAGTGGTTACAAGTTTGCAACAAGTGGGTCAACTCAAGTGACGTGCTGCGTTCAAGTACATGTTTGAGGTTTTTTTTTTTACTTTAGTTACTTGAGTATTTACATGGTACGCAACTTGAAACGCGACCTAAATACGTTTCAGATGAAAACATTGTACTTTTTGCCCCACTAAGTTTGTTTTATATATTTAACTACTTTACAGACGCACGCTGTGAATACGACATACAAACACACAAACACGAGATGTATTGTTTGAGATTAAGCCTTCTGGTAGTGTATGAAGTAGTAATAGATTGCTTGAAGTGATAATTAAGTTACATATGAATGCATCAATGATTCTAATCCAATGTACGATATAGATTTACTATTCTAAAAGAGGTCATTGTGTATACGATAAGTAGCCTACTTTTTCTTTACTTGGTAATTTAAGTAGCCTACATTTTGCAGCTATTACTTTTGTAAGACAATTTCGAATTGTTTAATCTTTAAAGCATTTTCAATGCAAACGTTGCAGGCATATACAAATACATATGTTATGATCTTCTTTTCAGATTATTCTGTTCCTATCCCTGCTGATCTTTTGTGTGCCACTATGGGGCGACACCTCACCAATCACCTGCTACAACGACCAAGGAGATGCTGTTGATTGGTAATTCATTGATAAATAGTCCTGAACAAAGCACTCTTATAAATACACTTCACGGTTTGTTTGTGTCTCGCCCTGTTGGGTGACTTAAGATGCCACGTAGAAAGTTGAAACAATAATTTCCCAAATAGTGTTGAGTCAAACTGTTTCCACTTATTGTCTCATTCTCTGTCTTAGGTACTATA
The DNA here is from genome assembly GCF_023055335.1 of Clinocottus analis. Lineage (NCBI taxonomy): Eukaryota > Metazoa > Chordata > Actinopteri > Perciformes > Cottidae > Clinocottus > Clinocottus analis. The sequence goes on along the minus strand of NW_027176251.1, from coordinate 11,988,591 downwards.
TGTACAAGCTGCCTAAAGAACATGGCAGAAAATCTCCCCATCCGGGTGAGCTGTACCTACTGCTGGAAAAGGGGAGTGCAGGATGGACGAATGGGAATGGGGCAGTGAATGACACCACAGGGGCTCTGGGCAGAACAGTCGGACAACTGTACTCACAAGGACAGGTCTGTTTTGTACCAGGTGTTTAATCCTCTGGAACAAAAGTAGAACAAATACTGAATCTAAACATAGTGTACTTTTGTTTTACTGAGAATTGGTAATCGCCCAGGTGAAAGTCAGTCCTTCTACATGTGTTGAGTTATTATACAGTTTTCAATTCCTCATTATTCATGTCTAAAATGTATGCATGGAGTCATGTGAAATGGCCGTACCAAAGTCCTCTTTATTTAAAAAATGTTATCACAGAGAGTGCTTTGCTTTTTTTGACAGCTCCCTGAAATGCAAATGACATCCTTAGAAAAAAATCACATTATCTATCTGAATCCTCATTAGCTTTTTCCAGAGTGGTTGTAAATCTTCCTGGGGTATTAAGATTAGATATATTTTCCCTTTTCTTTAATGTCCACAATACAACAAAACTATGTTTAGAAAAGACATATCAGTTGGATATATGTAAATCAGCAGATATGATTTGGTTTTGCTTGCTTCTGCAGTTTCACTGCAGACTTCTCAATTTTTATAAATGACTCATTCAATGCAGTGGTGAGTCTTGACATCAGATTAAAAAATGGGAACTGAAAGTTCCCATTTTGTCTCTGGACAGCTGTGGGTCCAATAATATTGTTGTTTCAGCAGCTTGATCATACAAAACAATTGTATACCTCAACTTTACAGTGTTATGCTGTTGTAGTATGTTCTTCAGGTGAAGTGTGTGTGTGTGTGTGTGTGTGTGTGTGTGTGTGTGTGTGTGTTTGGTATGTGCCCAAGAGTGACGGTTCTTAATTTCAGTAAAAAACAACTTTCTCCTTCTCACAGAATACAGACATCGCATACATCCTTTACAATGACCAGAAGCCAACTGAGGACTTTGGTGACAGATTGGTTGGCGACAGTGGAGGAAGGGGGGGGCACACAAAAGGTGAACACCACAGCAGTGCAGCAGTGCAGGTTTTTTGTTTCAGGCCAAACAAATTACGAACTAAAAGTGTCCAAAAGTAATGTGTATTTCATATCATAGCAATGTATCAGATCAGGGAGGAGCTAATACTGATGCAGCTCCTCTGTGTTGATTTAGTCTTGACTCAAGCCGTCTGGAGGGAACCCCTGATGCTTGTTGCTGACAATCTTAACATCTCTGTTTCCTCAGGTGTTGTCCTGCTGGATAAAAAGCAGGGCTTCTGGTTGGTCCACAGCACGCCTAACTTCCCTCCTCCACGACAGGCAGGACAGTACTCCTACCCCAGCAGCGGCTTGCCCAACGGGCAAAACTTCATCTGCGTTACCTACCCGCTCGACCGCTTCCAGACCATCGGTAAGACTTGAGTCGTGAGGCAGAGCTGTTCTAAAGATGCACTCAGCACAATGTTTAAACGTGATGATGATGATGGTATGACATCACAATTGCAATATGAGACTTGGGAGCTGATAACGATTCATTCCCTGCCTTCGGGCTGCTATGATCTATTTTATCATATTTTAAGTCAAAAGTAATTGTTTGTTAAACTCATGTTTGTATTGGTAAAGAAAAGGTCATTTTTGAGAGAGAGAGAGAGAGAGAGAGAGAGAGAGAGAGAGAGAGAGAGAGAGAGAGAGAGAGAGAGAGAGAGAGAGAGAGAGAGAGAGAGAGACAGAGAGACAGAGAGACAGAGAGAGAGACAGAGAGAGAGAGAGAGAGAGAGAGAGAGAGACAGAGAGAGAGAGAGAGAGAGAGAGAGAGACAGAGAGACAGAGAGACAGAGATTCAGTTGCTATTATCTATCTATATATAGATCTGCATCATCTTGTAGTCCCGTCAATACCTGAGTGGGTTATAAAGTAAGTGTATATATATCTATAGATATAGATATATATCTATATATAGATCTCTGGTAATCAGCGGTACGTATGGATCATCACCATGTGATGTCATCACCCTCCTGAGCAGGCTCAGACGTTGGCACAGTTGTTGCTACGGCATTGCCCTGGGTAATGGTATCAGGTTGAGGTGTGTTACCATAGCGATATCAGCCCTCACACTGCGGCATGCATCCGCTCCATCAGAGGCTTTCTCGTGACTCTCTGGGACGCTCAGCATATGACGGTGTGTCCGGGGGTAACGAGGACACCCAGTGGGCGTCAAACAGTGGAGAGGTGTCACGTTTCATGTTGGAGCACCTTGCAGCATGAAACTGCACATCAGTGAGTGGAAACTGAGATTTGACGCTTCGTCAGTGAGGTCACAGATACCAAGGATGCTCAATTTGTTAAGACGGGCATGTTGTCAGAAATATGTGCTTGTTTATGTTTTAATTAGCTTAATTGTTGATTTGATTGGCTCAGCTACTGATGTTTAATGTTTAGCCGACACAGAAAGACAATTAATGGGTCTGTCCTTTTAATATGAAGTGAATCAACCACTACTTTTAGAGGTTGAAAAAAAGTCAGAAGTATTTAATCCATTGCAAATTTGACCTCATGATCGTGCAATATGAAAAGTCAGGGGGTTTCACCAAGATTATTACAGATAATACCGAGGAGGACAATAGATGGAGGCTGATTTCACACATTTCAAATGTCAAATTACAACATTAGAGGAAAAGTCAACCGATCAATAGAGTCATTAAGATCTATTGATTTAATTTTAGTCTATGTCCCTTCAGACTACGATACATGTTGAAGGATCACAGTAAATACATTAAAAGGTGAATCAGTTAAGCAGAAAATATTGGCGTGGTTAATCAATAATGTAAGTAATTGTCAGTTGGAGTCCAGACGGAGCTCCTTGAAAGACAGTAAGCTAAAGTGCTTAATGTGTTCAGGTCAGAATAAAGCGTATAGTGTTGTGAACTGTTTTATAGTTTCTTTCATACTGGCCAATAAAGAAACAATTTACATATTGCATAAACAAAAATTAAACATACATGAAGGAAGGTTAAAAGAAAGGAAGAGAAATAACAAAACTAAACTAAAGCCAAAGATACGTACATGAATTTTCCTCATTCCAGTAAAAAGTAAAATCCTGACACTGTGTCTATAGTTAAATCATCCTTCTCTCATGTGTCACCAAGTCAGCGCTGCTCATTTACGACACTCAGTCGACACAGTGATGCCGGGGTGCCGTCAACAGCGTTTGCCTTACATCTAATTTGTTTTGCGCCACAGGAGAGCAGCTCCAGATCAATCAGCCTAATGTGTATGACTGCAACGTCCCGGAGTCCCTGGCGTCCCTGGCGCCGGCTCTGGCTGCTGTCTGTGCAAAAAAACATCTGCCTGCTCACATCGTTTCGAGTGCGAAGACTGTATCCAACCGCAGCGTGACTCTGACCTCAAAGGACGGCACCAAGTTCATCAACTTTGCCAAAGGGGCCTCCTTTGACAATGGTACGGCTTTGGAACATTAATAAAAAAGTACTTTTGAAAGGTTATTCTGGCCGCAGCCTTACCGTGAGTTTCTTTGTAGGTAGAACTAGGCCAAATTGTAATAACTATGCACTGTCTGTACTAACACAAGAATGTAAACAATTTACAGCCAGAGATAATAACAATCTCTCTTTGCCTCCTCAGACCTGTACCACTCCTGGGTGGCTCCCAGCCTCCAGTCGGACCTCCTGGTCCAGTTCTGGATTCGCTCCACGGGCATCCTCCCCTCCAACTGCTCGCTAGGCTGGAAGGTCCTGGACATCACGCTCATCAACCCGGGGCAGACGTTCAAATTCAAGGCCAGCCAGGACCACTCCAAGTGGGCGGTCAGCCCCATGGCGTCCGGGTCGGGGTCCGGTGGAGGCTGGGTGTGCGTGGGAGACATAAACCGGAACCAGGCAGAGGAGCGGCGAGGCGGCGGCACGGTGTGTCTGCAGGACGCGGTGGTGTGGAAGGCTTACCGCTCGGCGGCGCTGGAGTGCGAGGCTTGTGGAGGAGAAACCATCCAGTGTTGACACCCTGCTGGAGCCCGATGGGTAAAGAAGAGGGCCGCAGGAGGGCTGTTATGGCTGGGATTATATCCAGCATGTGGGGCTTTTATGCTAAATGTTTGCACAAATTTGGTACAATGTGATTTCTTGTTTTTATGTCTGGTGAAAATCAATTTGAGATCATGCATGTTTAGCACGAGGAGGTTTTGACCACTTTTACTGTTACGCTTCTCATTCGTGGCTTTATCTGCACAGGGACACATGAAATTTAAGATTAAATTATGACTAAAAGTAGAAAACAAACTTCTATAGGCATCAGTATCATTTATGATTCCTCAATCTTGATCAGTGCATGCAAGTATGGTCACATTATTAACATCAAGCCCCGCCCATTTACAACCAGTGCAATGAGCACAGAGAAAAGAAATGCAGAGTGTTCAAATAACTAGAACTAATCCAATTTTGGTAGAAAATACTCTGTTCGCGTGGGCTGATTGAGGAAATGGGTTTTCCGGGGGCCTTTAAGGCACAAAAAACATTTTACTTGTTCATTTGCTTGTTCCGAAACGATTATGGGCTGCCATCAAGGGCTGCTGCACCCTCCTCTTCAAACTTAATGCATACAAAAAAACGCTGGAGGAGGACAATTAGTCAAATCTGACAGGTAGCAGAGGGCTTTCTGGGAAATATGGTGCTCGTTTTGAAAAACACGAAAACCTCAAAGTGCCACTTTAAATGAAAGCATTTGTTCGAGTGTCTTTAAAACTGCTGGGTATTCTTTTAACTGAAACTAAAGAGTCAGTGCTGCCTTACTGCCTTCAACTTCGTCTGTTTAAGGGTGCAACACGTATGATCGATCTCGAGTTTGTGTTTGAAACGTAACAAAAGATTTGAGATTATCAACAGAAGGTAACATGTTTTAGAGATATTCCATTGTGATATTCTACAGTATGCACAGCATACTGCCAGCACACGTCATCTTACAGACAAGAGCGTGCTTTTGACTGGTCAGAGTTTCTGTAGTTTCATAGAATTGTCCTCATTCTTACCATACTGTTAGTTAATGGTTGACTTTTTTGTAGATTATAAGGACCAGTCGAGCTGAAATGCTGCCCCCTGTGCGGTCAAATGTTATTCATTGCACCTAAAGTCAACATCAACTGGCTCGTTGGTACGATCTTAGAGAGCGTGTCGAGCTTTGCTTTTTGCAAATGTGAAACATTTATTTTATGGAATTTTAAAAACAGAACACTGTGGGATTATTTGCACTGTGACAACATTCAGGTTGGAGGAACGCGAACGCTTGTGTTGTTAACTGGGTTGTATGTAATGTTCTGTACTGAAATAAATAATATTTTTTATGATGAATCCAAATAATAAGACTGTCGGTGATGTATAAATTTGTCTTTCTTAGTTTATCCCTTCCACGAGAAAAACATAAATGGATGTTGGCGATGTATCCACGGGATACTCAGCATCATGGACAATATCTGTCTGTAATTAAGGTGGAATATGTTACATCAGTCAAAAGCAATGCAATTCATATAAAAGTAAATTTATTACCACAAAAATAGGACATACTGTATGTAGTGCATAAAGAGCTTTGATGTGAGACGACGCAGCACTGCAGGTGACTGCGTTTAGTCCACGTACAATGTAGACATTCTAATGCAAACACGGAGAAGATGTGCATCCTGCTTGAGAAAGGCACTAAACAATCAGTAGCATAGCATACTGCCAGCACACGTCATCTATTATTACCCAGAATCCTCTCCCTGGTCCCGCTATGCTCGCGCCTCAGCCAGTAAGGAGGCCTCACCAGCACTGAGCCGATACAACCAGAGGTCACAAGACTTTTTATAAAGTCCAGATTTTTTTTTAAAAGAAAAGAGGTTGTGTGTTTCAAACCTACACTGAAGTTGACATGTCAATGCAAAACGTGAGATTGGAAGTATGTAAACAGCAAAGATGTGTCCTGCTGTTGACACGTTCAGACCTGGAAAACCTCAAACCTTCTAATGGAGGTGTATTGGTTAGATTTTCCGTTTTCTTTTCCTTTTCAGCTACTGTGGAAATAAACTGAAGCAAAGCAACAAGCTTTGAAAGTGCTGCAAGGGGTTTATTTTTGAAGCCGCAATAATCAACGTTTGACCACTAGGGGTCAGAAGAACTCCAAACGAGCTGAATGACAGCTTGTAAAGTTACTGGTTACTGTGTTAGTGAACAGTATTCATCTGGAGTTGTATTTCTGTTCACCGGATCAAATAAGTGCGTATCAGTATCCCTCTCTTTTTGGGCTGGTTTGGTCTTTTGCGACTTTTCAGCAAAACTTTTTGTAAATTGAGCAGATATATGTTTGACTTTTCTTCCGCACTAGCTAGATGCTAACTGTGTGTGTCTGCTGGTTGCTGTTAGTCAGCATACACATGAGCTTTATGAGCTAAAAAAAACTACTGCTACTGATAGCATCTCTTTTCACAATACAAATCATAATTTAATGAATTGGTATCAAACAAATATTGATCACTATGTCTATGAAATGAGTATCTGAACGAGTCAAAGCAGACATAACATGCTGGCCTCTTTAATGTGAAAATCTTGCAGGTATTTGATGCTTTTCCCCCCGTGTGAATGAGACAAGTCGGACACGTGGACCCAGAGCTCCTCGCCAGTGTAAACACAATGTTGACATCATACAGACGTACAAAATATATAAATATATACAAAACCATATATATATATATATGTCTCACAGGCTCCAGTGTTTCGCTACGATGATGCACTTGCACTGTCGTTGGGCTTTCCTCGTGTGTGCCGTTTATCAGAACCATTATGCATTTCCTCATAAAAACACACTTTCCTTCATCCTCCGACGGCATCTCAGGTGATCACAGAAGTTCTGAACAATTAAATGCATTTTTTTTAAAACATGTTTTAAATGTCACTAACATCTAAGGCACACAACAGCAGGGGATTTCCTGGTGGCTGTGAGCACTTAAAAAAGATCTTATTCATTGAGGAGCAATTAAAGAAAATAAATCAAGTGCTACCTGACTGAGACTCGAGAGACAGCACCAAAAGCACTCGGTTAAAGGTTTCCATCGCACTCCCTCTGGGTGTGAATGAGTAATGCCTACTGTTTGGAAAAGTGAAAAACTGACACTGTTCTTCAGCAGCAGAAGGCTCTGGTGAACGCAGCAGGACAGCTGGAGGTATGAAATGTCTGACAAAATGTCGGTTAAGACTTGGTCCTGGTATTGGTGTTTTGGTAGAACAAGCTTTGTAAGAAGCAACGAGGGAAAGGCATGTGTGGAAGGCCACGTTCACTGAGGAGAACTTTGTGGACAAAGTTGGGTTGAGGAAAATCGGACGTCAAAATAGTGTCCTGACCAGCCTCCTCCCTTTGGCCTTGATCCGAGGAAAAGTGGCGCTCGTCTCTATCGGCTGTGAGCCCAGAGGAGTGTTCCCGCCTTTCCTCCTCAACAGGAAGTCAACACTAGATGACGACATGGCGTAGAAGACGTTTCCTGTCGCTGGGATGACCAGTTCTGGGTGAAGAGAAGAAGAAGGACCCCCCCAAAAAACTGAAATTAACCACCACTAATTAATTATCTCAAGATGATAACAGTTTTGTGCCACCTAATGATGAAGCTGTGGCAGAAATACCACATACATATTCAATAGGTGTTGCATTTGTCTGTGCTGGAAACACATTTTTACCTTTTCCTTCAGGCAGAAGTTGGATGAGCTCATATCTGGACGTCTGTTTGGGGTCTTGATTGTGCTTTTCTAAGGCAGAGCTGATCACAGTGGGGGTCTTGTCATTGCTCGTAACCTGAGGGGAGAGAGGAGGATAAGGACAAGGGCACAGGGAGATTTGCGGTATTGATATCCTCGGCCCATTGTATCCAGAGGATCTGATTCAGATATCTATCATTACGGGATACAAGAGGTAAGTGCATCATCTTGTGGATAATTCGGGACACACGCATCTTTCTTCAATGCAAATGCTGCCGCTGTTAATCAGATTCAAACAGTTTGAGTGAGTACCAGTATGCTCCGGTACAGGTTCCCGTCCTGCAGGTCCATCAGTATCCTGATGATTCGCATGTCGGGCCCCGACCCTTTAATGTTATTGGGGGGGTTGTTGCCGCAGGAAATCGATCGGCGGTGTGATTTTGTGGGCGTGGATGGAGTCAGCAAGGCAGGGCTGGACTCGTTGGTTGAAGACGACGTGTCAACATCCAGACAGGACACGGACGGAGATTTCATGTGCTGCAACCGAAATGAAACGGTGCCGATGATAATCAGGGAAGGATTGCACACAATGTCTAAGTTAAATGAAAGTGTGACATTTGTCTAAAACACAGCATTATTTATTACCTTTGTGAGCTTTGAAAGCAGATTATTGACGGGGGAGGGGAAGTCAAAGAGGCTGTCACTGTCACCAGTCAGGCTGGTCCGAGAGGCACTCAGGCTGCGGACACAATAAACATGCATAAGCACATTCATAATAGGGTCCAAACTTATGATTGCATTTATTTTTACATGCTTTTATGCATTTCTTTGCGCTTATTTTATAATAATCATTTCGTTATTTTTGAAAATGGTCAAAAGAGCCGAGGTGAGGTTTACTTGTGCACAATTCTATTTCATTTTAAATCAATTTACAATGTTGTGAAAACACATGAACGCAGCAAAAACAGACATTTGAGAAGCTGAAGTTTTTTCTAAACTGATGAATATATCGCAATCATTTAAATGAATAATTACTATCCAAATCGATTCATTTCCTTTTTATTGAATAGTTGTGAATGGACTCAATGTTCCAACACTGATTCAATTATGTAACACTCCAGCAATTCAGCATTGCTTTTATAATCAGGGGACTTGTGAGAGCCATAGAATGGTGAAATTGAAAGCAAAAAGGGCCGAGATATGCCAGATTATTTCGTAGTACAGTCAAGAACCAACAAAACCCCCACAATTAAAGTCAAGTCAATAGAATTAATATGGAGAACTCTATAGCATCTTTCCTTTAGCCTGCATGTGTCCACGTCAACACCTTGTTCATTTCACTGTGTGCTGTGTGTGTGTGTGTGTGTGTGTGTGTGTGTGTGTGTGTGTGTGTGCGTGTGTGTAGGGGCGTGCCGTATAGCTTACTCTGAGCACTGTGTGATGATGACTGTTGGAGTAAGGCCACGGGGGCTCGGCTCACCAGGCGCTTCAATTTCATTGGACAGTCTGTAACTGAAACCGGCATCATTGAATATTTAAAAACAGTCAATCGTTGCACAAACACAAATGAATACATTCGGGACATTTGTTTATTAATCGGTGCCAAACGTATGGATGTTCACCTTTCCTCCTCCGTTAGCGTCGGCACGCTCTGATACCACTGTACGAAGGCCCCGTCGGCGGTGAAAACACAGTTTTTGCAAGAAGACTTCAGGAGCCGGATTTGAGCTAAAACCTCAAATTCCTGTTAACAAAGAGGCATATCACCACAACGTTTCATAATAACAAAAAAGATTAAGAAACAAAATGTTGGCTGATCTACTATGTTGTCTTCTCATCTTGCACCTCGCGGCGCCCTCCACTTAATCATTCACCTCCCTCCGGTGTAATGTTTCCTCTGCACGCTCTAATGCGCTCCTATCTCAAAAGTGATCCCACGTATCTCTCCTCTTTTTGTTGCTCGTCTTCCTCTGCTCTCTAACAGGATCTTCAGGATCTTTCACTGAATTGTTGCCAGGGCGCTACAACTCTTACTCATCAGGCACATCTCAGTAATACTTGCTTGTTGCAGAAACAGAAGCGTATTCCAGAGCTTCAGCGAAATGAAAATCTCTAAACTTTTTACCTTTTTTCATGTCACACACATGTTGCAACACTCACCCTTCTCCTTTTGTCAAAGTTGATGTAGCCGTTCTGCGAAGGGAGAGACAGGATGTGCTACTTCAGTTGGATAATTGTAAAATACTGAGCAATTTCCAGGGGGTTGTGACCAACTTTACCCCATTGAGAGAGACGAGGAGACGACTTACATCCAGCCGGTCTTTGACCGCCGTGTCCAGCATGGTGAGGTCTGTGAGGAAAATGCCCAGGTAGGGCACAGTGCCCTGCGCGTGGGACTGTGAAAGGGAAAAAAATAATAAAAGAAATACAAAATACAGAAAGTGTTTTAGCAGATCCCCCAGTGGTTCCTACTCACATTGTAAAGAGCCCACACAGAGGGATTGCAGAGCAGCCGCCTGCAGCTATTTTCAAACGATGGCTGAGGATTCAGCACATAACACACACACACACACACACACACACACACACAAGCACACAAACACACACGGCCGCCCTCTGTTCCGCTTCGCTGCTGCATGCCGGTCGATACCCCCTTACAACCCACCATCAAACCACTGAAACATCCCACCCCCTGCTTAGCGAAAGTGACATCAGTATCAAAGTCTGAATGTAGACGTTTTGTAGAAAAACTGTATTTTCTACTACTTTACTACTAAAATTATACCTGAATGCATTTTTTCATCACATGTTTCACAAGATGTTCCACAACGTTTTGTCCCCTAACTTGTACAATACCGCTATGCAGGTTCTTGCATCATTCCTAAATGTCCCGAGGTCTCCCATAAAGGCCTGTGGGTGTGCAACCCCTTCAGGCTAAAGCGATTGATATGCACACCAGACGTGGGCTGGAGAATTAGTGGAAACGGGTCTTTTTTATGCGCTTGAAGATCTGAGGTTTTGCCTCAGCAACAAATGTTGAGGTCATTATTAAGTTACTCCTCTGTGACTGGAACCATCTGAAAAGTGTTGGTGGGGATTTGAAGCTCCAGTGAGAATAATTTACAAATTTTTAACCATGCATGTGAACTCTTGAGTGTTCCAAGAGACGTATTCACACAATTTAAGATGTTGAGAGCCGAGTGCTGACCGGTGCAACGACAGTCTTTGGTTGTGGAGCATTTCCTCTCCCAGAGCTCAACCGTTCAACCCAGTGCTCTTCCACAGACAAGTCTGCCTCCCAAATAGCTCAAACTCCATGGCTCCTTCATTCCACATCTAATAAAGTCTTTCATTCCACTCTACTTACCCTGTTAAGAAGTTTGTTGTTGAGCCGGTTGTCGAAGTTGGCAAACTTTGATGTGCCCTCCTGCAACACAAAAGCAAGGATGTTGTGAGGTTTTGAAGGAGATTATATGCAGATTTTCAGGTACATACTTGGATTTAGGGATTCTACAAAAACATTTTTGAGATGCTAAAATACCCACAAAAAATGGGAAATGCTCCATTTTGACGTCGGTCTGTATGTTGTATGTATGTTGTCTGTATGTTGTTGGTTGCTTTGTTACCTACTATGGACGAAATACAGCTCAAGACAGTTAGGTTAGGGCCATATTCATATATTTCTATTCTTGTATTTATTTTGACCATGAACACATGACATATTTAACGCAGCATCTTTTTTTAATAAAACATAATTAACTAATGAATTCTGAAAAAATACAAATGATCATAAATGAACCATTAAACTTAATACAAACCTAAGCCTGCCATCACAACTCATTTTCATGACATTATTCTTGAATCATTCATCTTACACTCGGTCTGCCAGTCATAGTCATTTTTAGACTGCTTTTAGAATGCTGTGAGATGAGAAGCAAGTAACTGTGCTGAAAAGAAATATCAAAGGGCAACAGAAGGCGATGGTGTTTTTCTGTCATCAAAGCTCAGAGTGAAGCTTTCAAAAATGAAAGCAAATGTTTGATGGAATTCCTTTGAGGGTATCATGGGTAAAATTGCAGCTAATGCAAAAGATATTGATGCCTGCATTGCACCATAACAGCAAACCAAGACACAGCTAATCTTGTCAACTTCTCTAACTCTGTGACACAGTGAAAACCAAATATAATGTACGTCTTCAGATGGGCGTATCAAACTGAAGTGCAAGTGTTGACAGAATAAGGGCAGTTATACTCAACCAGATTAGACTGGTTTCTGGTCTTTTAAAGCAGCCATAAATCTCTACCACTCAGTGTTGTTTTCAGCTGCAAAGCCTCGACTTCAGTCTGTGCAGATAGGAATTTAATAAATGTGGTGCAGTAGTGGCTCCTGACAGACACATTAATAAATGTCTCATACTGCTGTTCAAATTATGGGACGCTCGTCAGCAGGATGTGAGATATAAGTGCTGAGGGGTCACATAGTTTTTCAGTGCTGCTGCTTGAGACGAGACAGACGCCTGCATGTGCTTGGACGTTGTTAGCCATGCTAGCTACGTTGCTCTAGCAGGATGGTGAAGGATTTTTGCCTTTCTACATCAGTTAGCGGATCAGTTACATCAAAAAAAAAGAAGAAAAGATCTTGACGAAAATTGAATTAATTCAAATTCAATTTTGAACTGAGAGTCATCGTTCCCAGAGAGTGGTTCTCATTGGTTTTGGTGATGTCTAGCATTGTCATCAGGTCACATGTCCAAATACCTGCCACAATAGGAAACATTACTTTACTTTTTTTTTCTTTATTTGATGTAGACAATGGCAGAGCTGCCAACTTTTAAAAAAAAACGTGAGATTTTGTCGACTGGACGGGACAGGACGGGACGGGACGGCTGTGTGTCGGGGTGGGCGTGACTTAAGACCATTGAGTGACAGTCACGTTCAATGCGTGAGACTTGAGAGCCCCGATACCTCCGTCTCTCTGCTCCTCTCTGCCGGCGGTCCCCCAGTTGCGGACACAGTCCGGGACTGTCTGTTTGGGGTAAACAGGATGTCTATGCGCTCCTCGGCGCCATCTATCGTCGGGGAGTTTGAAAAGGAACGAACGCGCCTCTGACTTTTTTTTTGGCGGGAGATCTCGGTTGTGTGGCGTGTGAGCATGTGAAAACATGAAAAAGCCTGTGTCACACGGCGAAAGCGTGAGAGTTGGTGGCTCTGCAATGGCATTAAAATTCCTTGCACATATCTCTGCACAAAAGAAAAGCAGATGCACTGTGTTCATTGTTTATAGCAAATGCTAATTTCCAACACCTGCCCACAGCAGGCTAAGCATGCTAACACAGGCAACCAAGATGGTGGTTAGCTCATCTAATGTCTTATTCTCCTTTTTATCCATATGGATTAGGTCATACAATAAAAAGATCAAGTCCCACACTGTGATGATGTTGAGTTTTAGACTGAAAGGAAAGTAATTAAAGCCTAAATCTGACCCCTGCATACAGTAAACAGTCAGTAAAAACAGTGTCTATCTTTCTGAATGTAACACTAATACTTCAGGAGTTTACATATTATACACACGGGTGTACACTCAAAGTGTTTGTTGTCATAGGGAGAAAGCATCTTTGAAAAATATTGTTAGCAAGGTGGTTAAAAAAAGAAAGAAAAGAGCAACACAGAGAATAATCCTCAAACAAGTCCAAGACATGAGAAAAGAGCTGTTGAAATCTGACTCCAGACCAAAATGTGACTCCAACAATTCAAAACTCTGTTCAAACTGGCAGCACATGAAACAACCTCTAGCCTCCATGTTAGTTTTTAATCCAATCAAATGACAAGAGGATGCTCAGGCTCATTCAAAATAACTGGTTTAAATGGATTCAAAAACTACAAGTGTAGCACTTTTTTAGTCTTCCGAACACTCAAAGCGCTTCAACGCTAATTCTCCACATATTCAGACCGATTCATTTTATACCCATTCGGGAGCAATTTGGGGTTAAGTGTCTTGCCAAAGGACACATCGGCATGTGCTACTGGAGCCAGGGATTGAACCGCCGACCCCCTGCTCTACCACTGAGTCACAGTCAGCGTTCAATGCTGCGTCATGTAGGAACCAGCCTCTGCGTGCCATAAATAAAGGATCACATTTCTCATTGGACCTACTCTATTCACACTGGATAATGTAGATTACGTCTTCTTGTTTTTTTCTTTTGAAAATGTTCAGTATGTTACATTTTCATTGCGGCTCCTATTGTGTCGTGACAGACTTACCTCCTTCAGGAGTTCTCTGCTTTGTGAGTAGTTGTCCTTGTCTGAGAATATTTCTGACAGCTCTTCGTATCTCCTCACCGCCTCCCTGTCAAGTGACCAAAGCAGTGCATTGAATTAAATTAGCATTCACGTTTCAATATTATTAAGATAATGAAATGCAGTGAAGGCATTTTGTACGAGCCGCAAAGTCAAAATCATGTACTGCAGGACCTGGATACTGAAGTTTGAGAGACAATGACTGATGGAAAAGTAGAAAAAGTAACATTAACAGAATGATGCTGATTCACAGACGATGCTGTGACTGATAACGCTTTGAGTTTATGTTGCGGGAACAACACTGCTGAAGTGGCATTTTTCTAGGTTTAGCTTATGGGATAGACTTTCACTTCTACTTCTACTATTTCCAAGGTTACCGGTGATTAACAGATGAAGGTAACAACGGTTTCCTGTCATGTTGTTTGAAGCTGTGGGGTCCTAACCACATGGCAAATCTAGGGTTGATGTTTTAAAATTACATTTTTGAACATAACATATAAATATTGAAGTAGTTCTAAGCGTCTGAAAATCACTGTACATATTACTTCCTTAGAAGAGCAGAGGTCAGCTTTAAGTATTTTCTTGAAGTTACTCTTTTGAATCTTTACTAAATTCACGGATTTTGAAAATCTTCATTATCAATTCATCTGCTTTATATTATCTTGATATTTTAATTGTTCAGTCGATAAAATATCAAATCAAATATCAGTGTTTGGAATAGCTTTTTAAAAAAAAAGCCAATTTCCACCTGCATGTTCTACTAATGCCAACTCTGTTCCTTTCACCCAGTTTCCTGTGTACACACTGTGACTTGTTAAAACAGGAAAAGCACAAGTGAGACTATAACAGGTGCACTCAGTAGACTTCAGTCTGCTGTAACGTTCAATTGAATAGATTTTAGACCGCAAGTGCATTGAAATCCCCCCCCCCACCCCTCGTCCCACACAACAGATACTTCATTGTGCAGATTTCTGCTCTGGACTCTGTGCAGGTGTGAGTTTCAGTCCCGTCTCACAGGCGTAACCTGAAGCTTTTATTTAGGCTTAAAGTCTACTGAGCACACTGCCCTCCCCGCAGAGAAGCACTTAGGTGTGTTATCGCTAGCGGCCCCTATCGTGCGAGGAGCGGTTAAGAGGAGTTAGTGAGGAGTCAGCAAGCAGTCAACGGACAGACAATAAAAAGGTGTTTTGAGAAAGTGTGAGTCACTGCAATAGCATGAGGTCCTTGAGCATGCCGCCATAACGGAGCACCTAAAAATCATTATGCAGTTTGCTGCAGCAGAATTTGAGATTAGTCGTGGACAAACAAGAGATGCTCCCCCACTTCTGGATCATAATATGATAATTATGTGGGGGGTGACACTTAGCCGACAAGCACAAGAACATCTCATTATTCAAGAGTAAAATGTTGTATTTTGAGAATGACGAGTCATTGTGTCTTTCA
This sequence comes from Clinocottus analis, assembly GCF_023055335.1. Lineage (NCBI taxonomy): Eukaryota > Metazoa > Chordata > Actinopteri > Perciformes > Cottidae > Clinocottus > Clinocottus analis. The sequence goes on along the minus strand of NW_027176251.1, from coordinate 11,973,065 downwards.
ATTTCAAGCCACTATAATGATGTGAGCTGCCGAAGGGAGGGGCCACTGCTGCAATTCCAGCACAAGTCAATTAAATTAACACTACTACAATGCCTTGTGTGTTGCACAACCCACTGTGTTTAAGACAAACAGCAATTTTAAACCTGAATTATTCGACTGATGTGCACAACGTTTGTTTGCATAGTTGTTTATTACCATGTTGTCCTGACTTCTTTTTTATGGAGGGCAATCTGACCGTATGAATTCCATTGACCAGTAAAAAACACTCTCTGTGTATCTCCTTTAAAACTGCAAGTTGTTCTTTTTGCCAACCTGTCAGTGTCCTGCCACGTCTTCCTCAGCCGGTGGATGGGATTACTCTGCAGGGCGGACACGATGGCATAGAGTGAGGAGAAGTTCTTCCTGGCACGGCACTCCTGTTGAAAGCACACACGGATGACTACACTCATTTGCATGCATCGACGTACACACACACACACACACACGCACACACACACACATGCACACGGTAACTGAGAACACCTGTGGGTGTGGGTCTGGCTGGTATTGAGTTACAGAGTCGGCCTGAGGTTGCTGAATAATGCATGCTGCTAAAGAGGCTTGTCCCAAAAGATACCTGGGGTGGGTTTAGGACGGCACTTTGGCAGCAAACCAGTGATACCTTGCTTTGCCAAAGAGGATGTTAGAGTGTGTGTATGTGTGAGTGTGTGTTTGCTGGTGTGTATGTTACAACAAATGCAGTTTCAGGAATGGTGGTGAGAAGCTGTGTTTTATTCATGGGTAAAGAGGCTCTGAAAGGAATAAAACCGCTCATATGACCATAACAACCAAGGACAGGATATGCCTGTGTGTGTGTGTGTGTGTGTGTGTGTGTGTGTGTGTGTGTGTGTGTGTGTGTGTGTGTGTGAGCTGGTGCTGTGAGCTCTTCAATATTTCAAAGGTGACAGATTGTTGTGCACAATAACCGTAACGCTGTTACAGTTAATCCACATTTCTCTTGTATAAGACCGACACTTTTAAGCAGTTTAAAAGCTTTACTGTTTGCCTTGAGGTCGTACATCACATTTCTCGACTCAGCACATTTTCAAACTGTTATTCCAGAGGACATTTCCTCTTCCATTTCCTAAAGGTGTACAGGAACTGTGAGTCTACTTTGAGTATAAAATATGCAGATTTCTAATAATCTCGCTTCTTATTTACTGCCAGAAGTGATCGACCACCAATTGCATTACTTAAAAATTTGCTGCTGCTGTCCAGAAATAAACCATAGTTCTAGACTTCATTCCTGTGTTTTGCTCTCAGCTATTGATGAAAGTGAAATTACCAGAACATTCACAGCAAAACGCAAACTGACTGTGAATTTGTGATGGTATGTGCAAAGTCAGATCTGAGAATAAGATTATGTTTTAGGGATTAACAGGGGTTTAGTGTAAGAAAATGCACAGTTGAGCATTTTTAAAGACTTGAAAACCCCAACTGACATACTGTTAACTTTTTCCTTTAATGATGAGCAACATTTCATTCTAATTCTAGCTTGTAAAAATGGCATCAAATCCTGCATCTTCTTTTAGAGATGCGTCCTTTGATTTATGCATACTGACCTCTGCCACGCTGATCCATTTCTCCAGCAGCCGGGCTCTCTGCTGGCTGCGCAGATTGGTGGGACAAAGGCAGGATGCTGAAACTGCATTGGCCAACTTGTTGAACTGACGTATGGTGGCCCGGACGGACCAACAAACTCCCTCCCTCCCTTTCTTGTCCCTCTGAGACCACAGTGAGCCGAGGCAGTGGTACGGGACCAGACGGACAAACAGCTCCTGACAAGTGGCAGCACACAGATTTCATAAATAACAGCCTGTTTCAAAAACAAGTAACTATTCAAATCATGTGACCTGCACTGAAATGTCTTCTTGCTGATATAATTCAAGTTTCTGAGGGTGACAAAGCGTCAAAGCCTCTGACTGTCTGCTGGGTGTCACCTTGGCTAATGTGAGACACTGAACTTGACAACTGAGCCTTGTTTGTTTGGGTGTTGGTGTCTTTTGGAAAATGCATCACACAATACGGCCAACGTGCGAGCATTAGACGATGTTCTGCATTTAATTTAAGTTGTACCATGTGTGAATTCAACTATTATTCTATTTTTATAATGTAACAGCCACAATTAGCAGGTATTGGTGTCTCACGATAACTGGATTGTTAGCTTAGCTTGTCAGGCTAAGAGACATTTTTCCCCAGTAGGTAAATTACAAATAGGTGTATTTTTCGCAAGCCAAAATTAGCTTTGTAATTAATATCACAGCTGTGGTGGCTGTTGTGTTTTATCAGTGAGTGAAATATAGTAGTAAAATACAGATGGAACCATGTGAGGCAAAGTTCATCATGACAAAGGTTAAAATGACAGAAAGCAGACTGTCCCTGAACTAATCTTCAACACTGTCGTCAAAGCTGAGATACAGCTGACAATCGCATCCAAACACACTCCAAATAGTTTCCACTGCATCATAATTAAATTTCAGCATCATTAGTCAATATTTTTGCCTCATGCCAACCATCACAAACCAGCGAGGACTCACAGTCTCTATTCTGGTGAGCTGCTCAGCGATGATCGCTGCAGGGAATCCAAGGATGTTGGTGGGTTCAAACTTGGAGGCGTCTGGAGAAGGGCTGGTGAAACTGGTCCGGTCTGCAAAGGGCGAACATTTACTAAAACTGGGAATGCAGAACAGAAGAAACACCTGTACATGTTTTTTTAATCCGCCTGTTGCGGGAATCTGTGTCTCTCAGAGTTGGTGCTGCTCTGATCCTTCACCGTGTCCAGTGTGGTAATGAAGTTGCTTTGTTCCAGAGAATTGTGGGTTTTCTCAAGATAACAGCTTAGTTATCTCAGGAAAACCCAAGGCAACTGGATAAATATCTAATTTTAATGAGAAAAAAACTTTGTTATGTTGAGATATGGAGATATTTCACTCATGACCTCGAGATTACAGGATGAGAGAAAACAAGATAAAGAGTTGATGTAGACCTGCAGCAGTACTTTGAGATAAATGCCAATGCGAGTATGGCAACAAGCTAACAGCGTAGCATAGTAGCTGTAGCGTCCAGAGTATTTGATTAAAACGTTATTTCAATGATTTTTTAACAATGTTCAATAATATATAATTTAATATATAATAAAATAACAGTTTGATTACATTTCTCTAACCAAGGCAGCCACAACCCGCCCATCTTATATTGTCTTTGTCTTTCACAGCCCCAGTTGGGTTTTCTACAGATAACGAGTGTATTTCAACATTAAAACCTCCTCTAGCGAGGCCTCAACTGGTGTCATTTAAATCCCAGTGAATTTACAGACCTTTATGGGCGCCAGGGAGCAGGGCTTTCTCGCTGAGCTCCTCAGCTATCTGGAGGAGGCGAGCACGGAGGTCGACCGCGGACAAGGAGTCCTGGGGGAGCAGAGGAACCAGGCGCAGCAAGTGTGAGGGCTCCTCCAAACACTTAAAGTCTTCGGGATACTCAGAGAGCCAAGTGCTGAACACCGTACACACCGCTCTGCGGGAATGAGGGGAAAGATGTTGAGGGGAGAAATTATTCATTATTTTCAGGGCTTTAGGGGAATGAGACTCTGACCTTTATGGGTCACATCATAATCTTTTTGTTTTGTCTTTAACCCCGACCTCCAAAGTGTACAAAGACAACAAAAAGGTTCCCCGTGTCGGTAAATCCTGGCATCAGGAAAGGAAAGAAACACTCTCAAAATCAATCCCAAAGTTTTCTGGGAGCTAAAGAGGGGAGGAGGTCGGTTTCTGGTTTAAACCCTCGGGGCGGTGCAGGTTGCCAGAAGCAGTCGAACAAGCTGCTGCAGATTGTAATTGATTGAATATATTGATATTTTCCAACACATCTAAAAATTGGCCAGAAAATCTTGTTCTCACAGGGTTTAGACAAGAACAGCAGGTTAGAGATGAGTCGATAAGTTAGGTGAGGTGTAGGATCAACGAGTTGCCCTCTTCTAAGTTCGGTTTACATTTTGTACAACCTTGTTATTTGCAAGTGGTGTGACCATTTCAAGTGTTGATTGTAAAAATACATGTTATTTGCCACTGTAGTAAATGGAGCAGAAGCTTGTCAAGGCCACGTCTGTCTATCCTCAACTTGTCAGACTCACACGATCATAACAAAATGCCAAAAGCCTGTTTGTTCTGCTGTCTTCTGCTGGTGTTCGCTTGTTTTATGTCAAAGTGGAGTGGTGTTATTGTTGGAGCCGCTGTTCCAATGGAAAATGGATTACTTTTCGGTTGTCGTCAGAGCCTCGCGAGCTACCAACAACACAGAACACACTTTTGTTTTCCACAGTTAGTTCAGTTTTCCACAATTTTCCACTTTTGGGGATAGCAACTGCAATAACTTCCATTGATAGTCTGGTAGCTGGGGATGGCAACCGATAGCTGCCATGAACGAGCCTCTGTATTGCAGAGAGATCGGTCCCAGTGGAACAGAATGGCATCGTTAAAGCGAGGCTCATAGGGAAACAATGTAAACAGCAATAGTGGCATTATACTGCAGCCATTACATTATTCAATCAACGTATACTTCATAAAGATATGTTAAAGCTGAAAACGTGTCTATTGCCACTTTAATGTGACATTAAGAAAAAAAACACTGAAACATTTTCATCATAGCCAGAAACGAAAAAAAAGAAGCAAAAAGCACAACTTTCTTTAGAAGATGTATTTATGGCACCCACAGCTTTACACACACACACACACACACACACACACACACACACACACACACACACACACACACACACACACACACACACACACGACCACACAGAATTTCAGAGTTCGAGTTGCACAAAGATTTTTCAAAAACTCACTTGTTGAAAGATTGTCTCATATGGCTCTTCTCGCTGTCCCCAGGCGGATTCTCCAATCTGTTAACAACAGAGAAAGTTAGTGGAGCAGAGCAAAACATAAACATAAATATCATTCGGCTTCAAATATGTGCATCCGCTGTGTCATAAATAATGCTCTTTGTGATTAATGTATTTGTGGCTTGTTTTTCCGCCCTGCTGTTTACAGGTAAACTGAGTCGAAGCTCTCCTTTGTGTTGCTTCTTTGGAGAAACTTTCCAAACAGCTGTTTCCATACAAATGCCTCCATTAGTAACAACGTTAAGTAGAAAAAGAAAAAGCCTTCGTGAGCTTTTTTTTTTGTTGTTGAATTATGTTGCTGTTATTTTAAATCGGTACCCAGCTGCCTCCTCCATTGGGGAAGTGTCTCTAAATGAAGTTACATAATTAATCTACAGACTGCTGTTTAAATTAGACTCAGCTTGAAGACACATTGCAAAGCTGGACTAAAATCAGTTCATCTTGTAAAAAGGTAAAGTGTGTGTTCCATAAATTGATCAACCAGTTTTGCCGACTCTTTTGTAAACCATTTATCTGCACTTTAGTGTTTAGTATGAAGCAGTGAGGTCCACCAAACTGAAATATCTCAACAGCTATTGGGTGGATTGCCTTGACATGTTGTGCAGACATGCACAGAACACACAGCAGCAATCAAATGGACTTTATCTCCACATCTACTGAATGGATTAGTCTCCAGGACGAGGAATCGTACACGAGCCCCGCTGTCTTTTTAGAAAACAAAAACAACACATTTCTTCGTCCTGGATCAGAGCTAGAATCTCCCCTCACCTGTCAGTGAGGATGTCCAGCACTCTGCTCGTGGAGGTGAAAGATCGATAGGTGGAGAGGAAGATGGTGATGAAGGAGGAGTCGCCCATAGCAAAGGAGTGGAGGAGGTGGAGCACCAGCTTCTCTTCCGTCCCCGCTTTCAAGCACTGGGAGCGAGAAACCACCGACTGGAGCGAGACAGGAAGGAAAGGAAAGGAAGCTCATGTTACCACAAATAGGCAACTGCTTGCCTCCAATTCTGCGTGTCCAGTCAGACCCACATGACTCACCGTCAGACTGCCGGGGGCTCCATGCTGCTGTTTGACCACCACTGTGTAGATCACTCCATCGTCCTGCTCCTCCACCACAGTGGACTGAGTGAGGCAGAGAAACAAAGATTAACGACCTTCAAGTGATGCCGAGAATGCATGAAAATCCAAATTCTTTAGAAGGCTTTCAACATCGGGAGGAATAAACAGTTTTGTTCAAAATAACCAAGAAGGTGCCTTTTACTGAATGAAACAGACTCACACACAATAGACCGTCTCATTAAAACGATAGAGATAGTATGTGTTCTACGAGAGATCCAATATCCAAGTAAAACACACAAAAAAGACATCAAATCAAGCTGCTCGTTTCTCTCACACTACATGGAGCTCTAGCGATCCCGTTTTAGCCTCGGGGGAAAGTCCCTGACACAGTTACCCTATTCTATACTTGTACACGCCCACAGGCACGTTCTCCCATTCATGTTACAATGTGCAGCGCGCTCTGGCCTTACCAGCTCAAGAGGACAGTACCAGGTGGTCTTCATCGGTGAGGGCTCAGCCTGAAGAGGAGAACCGAACAAAACAGGCGCTTAACCCATTTGTCTTAATAAAAAAAGTGGTCGCTGCACCAAACGAGGGAATCAACAGTCAAGGAACACATCGTGTAATCATTACGTGTCTGAAGCAGTGCTTTGTGAGTATTTGTAGGCCTGTGACCCAACCTTTGACCCAACCTCACAGACTGCATGTGCACTTGAACCAGACAATGATTATTTTCTCTCTCAGGCTCATTTCATTTGCTGCACCACAAAGATCGGTGACGCGGAAACAACAGGAATACGTTATTTCACAAGACAAAGTGAAAATTAGAGAACACTTTTAAACAGACATCGACAAATGTGTGTAGTGGAGCTCATTTGGTGTTTCAAACAATCAATCAGACTCTATTTGTATCACACTTATCCACATCTACAAGGACAAATGACTTTGTAATTCATAAAACATGAAATAATAACAGCTACACTACCACTGTAACACTACACACTAAAAGCTAGCATGAATAACACATCACGGTGATGAAATACGAGAGGTGGGATTTGAAAAAAATGAGTTAGATTAGAAGCCAGCCAAAAAGGTTTACCTCTATTTAAATATTTAGAAAGATAAATAAACAGCTTAAATAAAAGGCAATCTTGTAACTCCCCTGAAAACACCTGCAGCTGTTTCTGCACATCTTTGCTTTCATCTGGCAGATGCACACATGTGAATCGCTTCTGTTATTAATGATGAAGAATAATCTCTTGAGACTTTTAGGGCTCTGAATGCACAAGATGCAACAAATATATTTAGAATTTTAATGAAATAGTGTAATAAATATTATGCTTAACATTCATAACCCATTAAACAAATAAAACAGAATTGTCAAGCTTCCTCCTATTTGAAATTATAACTAACATCAATATTTAGCGTCAATTAAATAAATAATCTTACAATAGGTTTAGTGAATCAGAATTTAAATGCTACAATGCAATACAAGTTATATTCAAGAGGATCTCTTAATGGTTTCGTTCTTGGTTGTTGCACTCCAGCATCTTGTCTCCCAATCACACCCACAGAAACCCCAGAAAACAGATGACACAAACTGGAGGATCAAATGGCGGCTCATTAATACAGAGTGTTGTTTAAAATCAGACCTTTCTCGCAGCGTTGAAAACGCATGAACTGTGTGAACCGTGTGAACCGCCTGCGGACAAGTGCAATCACCGAATAAGAGTTTGTCTCGGCAGCTTTAGTTGCGCTTGGTCTTATCAACAACTCCATATTGCCACACGCGGTGGCTGGACAGCAGGATCACGCAACCCAAGTCATATCGCAGACAGCAGATGACTCACGGCTCTTTAATAGTAAGAAGAAGAAGAAGTGTGAGACGTGCAGCAGCACCTCAGAGACATTTCAGTAACGTCAAAGCAGCCACGAGATATGAGCTATGATACTGCTTCAGGCACACATTGTTAAGGTGCCCGGTGTTCGTAAATATATTTACTTAAGTGATGGAGTTAAGTACAGTTTTTAAGTACTTTCCAACTTTATATTTCTACTTCACTAAACTTCAGAGGCAAATGTTGTACTCTTTACTAATTATATTTTACAGACGGGGGGTTCTTTAACATAAGCACATAATAGGCTTACACTACTTTAGATAAAGTAGTTTAAGGTTCCTTCACCTTTATGGTGAGTCACCTCATACAAAGAAACAGTGTGAGGCCATGTTTCAGAAGCGTATGAGTTGTTAGTAGTATTTTACCTCTAAACTTCTAAGATGTTTTTATTTACACACCCGTTTAAGAGCCCGAGAGGTAAAATTATGCAAAATCTTTGATGAAAAAATTTAAATTAGTGGAGCAGAATTGTGTTTTTACTTATTTCCTCTCCAGTAATCCCCTCATGACCCCTCAGATGTATCTTGTGACCCTTTATGAACCACTGAAATAAGCTACTTAACTGTATATTACTACAAGAGTAGAAGTTGTTTTTACAGCAACAGAGCCGTCAGCCAATTTCAGTGTGAGAGCCTTGTGCTTAGCCCTTTGTTTACATGAAAATCACAATGGCACAAGTTTGTAATACATCGAACACAATATCCCTTCACACTAGTCATGACACCATGACACGCTGCTTTCGCAACTGTGACTTTTTCCATCATAAAAGATGCATGAGCAACACACCGTGTGAACTCACCCTAGTTGGCAAAATGTCCCGAAAATTTGGGACGTTTTGTACGCCGTCGTGAGTAAGTTTGTAGTGATCTTCAAAAGACATGAGCAACACCTTGGAAACTAGGCAAATACACCGAAAACACAACATGTTGCATACTTATTTTAACAAGTAAAAATGATAACCTGCCTTGTATTTACCTTGATTTTGCATGTGCTGACTTGTGAGCTTTTTCATATGCAAATTCAAAGCCACATAAGAACCCAGAAACATATTCATACAGACAGGAAAAGGACCTGAAGCTTCTCCTTTCCCCTATGATTGAACCACAGTGTAATTAGCTGCAATAAGCGTGTTAGCCTCTATTAGCCTCTTTTCAAATTGACTTGATCCAAGGTCAACGCTCAAAGCGGCGCTTCTTGCATTCAAAAAGGATCCTATGGACCCGAACTGTCTGTGTATCAAACCTGTTATTCTAGCTGCCTTCTCAGCTTGCGTCTACGCAAATCTGCATGCCATTCTATCATTCCCATGAAATCCCCCAAAGCACACAAATACACAAAAAGAAGAAGAGGACAAAACAATGGTCCCGCAAGTTACCTTTCTCACTGCAAGTTCAGACAGGTAGCAATCCTTAAGCTTCCTGGAAATCTTTAGCATAAAGGGACCAATGGTGTTTTCATTTCCTCCATTTTCTCTCATCTGTTGCTCCCTCTTTTCTCTCTCTTGCTCTTTTTGTCCTCGACCGACTGTTGTTTCCTTCTGTTGACTAAGATCTGTGTGTTTACCTCTTTACCGTTTGCCCCGCAACGTTCTGTGGCTCTGTATCACAAAGACACACCTGAAGCAGGAGCTAAGTCCGGCCCCCGAGAGCATGCATCACCTGGGCACACCCATTACACACACACACAACCACACACACACACACACACACACACACACACACACACACACACACACACACACACACACACACACACACACACACACACATGTATGTTGGTGTTGATGGCAAAACAGACATTTTCAATAAGTTGCTGTTTACTGAGTCACCCATAGACACACATGCAGCTGACACAAATGCAGATCCTCATCAATAGACACATGCATGAGCACATGCCTACACACACACACACACACGCACACAAACACACACACACACACACACACACACGCGCACACACATTGAGACAAAGCCCTAAAGCTATTTCCAGAACAATACCCCCCTCTCTTTCAATCGCTCCCCGACTCGCCCCTGTCTCTCTCTCTCTCTCTCTCTCTCTCTCTCTCTGTCTTTGTCGTTAGATGACCTTCCCCTACAGATATACCAGCATGACTGAATGTCCCTGTTTTGTAAAACATTACAGTAAATAATAACTGACCGACTCAAAAGCCTGACATGCTGTTTGAGCAGTCAAAGGCTGTATTCTTGTAACGAGAGGTAATAAATGTTCAGACGGCCTCTGAACCAGGAAGCAAGCTGTGTGTATTTAAGGGGCTAATGACATCGCAGAGTGAAGCCATGTTAACTAGGTGTAGACTTTTATAGCTGTGTGTGTGTGTGTGTGTGTGTGTGTGTGTGTGTGTGTGTGTGTGTGTGTGTGTGTGTGTGTGTGTGTGTGTGTGTGTGTGTGTGTGTGGAGGGCAGTTAGCTTTCTAGTGTGTCAACTAATATAACATAGTATCCAGCTGACACAAGCAACGTTAGCTTTAGCATTTGTTTGGAGTTGTGTTTTTGGCTCCCAGGTAACAGAACATTTATTATATACTCTCCTTTCAGGTCTTTTTTTTGTCTCCTGAAAAAAGAAACACTCCACGATGTTAACAAGCTTGTCGATAACTTAATCTGTATGTAGTGTATAGCGGGATTAGATTAGATTATTGTTTTTTTTTGTTGCTCAAACCTACGAGAGAAGCAAAGAAACAAACATGCGACACCTAAAACAGTGAAACAGCGAAGCAGTAACGCTCGTTGGAGCTTAAAGGAAGTGCAACGTTCAGTGATAATACTCTGGAAATTTGTCACAACGAGCGACACCTTCCACATTACATGTTGTCATTGGACCCATTGCTCATTGATAAACATGGATTCCTGCAGCTTGGAGTATACAGACTACAGCCCCCTTTTCACAGCAGCCATGTTGACATGTCATAGCAGGGTGAACACAGGTGTCATTGATCAAAAATATTATGGTCCCATTCTCATTAGTGTGCCACAGTCAGTCCAAGCAGCCAGCATGCACAGCACCAGGGCCCTGACCCACCTAAATAGAACAAGGTCATAACTAATGATATTACACCTGTGTGTATCCTGCAGTGACACGTCAACATGGCTGCTGAGAAAAGGGCCGAGTGCTGCAGGGATGATGTGTTTTTGATGAAGTTAGTATCGCATCGTTAGCATCACACTGGTTCCCTCAACAAAGAGCCAATGGGATCTTTCCATTGGACACGACGGTCGCATGTCGTCACGTCACCACCATGAAGCTAAAGGCAAGAGGAGTCGGCATGATGCTGCTTTGTCGTCTCCTTGTTAGAAACCTCCCATTCAAAGACACATTAAAGCTTCAAAATTCACCAGAGGGATATTAACTGACATTTTATATCATAGAAAAAAATTGGAAATCACTTCAGTTTGTGTTAACAACACATCTAACCCAAAACACATTGACTTTGAGAAAAGTGAACCAAAAGTAAACAAATGCTAACTAATGTCTGGGTCAGTCCTGCAGCACTCTTTTTTTTCAGGTCAGGTCCTCCAGATGAAAAGATGCTTCTAGAAACTGCACAATTTGGACAAGGGTGTCGACAGAAAAAAACTAAACTGTGAAAAATATGCAGAAAAACTATATACTATGTCTACAAATAATCTCAGAAAGATGTCTGAAATGTTCAAACTAGTCCACAAGCAGTTAGTGGTGTCATAGGTCTGCTACTGAGCATTTGTTATCCTAAAAAGCCAAACTATTGACAAAGTATTTATTCTGATTGCAAACATTTACAAAGTCTGACATTAGGCCCTGCTAGACACAACACAACTTTATTTTGTACATATGAAAATAAATTTAAACAAGCTATAATTTAAATTATCCACTTTACTTATTATTAAATCATTAAATAGGATGGTGGGAGTGGGCTGATACAGAAAAATTCCAAATTTAAAAATGTTCATGAAGGTATGTCTGTTGTGCTACACGCTTTAAGATATTAACTATTGAGGTATGAGTCCCATCACAAAATCTGAATATTATCTAAAAAATCGTTCTTTCCTTGAATCAAAATCTCAAAGGAGTTCAAAGAAAGATCCTCTCAGTCAGCCAGAATGAGATCACGTAGGTCACAAGGCCAGAACATAATAGATATAGAGAAAGCAAAGTGAACTTGTGAAGCAGTTAGCAATATAATTAACAGCCACATTGAGCTCACAAGTCCTAACTGAGATAAAGAGCGACGCAAACACGGCTTCGAATGCAGGTCTTTCCACAATTGGAAACAACTCTCGTTGTGTAAAAGAATTGGGTTTAATGCTGAACTCGCAACTTTTCTTTTAGACTGGTGACATCTAACATTGGCTACTTTGCAAAACACATCTTCAGTGCAACAAATGATAATGCAACAGTACCGAAAAACATAAAAAATGGTGTCAATATATGGTTTTGATGTGGTTGTTTTCTTGCTACTTTGTTCTGGGCTAAAACTGAGCTCAGCCAAGCTATGACATACTAAAGGGCCAACGCCACACATGAAGATTATAAAACAGCAGTGTTATTTTGACTAGGGAGGAGGACAATCACGAGACATTTAACCATTAACGCTCTCACTGGCCTTTAGCACTTCATCACACAAAGACAGCGTTTCCTTATTCCAGACAGGCTGGTATATTGAGATAAGATGAAAGTATATTCCCTTGAGTTTGCCTTCGAAAACCGGGCTGAATCTGGGTCAGGGGGACCAGCCTTTTCTGTGCAGGAACTTTCTCGAAGTGTAATAGATGAATGTGTAATTTGGAGTTCAACTGCCACGCAGGCTGGCGGATAAGCATCATGATTACAGGCCACTCGTGGTGGGCGGCACGAAAAAAGACTCTGCAGCTGTTATTTTGTTATTTTTCAAGTTCTATTTGTTGTTGATTTTGTCCCATATGTGCCATTGTTTTTGCTCTATGTGACACTTTGTTTATGTTCTTTTCAAAGATGAGATCTTCTCTCAGGACCTTCAGCTCTCATTTTTCTTAAAGTCCTCCTCCACCCCCACCCCTCACTCCCCCAGCTTCATGCAGGAAGTACATAATAAGTGTAGACAAACACAGGAAGCAGGACATGATGTCGTGTTGCGGAGCTATTTTTCTTCCTCTCCTTCCATCACAGGCCGAAGGCCGCGTCAACCTCTCCTCCTGAACAACTACGTCAGCTATTGGACGGCATCAGAAAAAGCAAGGGGCAGGAAGCCGACTCTCCATTTTCACCCCTTCCGCTCTCAAAAAACAACCAGCTCCAACCTTTTTCCTGAAATAAATCCTTATCGCTGGGCTTCCGCTTTGCCGAAAAGCTTTGACTTTGAACAAATACACATACTGTTACAACTCTACACAAGTTTACCCACTGAACAGGGGGTCATACATACATCTTCTGAAGCTTTCTTTAAAGATAACCATTGTTTTTCTCTTCAGAGTGGTCCACAATCTCAACCCCTTCCTTCCTATCTTTCTCCCTGCTCTTCTTCTCACGCTTTCATCTGTGTATCCCTTGAGCCCGTTATCTACTCTCTTCAAGTAAAACTCTGTGGCATTCAGGTCAAAGCTGTTCTATTGCCCTTAAAGGAAAAAAAATCCTGCCTTGGATGTGATTACCCTGATAGATATCATCAGTCTGTTAATTTGTCGGGCAAGTTAATTTGTCGGGAATAGTCGACTTTTTCAGTGTGCAAATTTTGCCTTAATCTGTCTCACTTCAGAGTGAGTGCTGACGCTCAGAACAACTGATATATGTAAGTGGAGGTGCGAAAAAACCTGTTTTCCTAAACTTAACTAAGTGCAGTTGTTACCTAAACTTAACTTCCTGTGAATATGGAAGTTTATTTTGAAAAGTTGCAATGCATGCAACTCACATGTCTTAAAACTGACTCTAGAAGGTTATGTAAAGCGTCATAATTTGAAGCTAAGTGCCAGTGACCAAAGCTGAGGTATTTGAGGCTTTGGGGGTGTGAATGGGTTGAGGGGGCTCTGCTTCAATTTCTGCAACTCACCGAAACCGACAATTCGACCTTCCCACCTTTGAATTTTTCTCCCGAGCTCATTCTTTCATTCTTGACAGAACTATTTCTCTCACTTTTTGTGCGTGCAACCAAGTAGAACGCGATGAAAGACTTCCAGGAAAGACAGTCTAAAGATGAGCTCCGTCACGCCCGCTTTGAGATGATCTCGATGACGGCCGGCCAGCTCTCTACCGAGCCTTCAAGCGCAACGGAACAACTATGAACACTTTCACCTTCCAACATGGTCAGACATCACGTTTCTTCTCTAACACAACCTGGATCCTCACAGTCGGTGCTCCACATAATTGGATGAGCTTGAGGTCAGGGTTTTGTGCAGGCCAACCAAATTCTTCCATGAAAATGGAAAAGCCATTTCCTCATTGACCTGTCCTTCTGCAGGGGGTGTCATTGTCATTTTAAAACAAGTACGGCCCTTTTCTGAACAATTTCCAACAAGCTGGACTTATCCAAGGCATTGTATGCTGTCATATCAAGATGTACCCTCATTGAAAGGACTAAATTATGCAAAGAGACTCTTTTTATGAAATAAGAGCCCATGCACTTGAGCTGGGCCTCTTGTTCCAAGAGTCTTGCAGCTGTATTTGCATTCTGGTGTATTGAGGCTGTGTTTGAGGGTTATTCTGCCTTCTTCGTGATGGATTTATTGCTGTGTGATTTTTGAATATCTTCACAAAGCTGTGAGTTAAGAGAAGATAAGTCAAAAATAGTTAAACCAAACTTTATATTTCTATCTTAAGATTTACGTCTCACTGATCCAGTCTTTTATAAATGCATTTCAAATATTATGTTCTTTTTTTAATCTTTATGTGCCTTTGGGAGTAGAAAAACACATCACCGAGTAAGAAAATGGGCTAAAAGAAATGCAAAAATATATTATCTGTATGAACCATACCATAGTCAGGCTTGATTTTCATCTCAATCAATAGAACTGAAGCTGAAAACACACAATGTTTCTTTCACCTTTAAGCGGCATTGTTCACTCGAGAGTTTCACTTCAAGCATTCTGACTCACACGTCCAAGTTTCCCTCATTAAAGAATCAGCAAGTGGCCGTATTGGATTCCACTCGACAGACCGTCCATGGAGACGGCATGTGATACTGGATACTGTTTATAGACAGAGCAGGTGTACACCACATCGACCAGCCAATCCGCAGCATTAATAATTTAGCGCGAGGTCCAGCAGCCACCACGCGAGCACGAAGAAAGTCTGCTCATTCGGAGAGCGAGTCGGTGCGACTTTATTTGTTTTTAGCTGCGAGGAGTTTCTTGTAAAGCAAAACCAAAGAGCCATGAGCAGGTAGTGTGTGGTTGGGTCAAAGGAGTTGGTCAGTAGGTCATCATGACTCAGGAAGCATCATTTATTAATATTTTATTGCTTTAGTTGAGGTCTGACATTTTGGGGAAGAGATAATAAATCCTGAACTCATGTGTAAAGATCAAAAATATCATCTACTGTTCCTCAAAACAACACTCCAACTGTGTGTGAAGTTCAACCAATCTGAAGAGCTTCTGATAAGGCTCAGCAAACCTCACTATCAAGTCACTAAACATTAACACAGGGTGAAAGATCGTGGGAAATTCTCATGGACCATGAACTTTTTAACTTCCTCAGCTTCAGTTCAACCAAATTCCATATTATGAATGTTATCGTGAGTCAACGCATTAGAGCGACGCACCGCAGACGAGTTGAGAAGTGAGAAGACTACTGGTGCATTTTACAGCTTGTATGACCTAATGATTTAAACAACATTAAGTGTTCGTACTGGAAAGGTGATTTACCTAAAAAATAAATTAGCCGCCAAGCTACAGACACCTCTTTCCCAGCGTAACTATCTTTTGGCCCCGTGGCTTCATCGCGACAGACCTGGAGGCTGTAGTTCTACGGTTTGTCCACTCGGTCAAATAAACAAACACAGACATAGCGGAGCTTTGAGCTAAATGACAATGCAAACACGCTGATGCTAAGCAGGTGTAAAGTTTACCATGTTCACTGTATTAGTTTAGCTTGTTAGCATGCTAACACTGGCTAATTGTCAGTAAACTGTTTTTCACAAAAATTGATGGGGACATCATTAGTTATTTGGTCGTAAACCAAAGATGTAGGTGTAATTTGGGCATTGTGTTGGCACTGGAGCAAAAATAACAGCACTAAACCAAAACACACACACATGCCATATTCATCTCTTCCAGTCTGTTTCACACTGAAACCAGCTGGCTGCATATGCTGTTTATTTAGGAAACTTGTAGCTAAACTCAGCTCGCACCGTTGCTGTTTGCTGTGTCGACCAGGAGCACCGCGACAAATAAAGATTCTGCGTCGCTTCATTGCTTGAACAGGAGAACATCAAATAAAGTGGGGTTGCACACCACAAAGTCTTGGCAGAACGAAAGCGGTGAGAAATCAACTCCATATCACTCTCTGCATGGCGCACCAGTGGCAAAATGATGAATGTGTTTCAACGAGGCGGAAAGGGAAACACTCACCTGTGAAGTTTCCAATTCGCCGCCGCCGCTACCCCTCCGGGATTGGTCGCTTGGCGTGTCAGGCTGCAAGGGCCGGTAGCCAATGAGCGGCACGGCGCTTGACTCCACCCCCGGCAGGTCATAACCACCTGCTCGCATGTGCATGTTACGGGGGAGCATGGCGCCAGCTGCCACGGACAGGGAGGAGAAGAGAGAAGAGAAGAAAAGTGTTTCAGGGAATCATCTTGAGACTTTGTTGGGATTAGATAAGTGACAACATGTTATTATACTGTGTACTATTATCATTCTCAAAGATAACTCATTAAGAGCACTGGCTTCGTGTCTTTAAGACAATACATTTAACATGACTACTGTGTCTAAAACTCACTGATTGGTTTAGGTACTGCAGCTACAGTACATAAGATAGATAGATAGATAGATAGATAGATAGATAGATAGATAGATAGATAGATAGATAGAAAGATAGATAGATAGATCGTATTAATTTAGGAAATGAAACACTAAAGTATGTGCAGTGTATATCTAGTGTATATATGTACGTACAGTGAGTAACTAGTCACGAGCCGTCAGGTCTTCCTTTGTCCTCAGGGTCAAAACTAAACATGGAGAGGGTCTGTTTCTATAGCACCCTATACCTGTAACTACCATATCATAGCTCATTTCAATCTTCTATTTTAATTGTACTCTTCCTGAATGCTATCTATCTCTTTCTATACAAACCCTTTGTTTAGTTTATATCTCGCCTTAAGGGATAGGTCTGTCTAAAACCAACAATCAGGTGCCCAAATGAACATTGAAACCGGTTTTGCTTGCTATATTTCCTCTTGTCCCCTGAGACAATAAAAAGATTCCTTTCACCGCGAGTGAACACAATCTACGGTTCTTGTTCTGTGCAATATTGTGTTCAAAGGTTTATCTGACGCTGGTATGCTAAATGTCTTTTTATGTCTTCTGTAAATCTCTTTGAATTGACTTGTTGTTGAAAGGTACTACAGGAATAAACTTGCATTTTCCCCTTCCTGGTGGACACACTTTTAAACTTCAATAAATAGACAACATGGAGACACTGAACTTTTTCCGATCAGATTAGAGCCGAATCGTAACAAAATGCCAGTACACGTATTGCTGAACACGTTACAATGCAAACGAATACTCTGGACCTGCTTTCCATCAACATCTCAGCAACAGTTTGAATTTTGCCATACGAGAAATTTTGAAATGAAAGCTGTAAGTTAACGGCAGCTCGGAGGCCATTTCCTGGTCATCCTGTTTATTAACCCGGTCATTTTGCCCCACTTCAGGTCAGGATTTGCATAGCAACCCTTCCTTCCATTTCCCTTTCCACACTTTGGCATCTGGATTGCTATTAAGATAAACATCCAGTAAACACTGTGGCTGGAAGAGAGGTGCAGGAGGAAGAGAGAGGGAGAGAGAGAGAGAGAGAGAGAGAGAGAGAGAGAGAGAGAGGGAGAGAGAGAGAGAGAGAGAGATGGAGGGGCTGATACAAGAGCGCTATGGAAATGAGAGACCTATGGATCCTCCAAGTCGTTGTGCAGGGAGAGTGCATTGGGCATTTGTAAGTTTTTTTTTTTTTTTTAAACTTTTTTTGCTGAAAGGCCACATAATCAATCCTGTAAAGAGCTTGCTGCTGACTGTTCCGCCCAGGCGAATACTTCCTTTGAGGCCCCCGCTCAGCAACTATCACTGGTCTGCTTAAAAAAAGAGCCTTAAGTGAGAAATAAAAATGTGCTGGCACACCCCAACTTTTCTTTTGTGCTTTAGCGCTGGACTCCTGCAGCTCTGTAGCATTGGCGCAACACTTGCATATACCCTTGTTTACCATTCCTGTAGGTTTTGTAATTTGGCTCATGATGATCTTGCTGAAAAAGCACAGTTTGCGGTCTGCATGAGAGGAGGACACGACACATGCAGGCCTGCGGGGAAAACAAGTTACACACAGTGCAGTGTATGCTCTCACCAACGGCCATGCAGAGGTCTGAATGCCTGCTATTCACTGACTCTGACCAAAGCAGTACACACACACACACACACACACACACACACACACACACACACACACACACACACACACTGTACAGCGGTAACTAGGTTACAGTCAAGTCACACCCCATAATGCTCTTTTTTCAGCTCAATAAATACTGCCATAGGGTGGTGCTAAAGTTATGCACCGTCCCAATGATAGCTTCTGACACAATGTAAATGATGATCATGACCATGATGATAGAGCCCGACAGGGCTGCAGAAGTTTGCGTGATGGCACTCCCTATCAAAACACTCGAGTGAAAAAGGGTGACACTTGCTTCCTCCATGAGTCACTCAGTGACATGAAGGCCGTGGAAATGTTTTTAAAAAAAAAGAAGAAAAACAGAACAGGCGATAAAATGAGCCGGATAGAGGAAGAGACATGAGGGAAGCGCTGAGGTAATTCAACTTACTTATGGGCAAGTGTCATCCGCAAGATGTGGCTTATCCAACTGTGGTCGGCCGGCTTCAGGCAGCATCGGGTGACTGCTGGTTGCTGCTGGATCAGCTGAGGAGAGTCGCGCCCATCTGTACCACCGACACCGTCAACTACGACGAGAGAGTCTCCGTCTCTCTCTCTCTCTCTCTCTCTCTCTCTCTCTCTCTCTCTCTCTCTCTCTCTCTCTCTCTCTCTCTCTCTCTCTCTCCTCTCTCTCTCTCTCTCTCTCTCTCTCTCTCTCTCTCTCTCTCTCTCTCTCTCTCTCTCTCTCTCTCTCTCTCTCTCTCTCTCTCTCTATCAAGTGTCCCCGTGCCGCTCGTCTGACCAGCCTTCAGCAGCTGATAGCGCACTTTGGCCAAGCTGCAAACTCCCTCCCCCTCCTCCCCCTCTTCCTCCTCCTCCTCGCCTTCTGTCTCTGTCTCTCTCTCTCGCTCCCTTCCTCCCTCCCTCTCTCTCTCTCTCCCTCTGACGTTGCAGTTCCTGTATGTTGTGCTCTCCGCGCTGAGGCAACAGCACCGTCCCTCTCCGGCTCCAATGCGACGCTCCTCCGGGGTAATGTGACTTCAGGGACGGAAGAGGGAGACATTCGCAGCACGGACGCGTTTACTCACGAACGGCTCGCGCGCACATGCAAGACAGTACGCGCGCTTTTTTGCGTGACACCGGTAGCCTCTTTACCCCACCTAACCAATTCTGAAATGTCAACATCACCATACAACCATGAAACCAGAGATTATGTTGATATGTAATATATATATATATATATATATATATATATATATATATATATATATATATATATATATATATATATATATATATATATATATATATGTAAATATGTTATATTCTAAATACAGATACCATATCAAATATGTGTAGTAGTAGTAGTAGTAGTAGTAGTAGTAGTAGTAGTAGTAGTAGTAGTAGTAGTAGTGGATAATATATTCAATCTAGGAAACAATATGACTGAAAAGGTATGCATGAAGCATAATGCTTGTATATTGCTATGATACATTATTAGAATTTAGTAACCCTCAAGATAATTAGATACCACAGAAAAAATCAAATAAATATATTTCATTCACACAAAAATAGTTTCATGAGCAATCCATTCTTACATTTACGTTAGCGTTTTAATGTTATTGTGTTTCCATTATGCAGCAACATCTCCTCTGCTCTTTTAGTCAGGAATGAGCTCCTCCAACTACACACACAAACACACAGAACTAATTCAGCACACTGAGTAGAGAGGCACACTTGCAAGTACAAAGCCAATAATTTATCAAGACAGCTGTTCAACAAGCATGCAAATATAAACAAAAGCAAAACCTTATTTAATCTCTCTGTCCGCAGTCCACGATGTGCACACACGCAGAGCTCGAAAGCTCAGCCAAAACGTTTGCTTTCTTTTTTTACAAACAAGATAAAAGAAAAGTTTGTCAAAGTTTGTTCTTGTCAACATGTATTTATTTTTCAAAATTTCAAAATAATTTCAAGGATTAATGAAAGTAGCTACCATGTAGTGATAATAAGGGCCACCGTATTTCTCTACACTTGAAAAGGAGCGGTGAACAGAGGGCTGTGTTGCAAATGACCACTAGATGACACTAAATCATACACAATGTTATTTTAAATTCTTTAAATCCTAATCCAAAATTGTCTTTATGTTATTACCATGAATCAAATCCTCATCCTGAGGAGGCTTTATTATATAATTTACACCCATATGCAGGTTTTTCACATTTGCCCTTAGTAGAGAGAAACTAAGTGGCCAACATTAACTCAAGTATACTGTAGTTTTGAGGTACGATACTTTAACTCGCTGTATTTCTATCCAATGCTAATTCATACTTTTGTACCTTTTTGGAGGCAAATGCATGTTTTTGACTTGCATTATGGGCACTTTATGCATGATGGTCTCTTTTACTTTTAGAACTTTAAGTTTTCTTTATCAAAATAAAACATACTTTTATGTACTTTTACCAAGGAAGATGCAGGACCTTTGCTGGTAACAGAGGTTTTTATACTGTGGTGTTACTACTTTTACTAATCCTGTCAAGGCATTAAGTATTCTCCTTTATAATCCTGCTCAACAGTTGAGACTTTTTACTCCTCTTCGTTAATTGACTGATATAAAGTTAGAAAAGTTACCTGCATAAAAATGATGAGCATCCTTACATGACCCAAAAATGACCCAACACAATAGCTTAAGGGGACATTTAGGTCCACCTCCACCATCTCCACAGTCAAATGCAGCGTAACAGTAAATACGCCATTAACAATCTAATCATAGTATACTATATATAAATAGAACACTCACATGCAAATTTTTCTGCATAATGAGCCCTTTTACTTGTAAGACATTGTGGTATTGATACCTTTACTGACGTAAAGTATCTGAATACTTAATTTGACTGACATCAAACTAAGACCCCAAAGAAATATCAATTTGTAAAAATGTCATCCTTCTGAGGATGTCAAAACAAAGTGTAACACCATGCGTGTGTGTGTGTGTGTATCTGTGTGTGTGTGTGTGTGTGTGTATCTGTGTGTGTGCGGGCGCCCCTGAGTCTCATGACATCTCATGACACTGATCCGAACATGCTTAACTCTCCTAAGGATCTTTGATTAATTGGCTGATGCTCTCTCTGCATGTCAAAGGACTGGCTTGTTATTGTCTACCTGACCTGAGTGGGACTGACTGCAACCAGAAGGCCATACAAGGCCATGCACATTTTGGACAGTTGTAACTGTGTGTTTCACGGATGAACAAAGATGACCTCTCATCACATGCAGTGAGTGAGTGACGTTCATATTAGTGTTTTTTTTAATCCTGATAGAAACAACTCTGCAGCATTTCAAATGTTGTGAGGCCCTTCACACTTCCTGCCCAGTGGTGGAAAAAGTACTCAGATATTTTAATTACTGTGAGTAAAAGTGGCAATACCACAATGTAAAAATGCTCTCTTATAAGTAAAAGTAGTTATTAAAGTTAGGTTTTAGCATTACAATATACAACAAGATGCAAAAATACTTATGAGGCATATTTCAGAATAAAAGGTGTTAATACTGCATAATAATTAGTGATTTCATGTATTTTAGTGTGGGGCCAACTTTATATTCTGCTCTGTATTTGTATTAAGAATGTTCATCTGCAAAGTAACTGGTAACTCATGTGGAGTAGAAGGATACATAGCAGACAAATAGAAATACTTAAATAAAGTACTCATGCCTCACTAATGAGTACAGTACTTGAATGCATGTACTCAGTTACATTCCACCTGGTCCTGCCCTGCAGGTGGGGGCCTACTTTCTGATCACATCTTATCCTTTTGTCAGTCTCTTCGGTCTCAACTCAATGACCCTGAACATCTCTCCGGCTCCACTGCAGTCGCTGTTCTTGTATTTGCTCGCCACCTAGTGGTGGCGGCTTAAAATTAGCACTTCCACCACTTGTTAATCTGCCAGAGGCCATTTTGAACCGCACGGCGGTGTTGCCACACGCTTGACTGGTGTGAGTAATGTGTAAGACGTCAATAAACAAGAAAAGACACACAAATAAACAAACAAAACCTTGGCTCGGATACACGCGCCTGTAACCAAAACGTGCTGTTCTTCCAAAGCAACTTAACTGTGAGTATAATCTACTGCAGCCTTAATTGAGCATTGTTATAATAAAATAATGTGTGTGACTCTCTAAGGGCAGTTTTTGCCTTTGTTTTGAAGCAGTCAATGTGTTTTCTGGCACTTAATATACATTTAACAATGATCATATTTGGTTTCTAACTGGATTTTGTGAGTAGCAGTCTGCATTGTCTGTGGCACACAAATACATATTTAGCTTTTGACTTGAGTTGGTGATGGAACCAGTTCCATACTTGTTTTGTGTTTTCCATTATACATTAAATTAAAACCCAGATGTCTTTGTGAGTGGAGATGACCCTTTCTGGATGACACATCTGTCCTGCAGATGTGCTCAGCCAAATGTTACCCTGTGTGGGGCACTGAGTACTGGAGAGGTTATTCTAAATCTGGCATAATTCGTTGAAAGAAAAATATAGCTTGTGATAATTTATGTGATGCATATTAGTGAGATCATTATACCAGCATGCAAGTCTGCTGTGATATTATAACTGGCGTGCTATAACCTGACTCATACATCAAAGAGTTGGTAATGTACACTCGCTCCTAAATTCCTATTTAATAAAGAAACACCCTCCTCCCCTCTTAAGTTTGATATAATATTGAGCCTCATCATTTATATTGGTAGAGACAAGTTTAAGTGTTCGGCGCTGCTTGCTCGGGCATCTCAGTTTAAAAACTTTCCCCCACGGCTTTGCTAAACTTGGCCGGTCCCTCTTGTTCTCGCCCAATTAATGAGGCGGCTAAACTCATTAATTGGCCACTTAATTGGCCCGCTGCGCGCGCTGCTTTCTCTGCCTTTTTTTTTCCTTCTTTTTTTCCTTCTTCTAACGCACCGCCGTCCCTCCCTCCCGCTGCCAGACATCACAATCCCACCTTGTCACAACGATTTAGGGTCAGTCTCTCAGACGGGAAGGTGCTCTGGCCGCGGACGCCCTCCTCCCCTCCCTTTCCACCTCCGGACCCCCCTCTCCATCGGTATCTCCCTCCCACTCTATCTCGGTGTTTTATGTCTGCGTCACAACAAGTCGGTCGAGAGCGAGAGGCAGGGATGATGGCGTCTCTGGCGGCTTGATTCCGGCGCTGCTCCGACAAAACCCGCCTTAATAGCATCAATGGGTGGAGGCGGAGAGGGGGGGTCGGGGTAGGGGGGTGCGGGGGGTGGCGGGGGGAGCGACGGGAACATGACGAAACGGCATCACGGAGGACGGACAAACTAGGCTGGGAGACGGACGGACAGTCAGTTGCCTCCCCCCCACCCCTCCTCCTCCCCCCCCCCCTCCTCCTCCTCGCTTGACTGACACACACACACACACACACACACACACACACACACACACACACACACACACACACACACACGCACACACATACACAAACACACACAAACACACACAAACACAGGCGCTTGGCACAGACAGGGACATACATGCACACCATCCACTTTTTTTTTGCAAACACGCAGGCTGCGCATCCGCGCGGGCAGTAATTGGGCAGCGGAGATCCACACAGCAGATGAGGGCATTTCATGTCCAGCCTGCCCAGGAATCACTGTGACCCCGACGGAAAGGAGTTCGACTTGACAGGTACCCTTCACCGGCGCGGCTCACTGTGTGCAATTTGCCCGATTTCCTTTTTGTGATTCACAAAAGGGCTAACATGCACTGTTGTGCATCCTGCGTCTGTCTTGACTTGAGTGCATGCACTGGAACAAATGCTTGCAGAGATAATGCCCGCACCAGTCGTTTCATGCGTCTATTCAAGTTTGTAAGGATGTGTTGCGAGAGAAGAAGAAGAGAACAGCAAAGTGCCTGGTGGATGCTTCAAGTAGCCGCACACTGATCTTTGCTCATTCAATCAAACTGTATTGCAGCAGTCATCATGCAGTGTTTTTTTCTTCTTCTTTTTTTCTCTTCTGTGTGTGTGTGTGTGTGCGCGAGCGTTTCATGTGTGCTGTAATCATTTGTCTTGCTCTCTTGGTTGTGTACTCACTCTCATCTTTCACTGTGGTGGATACAGGCTGTCGCTATGCTCTGGTCTAAAAGGAGGAGGGGGTGTGAGGTGTGTGTGTGTGTGTGTGTGTGAGGGGGGGAGGGAGGGGGGGGGGGGTGTTAACCCCTTTGCACCGAAGCCTGCCTGTCTGAGAGCCAGCCCGAAACGCCGGGGCCATAAACCCCTCTGTCAGCAATGGCAGCAAAGTATTCAGCGAATAAATCGGATTTCCATTTCACATGAGCCCTGCTCTCCCTCCTCTCCCTTTCTCTCTCTCCCCTCTCTGTCTCTCTCCTCAGGATGGGGGGAGTAAGTGAAGGAGATGATGTGTTGGCTCGATGGAGTGATGGACTACTGTACCTCGGCAATGTGAAAAGAGTAAGTGCATGTGGGTGTGTGTGTGTGTGTGTGTGCGCGCACGTGTGTGTGTGTGTGTGTGTGTGTGTGTGTGTGTGTGAGTGACAGAAAGACTTCTGAGTGTGCGGAGTGTGAGTGTGTTCACCTGGATTTCTGAAAGGACTTCCATTTAGTTTTGTCAATCATTCTCGCTCACCTGCTATCTCCCTCTCAGGTAGATGGAGTCAAGCAATGTTGTCTGGTGAGATTTGAGGACAACTCGGAGTTCTGGGTGCTGAGGAAGGACATTCACTCGTGTAAGTGGAAGTCTTTTTTTCCTTCTCCTTCCTTCTCCCCTCAGCTGGAAGAGTTAAATAGCTTTCTGTTGGGATCTCTTTGTCTGTCTTATAGGTCAAAAAAATGTTCTTAGATTGAGTTTTCGAATTTCAGCTGCACTCCAACTAAAGGTGTTTGTTTCCACGCTGAAACTTTGCCTAAAGAGTTGAATGGATACTTTTCTGATTCCTTGCCCATGTGAGCTTGAAACTTTTCAGTTTTTTCTTTTTTTTTTGTATGCACGGGTTCTGTCGGGATCTCTGAATTGTCACTCCTATAAGAAAAGAAAAAGCAGGAAAGAAATTACAGTCACGTTTGAGGTTATGATGCCGAGGGCTCTGAGTATTATGATCGGGGCACGGCGAGTTGTAATTGGTATATTAGAGTCTATTTATGAATTTATTAGATTAATGACTCTTCAGGGAAATGGCGCCCCCACTCCACCTAACACCAAGCAAAGGGGGAAGTTGGACGCTTGTTAGGACCAGGCTGAATATCCGCCCGTCAAATGAATTGAAATCTGAAAGGGTGCAGGAGACACTGAAATCAATGAGGTGGCAAGGATGTGAATCAATATACATAAATTAATGCCGTTGACTGCTCTCTCTCTGTCTCTCTCTCTCTCTCTCTCTCTCTCTCTCTCTCTCTCTCTCTCTCTCTCTCTCTTGCTGTCTCTCTCTCTCTCTGTCTCTCTCTCTCTCTCTGTCTTCCTCTTTCACATTTACTTCCTCCCCTCCCCTGCCTCTCTCTGTCTTTCTCTTTTTGCCTCAGTCGCTGCCGGAGTGGAAGAAGTTTGCTGTATTTGCGACGCTCCGCCTCTTAAAGAACCCCTCATAAATTGTCTTAAATGTCGCCATGGTAAGGAAGCACGCCTCATCATATGCTGTCAAATGCTGGATCTCCACCAGTTCTTCCACTGACCTTGAAGATTTGACACAGTATGCTAGACAACAGCTTTGCTGTTTGAAAAAACAAAACAACAGAAAGCCATCTATCGGAAATGATAGAAATAAATTGTTGCATCCTGGCTAGAATAAAAATGACTGAGATGCCCACAGACATGGAGCTCAATTCACAGACTCAAATGCCACAAGCTTTCTTAACTTGAGCTTGTTGCTAATCCACAAAGATCCACATATTTTAAGACAGAACACAAACAAAACAAGTTTAAGATTGCTTTAATTACGTCGTTAAAAATTGTAAAAATGACATCTGCTTGTTCTCCCTGATTAAAAAAATCAAGAATCTATGAAAATGCAAAAATCTACTGTAAAAGTTGAATTCCTCAATACAATATCCTACTTGTTATAAAGTCCACTTTCAGTGTGTGCACTGGCTACCAAACATGTCAATCAAACTCAGATTCAAAGGGAGAGCAGAGAAACTTGAAACAAAAAAAAACAACACCTGTCTGGTGTCAAACTTTGCACACACATCTTTCTGCACACTAAAGGTGAAACATCCAAGTGAAGTAACTATAAATGTAAGACGTTGTTAAGTGGAGAGGGAGTTTTCACCCTAAAATCCCAAATGCATTTGCAACAATTCACAATTACCTACGGCCGAACGAGGCACGCACCAACTACAGTCTTGATTGATAAATAGCTAAAAGGAAAAATATGTATTTTTGACTTTGAGGTGGACTGTCCCTTTAAAAGTTTGCAGGATGAAATGAAATATACTGAAGTGCGAGTGGGAAGAAGTTTCACAGACACTCGGCAGCAGAAAAGGGCAGGAGATTTTACAGTCATGTCTTCACGGCTCTGTCAGACTAACAGGTTTGCTGACAGTTTGTTTTGGGGGGAAAAGGCAAACAAACGCACTGCCTGCTCCCTCGATGCAAACAGTAAAGTAAAATGTTTTGCATGCCACTGACAAAACCAGCAGATCACTACACACGGAGCTGCTCTGCCATTATCGTCACTCCGGCTGTCTGTCTTGTAAACACGAATTAAACGCTCTGCCTCCTCCTCCCATTACAGGTTATCATCCGGAGTGCCACACGCCAGCCATCGAACCGGAAGCTGACAGCGATTCGTGGATATGTCGGCAATGTGTCTTTGCAGTCGCAACCAAGGTCAGGCTGCTAATCTCTCCGTCTCACACTCTGGGGGGAAGAAAACATTCACGTGTAATATGGGAGACATCCAGTCAAATATATCAGGTTTCGCCGCTACGACGCTGTTGTGTAGAGCAGAAAATGGGCGAAAGCACACTAATAGCGCACTAATTCCCTCAGTATTGACTTCTATTAGATGTTCTACATTGTGTCCCAAGAAATCATGAAGAATCAATAGTTATGATGCTGAAAAACTACGCTGAAGTTGAGAGAAGTACATTTAAAGTCAATCAATCACATGTGCTCCAGTTCTGTAGATATGAGATGAGAAAGCACCCGGTTAATTGTCAATCGGTCAACGTCCATATCTCATTGTCCAGACTTCCTCTGCTCCGGACACTATCTCTTACGGATGACCTACAATAAAATGAGACGAATTGCTTTCTCCCCACCGAATGTGATCCGTCTCCCTCGCTGCTTTGACATGACAGTGATTTGAGGGTTCACCGACCAATCAGTTCTGTCCTAAAATTGTGTTTTCAGAGAGGCGGGGCGCTCAAGCGGGGACGCTTCGCCCGGCTCATGCAATTCATGAAACTCCGGCTTCCCTACCAGCTGTCGTCTCTGGACTGGGACCCGCAGCATCTGACCAATCAGCAACAGTGCTACTGCTACTGTGCCGGCCCTGGAGAGTGAGTGACATCGCAGAGGCCAGTTTAAGTTTGGATGTACAGCTCCCGTGTGCCCTCTAACGTTTGGCATTTTCTCCGAAAAGCGCGATCTCATCGAAGTCAAAGTCGTCCCGTGGATTATTTGCAAATTGCATGCAGCATATCAGACATCTGTCAAACTGTATGAGCAGGATTTCTTTTGAGTTTGTTTTGACTTTCTTGGAATGATGTGAGAGATGTTTGCTGCATCAGTTCAGATACTGTTCGGTGAGCTGTCAATCAAAACAAAAAATGTTGCACCAAACTCTTTTTAATGCATTTGCGGTGTTTCATTTTGTTGTGTTTTGCTCCTTCGCTTATGTTGCGCTCTTTTGCTTATGTAGCGAACCATGCCCACCTGGCACATCAATAAGTAGAAAACAAACTCCACAACCGCCATATCTTTATGAGTAGCGGGATCCGTTGGGAGTTTACACCTGAAGACACATTTGAGCTTAGAAAATGAGAACTGTCAGCCGCAGTCATCAGCCTTCAATCTTAGCTCAATTATGCATAAATACAAACGTGTCTGGTGGCAGATGGTCGACACACGCATGCATTCGTGCGTTTGAAGGGTCCTGATGTTTGCGTGTTGTTGGCCTGCAGGTGGAACCTGAAGATGTTGCAGTGTGGAAGCTGTGGCCAGTGGTTCCACGAGGCCTGCACACAGTGTCTAACCAAGCCGCTGCTGTATGGAGACAGGTGAGTGAATGAGTATTAAGGGTTCTTCATATTCAGAATTATTGTGGAAAAGATAAATGCATTCTGATAATGATACAGTGAACAATTTAAACTTTAATTTAAAAAAAAAATCAAAATTAAGCAAATGAAAATGGCAATGGACAACTTTTCAAATCCCCCCCAGTTTTTCTAAGTAGTATTATTTTTGGCAACGTATTGTTTTCCTCAGAGGCTACAACGAGCGACACATTTTGTGACGTATTGACACCATCAGGGAAAAAGCAAGAAATGTATTAAAACATATATTATAATTAATTCCAAGTGTAGCTCAGAGTAGTTGCAGTCCTCAGCTCTTCTGCCAATAGCAGGGAGTCTTTCCCACGCTGCAACCAAAACAATGACTAAGCTTCATGCACATTTCGCTCATGACATCATCTGTCAACTTTTGGAGCAAGAACTAGCTACGTTTCAAAGGAAAAGAGTTGGCAACACAGCACAGGATAGACCGCACTTTATTTTTCCCACAGTTAATTTGATTGTTCCAGCAATAGCCATTTCCGCTGCTTGGGAAAGTAACTGCAAAAAACTTACATTGATGGTCTTTAGTACGGGCGGGATAGCTAACGATAGCTAACGATCGCTAACAATAGCTAACGATCACTGCTGGGGGGAAATAAAGCACTATCCTCTTCAAGTTGTGGATGTGCAAAACTTGATATCCTTTTTTTGTGTGCCGTAGCTCAAGTCAGACCGAATTGCATTGTTAAAGCTAACCAACCAATCCAAATGGGAATCATTGATCCTTCCATTACGTTGTGCAATCAACAATGACTTCATAATTATAAGCAAAATCAAAAATTTCAAGAATTATACAAATAAAAAAACTGTTTTTATCAGTTTTTTTCTGCACTTTTTAATTTGCTTTTCTGTCAACATTATTGCCGATGCACATGTGTATTTGAAGTCCATGCTAGCCGACGATATATTGTATTTCTATCATTATCTAATATTTAGAATCTACCTGTGAAACCCACCTGTGCTAACTGAGTCAAATATACTTTGATTGCAACCTTTTTTATTTTAAATTTCAAATAATCTGTCGACAATTAATCAGATTAATTGATTAAATTGTTGAATCTAATTTTCAGACGTAGGTGACGTCTTCAAAATTGCATGCTTTGTCCGACCAACATTCGAAACCCTCAAAGATATTCAGTTTACGTTCCCATAAACCAAAGAAAAGCAGCACACTCAAACTGCAAGCAGTAGATTCCATGCTGATTAAGATAATCACAGGAAGACGTCTCCGCGACAGCTTCACTTGTCAGGGAAACTACCTTAATTATCTTAGGACTGAATCATTAGTGTGCATGTTAATGTGCTCACTGACTTGTGCTACAGGGACTAGAGCTCCTCGCACACTCCCAGCAGACGTATCACCTCTCTGTTCGTTGATCAGATATGATGAGGGGAGGATATACGAGATGCTGATCGCGGCGCAGTTTGGTCGGCTGCATCTCAAGCGTGTAATAAAATGTATCCATCCATTAAGTCGTTATTGTCATTAACCACCTGTGTTAGCCGACCGGGCTCCACACCCACCCTGACACCTTGTTATTGCCGAAGCCTGTCTGAGGCGGGAAGAAAAGGAGGGATTAGATTTAGATTGACAGTCAGGGAGAGTGAGGCCGGATTGGTACAACATCTGCTGAGCAGGTGATGGAGGAAGAGTGAAGCCCGAGTTCACAGTTGGAATAGTAAGCATTTGCTGCCGTCATACTGTGTGTGCGCTTCATCTTTCCTGATGACCTTCAGCAAACACGTGCATATACCGAGAAGGACAGATGCACATATTGTTGGTGAGCTGAGTGTTCAGGGTCACCCACAGCAGAATGTTATTACAGGGGAAACGAACACACCTGTCTGCTTATTATCAGTTCAGGTTGATTTGTATGATAAAATATCTAGAGAACAGAGACATGTGCGCGAGGAAGATAAAGAGAGAGAGAAATCACATTGTACATGAAGAACTAAATGATAAGAAGTCTGCACAAAAATAGTTTTCACAGAGATTGGGCAACAAAGCATTGAGACAAGATTTAAGATGACAGCTGTTTTTTTGTGTTTTCTTTTTAACTAAATGACAAGTTGATTAATCAAAGAGAAGAAAAATACATTTTTTAGGATGATCATATTCCACATGAAGTCACATGAGGGTAATTTTAATGTTGTTTTTCCTCATTCTTCTATGCAGGTTTTATCAGTTCCAGTGCTCAGTATGTACGAAGGGACCCGAGACCATCCAAAGACTACCCATGACCTGGTAATGTGAACAGTCAAACCTTTACTGACGTGTTTGCAGCAAAATAGCAGTTAAAACCAGCTGCTTTTTACACACAGCACCTATATTTGTTGCTAATTCAGTGTAATAATATCTATATACATATGGTATATCAAGGTAGGATAACAAATATTGTAAAATCTTAAAAAATGGAAATCTGAATATATTTTTATCGCTTTATGTTTGACCTGTTTCGTAAAACTAATCGTTTTTACTTTGTTTGAAATGCAGGATGGATTTGGCTCATTTGGTGCTCTACCATCTCTCGCTGTGCTGCAAGAGGAAATACTTTGATTTTGACCATGAAATCCTGTCCTTCACCAACGAGAATTGGGACTCGTTGCTCCTGGGCGCGGTATTGATATTTCCCCGTTCAAGCACCATGATGAAATAATGTGAAATGCTGCATGCCTTTTTTGTATTTGAGACTTAAAGCCTATTAACTGCAATTAAAAAGCAAAAACCACGACCTCTACGTGAGTTTAAAGTGGAACACCACTGAGAATTGCGCTTGACATTGTATCTTTTTAAGATCTCGGTCTCGACTCTCGGACTCTCTGACCAGCATTTGCAAACATGAATGAGTTTTGACGAATCCTCAAACTAGAAGGCTAATGCTAACAGTTGTGATATTACCAGTGTTAAAGTCTGAAGTTGCTCCACAGAGACTGGTGGATTGAAGTACACACCAGGGTGGATTAGAGGAGCATTTCCTGCGAGGTTTTGGGTTCTCCTTTTAAGCTGTTTTTAAGACATTTTGAAACGTATTGTTTGCCCTGTCATCACATGGCAGCGGGGTTTTACAGCCATGTAGCTGCACTCTTCACACGTCAACATTATTTCTGTCAGCAACCCGTAAAAGAAAATCATCCTTTGCATTAAAGCTTTTCTGTCTGATGGTCGTCCACTGTGTAAACGCAGCTTTGATTTTTCA
Source organism: Clinocottus analis (assembly GCF_023055335.1). NCBI lineage: Eukaryota > Metazoa > Chordata > Actinopteri > Perciformes > Cottidae > Clinocottus > Clinocottus analis. The sequence continues at coordinate 11,941,120 of NW_027176251.1, read as the reverse complement.
TTCCTGTCTGTCGCTCTAGCTCTCTGACACGCCAAGGCAAGACCGCTGTCACAATCTCCTCAACGCTCTGAACTCCCACAAGGACAGGTAAGTCGCCGCATATGATGAGAGGAATATACACACACCACACATGACTGGATTGATGAGCAGCGCTCCATGAATAGAGGGGTCTTCTTAGTGCTTGCCACAGTGGACATGCAGGCTGAAATGAGCAAAGGAAACGTGTGGCTTTGAATAAAATGTCGCTGCCATTCAGACCGGATGAAATTAAACACTTTTTTGGCGATTATTCAGTCTTGTTAGAAGAGAACACAAGCTGTTGGTGTTCAATCAAAAATAACCAGTCAAAAGGTCTAAATGTCTTTAGTGGATTTTCATTGAAACTTTGCAAAAAAGGAAGACAAAAAGTCTGCTATAATTATGTATAGTGAATTTCACAGTCATTGACTTTGAAATGTCCACCAGGGTACTTTTTCATCGTGAGAATAGGTACATGTTGTTACACAATGTAAAATGTATCATAAGCATCAAAGAGGAGTTATGGACAAAAGTATATATGAACACCAGAACGTACAAACTGTATATTTCATCCCGCCACAGGTTTGTCTCTGGAAAGGAGATCAAGAAGAAGAAGTGTCTTTTTGGGCTTCAGGTCCGAGCCCCACCTCCGCTAACGTCCGATTCGTCGCCACTCATCACCGACCAGCCTATCAACATCACGCACCGGAGAAGGTCAGTGTAAGGACAGCGCCTCTCTTTTCAGCTCTTATCTCAATAACAGCTCGGGGGTTCCCACAGGGCAAATAGTCATTACGCATGAACAATTAACATGCAAATCAAAGGGCTGCAATTTTCCTATTCCAGCAAAAGTATCAGTGTCTTATTATTCTCCTAAAAGAGCACTAAGCCCCCTTGAGTGCTTACGTTTGTACAACCATAAGTTTGTGTGTGTGTGTGTGTGTGTGTGTGTGTGTGTGTTTGTGTGTGTGCGCACGTGTCCTGTAGTCTGCAGATTTCACAGACGGACACACTTTTCCTTTTTAATATTTTCAGCAATTAGCTGGTGCTTATTCAGACTGAATCACAATGGAATCATTTGCAGTCAGTAAAATCATATTATTTGAGTCTCTGAAACACAAGTATATAATATTTTTTGACATGGAAACAAAGTGAATATCTTCAGTAATTTATCCTCTAGTTCCCTTTGCTCATCTAAAACTACAACCTGCAAGTTTTTCTGTCGAGAGAAGAGAATGGATAATGTTTAGACGTAAAAAATGTGGAGCTGTGTTTCCACCAAAGACGTTCTTGGTCCCCGGACTACTTTTCAAGGGATTAAAAGGTTTGTTCCTTGAGCTCATTGTAGGCTGCATTTCCATAACCGTCTAAAAATCAGGCAAATTAATCAATCTAAATTGATCCCAGAGTACTTCCTTATTTTATGAATGAAACTTCCCATGAGTTGAAGCATTGACACTGTCTGTGTTTGACTCAGCAAAAGCTAAACGTAACTTTGACTTAACTGTCGATAAGAAGTAAATACTTAGTCATTATTTAAAATCAACAGTTCCCTTGATTAATACCATCTTCTATGGCGTGATGGAGACTAAAGTCAGTTCCAAAGATAATGTCAGGCTTTTCTTTAGTTTAGCTGGATATATTCACAGCCTGCAGAGCTTTCCTCTTTCTCTCCACTCTGAGGTCAAATCATCATATTTGTATCCAAAATACTGGAGACATATCTAAAGTCTAAAGGGCCGATTGTAACAAAATATTCTGAGAACACAAATGTACAGTAAACTCTTTTCCATGCCAGACTTGTATTTTGCTTCACCTCCAGGCCAACATGTCAACTTTATACACAAGATATCTCATAATCAAAGGGCCATATTTCCATTTTTATACTTTTTTAACTAATATTTTTGTGCATTTTCGCCTCAATTTGACAGTATGACCTGCAACACAAGTTTCCGACTGCAGTTGGGTTGCATGCCCTTTAACCAATCGAGCAAAATTTAGAGTATGTTGTTTATTCTAGTTGGCACCTTCAAATTGTTGGGTTACAGCCTTTAGGGGCCACTTTGGGTTGTTTCAACCTCATGATGGTTTTCAGATGACGAGCAGCAGCAACCTGAAGTTCAGTTTCAAGCAGCAGAAGAAGAAAAAGAAGAAGAAATGGAATGAGGGAAATTGTTTTATGATACACACACACACACACACACACACACACACACACACACACACACACACACACACACACACACACACTAATATAATGCATCAAAATTATTTAGTATTCCATCTCACTGCTTTCATCATCTTGTATTTTACACCTCTCAGTAGGCTTTTATGGGGACCACTAATAAACTAAACATTGTGTGTGTGTGTGTGTGTGTGTGTGTGTGTGTGTGTGTGTGTGTGTGTTTGTGTGCTTGTATATTAATTTATGTGTGTTTTTGTTCACTTCAGCCCGTTGTCACTACCCTGCCAGAGGAGAGTTGGGGGGCCAGAGCCGCGTAAATCAAAGCGTCGCATCATGGAGACACAGGTCAGTGCTTCTGTCTCCAGCTCGGGGCGAGGAGGGAGGTCTGGGCCACAAAACCTCTCTGATTATTTTCTTTTCCTTTTTTTTTCTTTTTATGCATCCAGGTAAACAGCTCTACGCGATCCAAATAACCTGTCAGTCAGAACGCGGCGATGAAGGTTCATTTCGCAGTCTAAATCGGTCGCCGTGTCTCTTAACACCCAGTGCAGCTCAGTGTTTTTCCTCTGCGTCTTGCTGTACTTTAATGCCTGCCGATGCTTTAGATTCGTCGATGGTGAGAGTAAAGGAAGCGTGCGGGAGATGAAGTGTCGTGCTTTTGCCTCGGTTAAAAATGTATAATTCAAATAAAAACTTGGCTGCACAGAAAAAAACCCACTCATGTATTTCATCAACATCTGCAGTTCAGCGCCACATTTATCATGATCATCAAACCCAATTCCCAGAGGATCACAATGAAACAGGCGACGTCGCATGTGGCAGCGACTATTTTTACACAGCATTCTTATCGGTGAGCGTTCTTTGTGCTGGGTCCTCCTACACAACACTCTGATCCGTGTGTGTGCACATACAGTAATCCTGGAACAATGCTCTCCACAGAGCACTCGTTTTCACTCTGGCACATCCAGGCCCCATTGTGCCGCTCTGATTGATGCTAATCTCCGTCCGTCTTAGAGGAGCAGGTTCGTTGTCGCGGGGAAAGTGAGACGGGGAGGAATGCTGATATGTGAAGCCCGGGATCACTTCCAAGTGCACTTTGCAGTCGATTACAGCTTGGCCAGGTGGCGCTGGCACCTTGGCAGTGCAGTATTGACAGAGCGCATCCATTTAAAGGCACAGACGCCGACCAAGGCCGCTGACTGATAATCTCCCATCCTAATAGTCATGCTAGAGAAGAGAAGGAGAACGGTCAGAGTGCGGTGCCACACGTCACAGTCCAGCGATGAGAAATGCAGCAACCTGCGTTCCACACAGATGACGTTTCCAGTGATTGATTGCTCTGGCGACGCTCTGGTGTTCTTACTTTTCATGGGTCGTGAGTCTTCGTGTCAGCGGAGCTGCCTCGCTAACCAGACAGCTCCACGGGATGTGCGATAGAGGTGATGCATTTAAGTGTCTGAGGGTGTGACTCACATCCATTAATTATGTTAGTGTGGACTTATAGACATATCTGGCCTCAGCCATAGCGGGAACATGAAATCCAAGCTTTTTTTCTCGCTTCATCGAATCATATTTATCTCAAAACTCAACGTTCCCTATGCAGGAGGTATCAGAGCTTGATCGACTCCTGTGATGATGTTGACATCCAGACACAAGCTGATTTGTGTGTGTCTCCTGTGCACAGGCTTGTCCACCCCCAGTTGCAGCCAGCCCCATTGAGCTGATGCCATGTTGCCATGGCTACGTGGGAGGGGCCAACCTCTACAACTCCAGGAAGTCAGAGGAGGAGCTTAGTTTGAGGTGAGGGGTGTACAGTAGTATGTCATGCTGCATATGAGATCTATGAGTTTACAGTTAATTGCAGTTCCTCCGTGGCATTGTGGGGGTTATTTTTTATTCTTCACCCTTGTTTGCACGCACTCTGGCGTTTTGGAGAACAGCATGTTGAGCATTTGCGCCATCTGCGGAGGCTCGCGGTGCCAAGCGCAAGTCCAAACTAAGCTAACACCCACCTATATGTGGCTTTGATGAAAAGGTTACAATTGGCATTCATTCAAAGCTCTCTTTTGTCATCTCAGACACAAATTGCATTTGTCTTTGGGATAGTTCTCAATTAGTCTGCACCAAGTTTAAAAGAGAAAACAGAAAAGAAAGAGAAGTAAAAATTGGAGCATTTTTACTGTTTACTAACCCATGTTTGCGACATTAAAAAATGGCATCTATTTTTAGCATTGAGTTTGAAAACGTCCTGTAAACTTGGTTCACGATGGAAAGGCTGTCTAAATGTCCCTCACATTGACTCTGCTGTCACAATAGATCAACACGGACAAAATACTATGAGATGCAAATGTTATTTTTTATATCATGACCTATAAAACTAACTCTTTTTGCCAACTTAGTCTCAGGGATGACAGCAGAAGTCTTGGTGGAAAATATATCTCATAACCTTAAGTTGTTGTTGCTTTTCTTCCTGTGTTCATTTTCAATTAAAGTAGCATTACAAATGGTGTCTTTGACCCCTGTGCCTCCCGTCCACAGCTCTCCTCCCAAGCGGATGTATGCTCTGTACCACAGCACGTACAACGGAAACACTGCCCTCTCCAGGGGTCTCCATCACTACAACAGGTTTCACTCATCTGTTCTCCTTTGTAGAAACTCCTGACGTACAGAGTTATAGAGTGACATGTGGGGTCTTCGAGCACGACTGTAGCTCTTGAGGACGTTTTCACCAAACACAGAATAAGACATAAGGACAATTTGGCCGTTACACAGCTGATTTAAGGTTTTTATATTTTCTTACACATAAGCTCTAAGCATACCTTTTTTTCAGAGTAGCGTTTAAAATGTTTTTTTTTTAGCACAAAGCAGGAGATTTATATATAAGCATTTGTTAAGCTGCTACATACAGAATACGGTATTTCCCTGTTGATGCGTTTCAACATGAGATGACTGCATGTAATCAAGGTAACCACGCTTTCAAGTTATATTAAATAAGTTATCACTCATTTTCATTTTGGCCACTTTGGACCCTTTTGAGTTGTGTTATGACGTGATAAGTGCTTCTAATTGGTCTTCTAGTATATATTTGTATTATACGTGCTTCCAATTGGTATTCAGAAATGTTACACCCGTACAGAGTAGTTCTTATTTATTTAATCACATTACTAGTTTAAAACTGCATTGATTGATTTTTTTTTAGACACTTGCACACAGCATAAACCCAACATGGACATATTTTCGCCTAATAAAGTTGATAAGGGGAACACGCTTCTTTTAACATTCAGCAGACAGAGAGCGACATTAGCATTGATTTGGAGTTGTGTTTTTGGCAACCTGACCCTCTCCATTCAGCTCTGTCTTGGTTCAACTCTTGAGGGAGATATGCTGCCTGTTCAGCTGCTAAATGCTACAGCGTTTTCTCCAGCTAATGCTAACTTGGTCCGCCTGCCAGTTTGGTGGTGGGCAGGTAGCGCGCAGTTAGTTTTTAGAGTTATTTGTTCAAATAAACTGCAGGACGCGAGCAGTTAGAGTCAAAGTTTAGGCTGTAAAAAACAAAACGACGACCCAAAAGATGCTAAAATGCTCTGCAGTGGGGCGATAACTATCAGTGAGTTCACCTTACACATGCAGAGTAATTTGCTCCATTATTTCTATAACAGCATTGATTAAAGCAGCTTTAAGTCTACGTATTAAGTCTACTCTATGTTTATGATGGTGACAAATGGTTCAGGCAGTACGTGTTATATATGTATTTACAAAATTGTATTTGTAGCAAACCTTTAAAAAACAATTTAATGGAACTTTGTTCCTGCATTAAGTTGGAGCTGGTAAACCACACCTGGATGATTCAGTCCCTGTTCCTGACTCCGGTGCTCATCTGTGTCTCTTTTCCTAGCGTGGAGGACACCTGCAGAGTACCACCACCTTGCTTCCCATATCCCCTAAACACCAACGGCAGCCATCACCACCACCACCACCAACACTCCCACCAGCACCAGCACAACCACCAACACCAGCCGGGGCAGAAGCAGCTGGAGCCCCTCATCCAACGTGACATGCCCCCATACCAGGCCGGTATGGGCGTTGGGGGCGGCGTAGGTGGAGGAGGCGGAGGAGGGGGAGGAGCAGGAGAAGGAGGTGGCGCTGGAGGAGGAGGAGGAGGAGGTGGAGCGGGAGTCGGAGGGGGTGACGGGACAGTGGCCAGGAGCTGGGGAGGAGGCGAGGCGGTGAGGATCTTGGCGAGGCGCGTCACACCAGACGGGAAGGTGCAGTACCTTGTGGAGTGGGAGAACGTGAATTTGTACTGACACGAAGGGAGTAAACACGAGACGCAATGACTGTTTTGCAGTTGCAGTTGCCACAGGAACACTGTGTATGTAAAACGTGGCAGTGTTTAAAGTACAAACAAAACAAAAAAGGAAAAGAAATTATAAAACAATTCTCGACTTGTTGCAAATCCAGGTTGCTCTCATAGAATCACCTCTATTCTACATCATTATAACTCACTACTCGTTACTAAATGTCCCTCTTTGCTAGTGTTTCTCTGATATTTGTACTGTTAACTTTGGAATATGCCTTTGCATTTATCATGTTTAACAGTGATGAGGAGGAAGATATTTAAACCTCCTGATGATTTGTAATTTAAGAAGAGCATGTCTTTAATTGTAGTCATATCTTGCTATACAGCGATGTAGATAAGCAACAGTATAGGATATTCAGGAAAATAAAGATTACTGCTTTTTTATTGCTTTAATAATATTGCGAAAACTTCCACTGCTTGTCATTTAGACAACATGCTGCTAATTTAAAGGGACAGTTTGATGAAACGCGCTTCTTTGCTTTCACGTTTAGAATTCGATGAGAAGATTTTGGGAAAAATCCCTTTTCCAGTGTTGAAATTACTAAATTTAATGTGTAGTTAGACCCAACTTTAAACTGTATATATAATCAATGAAAGGACCAGTGTCTCGAAGTTTGGGGGTTATATTTGCAGAAATGGAGTATGACATGAATAAGTATGTTTTCTTCAGTAAAAAATCAGCTCACATATATCTGCATCGGCCACCATAGTTCTCCTACATGCTATGGCGCGGCGAGAAAAGTTTCAGTCGGCTGCAATCTATAATCTCACCGCTAGATGTCGCCAAACCCCACAGACTGCACCTTTCAATGCTGAGAAAAACAAGGATTATCTGTTACCTGGAGGCCAAAAATGATTCACTTTCCACACTAAGTTCAGTCTAGACATCGAGACATCTTAATAAACTGACTCAACTCAAAAAATCAGGGCTTAGCAGGTACTTTATGTAAGGTCACAAAAATACCTTTCGCCAGCATTTGACATGGCTCTCCTGAAGATGTGCAAGCTAACAGCAAGTAGCCGACACACCTCCATCAGCCGTTACTGTCATAACTGCTCATTCATCAACTGATAGTTAATGTTCTCGTGGAGTTCAGTGAGAAAAATTATCCTGGAAAATAAGCGTTGATGAATGGTGCGTCTTCACCAGTGAGAGGCGCGATGACAGCTGGGTGATGACTGCGGGTTGCTCATGAAAACAAAGCAGTAACCTTTTATTGGCCAGAATGCAGCCTGTAGATGAAGTCTTGTACAGTTTTTTTAGTTTTAACGCCTTGCTTAAGGGCACTCTGACAGTATTGATTGAGCCCTGTCATCTGCTCATACTTCATTAAAAAACAAATTCTCAGGAGGTTTTCATATTTCTTTTCCCTCATCACGGTATGTTAATAAGAGATTGTATACATGTTATTATGGGGTTAATTATTTGTTATGTTAGATTTTGTCATATATAATTTACATTTAGACTACTGTATTAGAAATAGGAGCCACGAGACGGCTTTTGTTTTCTAGATAGAATTATATATTCACATTATATTGCTATGATCGAATAACTTTATTTTATTTTTTTGACGTGGTTGAATAGTGCCTATATGGGTTGCGTACCTGCCGGTTGGTCTGCCGACCCGAGTCGACCAATCAGACGACGGAGAGATGAGCGAGGCCGTAATGCTACTAGACAAGAGGATGGCTCTTTTTCAGTTGACAGATACAACTACATGGGTAACAAGGACCGGTTATAACGTTGAGTTGTTTTGTTCAGAACGGGACTGTGATGTAACTGTACATTCCAAACAACAATTATATATACATGTTATTGAAATGTCTGTTTGAAGTCATCAGAATGGAAATTACATTTGCAAGAATTTTTTTCTTCTTTGTTTTGTTTTTGATGGGTGTTAAATGTCATGAAGGTCAGCGAAAAGTCCAGTTCAGGTTTAGTAGGGAGTTCAATCCCCACGTTCAAAGTAACAGTACAGGTGAAGAAGACACTAATAGGCCCGACTCCTAACTCAAACCCATAGTTTCTTCCAGGGTCTCACAGTCTATAATTTAAAGAAGATACAACATGGCATTAAGTAGGAATTCATAAAGCAAGTGAGGTGCTGGAGTTGGATTTTATCTTCGTGCAAACAGGTTACATAAATCTAGAGTACTGTGGTGCAAGTTTCAGAGTTTATATTTTATACAGAGGTTTATTTCAGCAATCTGTGCGATAAAACTCACGCAATCGTATACATTCGTCAGTTTTATCTGTCAGGAAAGACTGCATTACAGTTTAAGTTGACAAAAGCAAAGGAAGATTACAGCATTTATACTGTTCTAATCAAACCAATGCAAATCTCTCCAACCTTATTTCCAAACCGACCTTCCTGTTGAATTTTCAGGCCAGTGAAATTATGTTTATTGCGATTCTCATCCTCCTCAGTGACTATCTGACTGTAGTTTATTAGGGAAGGGGTGTGTTGAACCTTTCTAGGCGATGGTGATGAATGTATTTGTGTGTTTTCTATGGTATGTCTATACCCGTCAAGTGCTTGTTATAGGTCGTACACGAGGTGGAACTCAACCCGATTCGTTGAAACAAAACAAAAAAAGGAGGAAATTAAGATATCAATATTAAGGAACATCATTTATTTTGGGGATGTGGTCTTCTTTTTTTTCTGATAAGTAGTCAAGTCCAAGTTCAGTTTGATGTATTTTTTGGAGAAATTACATTTGTACATGTATACTCTGCGTTGACACCAATATGTAACATGCATAATAAAAAAGAAAAAGTTTCACCTCATGCAATGTTTCCTATTTATTGCTAAATGAAGGTAATCATTAATGTCTGTCTGTCTATAGATCTAAATTATGTTTTCATTTTCCCTGTTGTTCCAAAAACATCTAAATCCTCCAAAATGACAGTAATAGCAGATGGTGTAACGGTCATGTGGTTGCTGTTTGGGTAAGTAAACTGTGAATAGAGGGAATATTTGTTGTGTAAATGTTAAGAAATATTTCAAAAAATAAAATAACACAATAACTTGCAAATAATTCTACTGAATGAGACAAAAAATAAACCTCTTCAGTTGATGTGTTTAGCGTGGAGGTTCACTCTTGCTCTTGGGATGAGTATCTGTGACGAAACAATAATCTCAATTTAAGGACCACTTCTTAGGTTTTTATTCTCAGAGCTTTTAACTGCATCTCCTGGTCTTCATTGATAAACGGAAAAGACTCAGGCGCCACTTGTTAGCACCTGACATGTTCTATAGACACTCAGCGACACCTGTGCTGATGAAGACTGATATATATCGTATATATGTATATCTCTCTCTGTGTGTGTGTGTGTGTGTGTGTGTGTGTGTGTGTGTGTGTGTGTGTGGTATTTTCAGAGCGCTGTGGTCCCCAGCTGGGATGGAAACGGCAACGTAGCAGCAATGTAGCTCGTTCTGGGTCCGTTTACCGGGGTACTGGAACAGCTGGATGCATCTGGTGATAGTAAAGAACAGGGCCTGCATTTATTTAAAACTTCTTATAATTAAACCTTATAATTCTGTGAAGAGCCAATTTAGAAGGAAATAGATTAATCTGAGGCAATAAGTGTGAGCAGTAAACACATTTCACATCAAGCAACTTACTCCAACTCCTATATTTCACTGGATTATCTTCATTATTTTTTGGCCCAGCCTGATCTTGGTTCAGTTAGTTATTGGATCAAATAAGACTGTCTTTTCACAATAAGAGACGTCTTCATGAAACAGTGTGAGAATTGACAGCCAGTTGAGATTTGATCTCCCAATTTTCAGTAGATGGAGCATTTTTTTTTCACCAGCTGAGCTCAAGGGATCCAGAATGAATGTTGGGTTTCACATAGAGAATAATTACACTTTGTCAGTATGAATCTGTTTCATTGCTAAACTGTTTCAGATAAAAGATCGAAGGGTTGGGGGTTCGATCCCTGATGTATGAGGATAGTGTGCTGAAGGCCTGCTTCTTCATATTACATTAGCTAGTAGCCTAAACTGTAGTAGCTTTCAGTTAAAAGATGCACATTTAGAGCTTTCACCTAAAATTGGATCTGTAAGTGGAAAATCTACAAAATATATATACAGGTAGTCATTCGACCTAAATTTATTACACTTAAGATGTACATTAGTCTATTATTTTTGAGCTGATCTCACCTCATTCCCATGTTTATTAATGAACTATCTCAACGATAAGTTTTTTTTTGTTTTTTATTACCATAAAAAAGTACCAAATTGTATCAAACCCACCTTACAGCTTTCATCTTAATTATACATTTATTCTGTTTTTTAGAAGTAGGATGTTCCCAGGTCATTAATAACTGACGGAGAGAACTACTCAACAAAAGGCCCCAAAACACTTCAAGAGACTATTTCCACAGGCCAATAATATGCATCTGTAAATGATCATATACTTCACCTCTGGTAGATGGAGGCTGGCTGTTTTTCTTTTGGCATTAATCACTTCCACTGTAGGTGGTAATCAAAGCAAGATGGCAAGAATCCCTCGAAATTAGTCTGATGGGGGGGGATGATAAATTACATCACAGCCAAATATGTCTTGTCGGACAGATTTACTGCTTGTTTGGGGGTAAGAAAATTTACAACTGCTGCCAACATGAAAGATAGATGTTGATCTTGTGTTCGTGCCAGAAACAATGAGATTTCCCGGTGAATGGAAATGCTAAATAATCACTCCAGAGATTAATACCAAATACTCTGTAAAAAGTTCTGAGACATGTTTTATTTCCAGGAAGCAGAATAAATATCAATTGATGTTTTCTGGTCTTTATTGGGGAAGCATTTGCCCACGTTGCAGCTGTTGAACCAAACATTGTGTTCAAAGCACG